>NC_081862.1:13532303-13832303 GCF_963259705.1 Myotis daubentonii | reverse complement strand
TCATACTTATTGAACTACAATAATTGTTCTGAAAGTACACTTCTTTTGTCTGAAAAAAGGACATCAGTTCACCTTAGAAAATACCCACTGTAATAAAAGTTAGTCTAACTATATAAACTTAAAGGACACACACTTCATTATTTAGAATTGGATTTGAAATACTAGATTTGAGTATAGGAATGTGCAACCCTGTACTGTGTAAAATAAAAATCTCTATTATTATTTTGATAAGAGGATCTTGTACCTATGTTTGCTGTAGAGAACTTTCATTTGGAAACTACATACGGGAGATGTCTATAGTATTCAATAGATAAACCAAGGGGTCTCTGACTCAGGAAAAGGCTAAAAACCAATGATTCACCACGTTTATTGATCTTTCTTTCTTTCTTGTATATAAGAAATATGAAACATGAATGAAAATGTTGATGAGCTATTTTCAGGGAAGTTGTCTTGTAATTTATTTATCTATTTACTTATTTTACTGACTATGAAAGGAAGGTATATTCATTTCAATATATCTTTAGCAGGAAAAGTTGGTTTCATATTAACCAGTTTTCCCAATTTCAAATATTTAGTGTTCATTTGTGATAATTAGGTGTGTGACATTTCACGGGAAATTTCCTAAAATGTTATTGCAGAGTTTGTGCAAGATGAAAGCGGATGTACCTGTATTTCCCACTGAGGTGATACTGAGAAGAGTTTGCCAGTTCATATTTGGCCACATATGAGGATGCTCATAGTTCTTCTTTCACAATACAAATTACAAAATTGGACGTTAAGCCTATTTTCTATTTAAATATGGAAAAAAAATGCTTTCACACAGTGAAGTATTATACAGCTATAAAAATGGATTCTGAAGATGGTGGCGATATAGGCAGACACATCCCAGGTCGTGTCCTGGAGCAAAAGGAGTAAGCAGCTGAAACTAATAACACCCACCCCAAATTTGCGAAATTACTCAGCTGGTGAGATGGTTTGCGGCCTGGAAGGGAAGAACTTCCATAGAAAGGTAAAAAAAAAAACAAAAAAAACAACAACAACAAAACAAAAAAAACAGGGATCAGGGAAGGAAAGTTTGCCACACCTCTGAGCCCAGAGGTTCAAAGGGAGACCACATGGCAGACAGGTGAGTCCCTTGGGACAGGCACAGCCCCTGAATGGGGAAAGGAGATCCGAGGGATTCCTGGCACAGGGGGATTTGACATCTGGGTTCTGTGACCACAAAGGACTGAGTCTAAAGGGGGCAGCCTAAAGAGCTGACCAGAGCATGCAGTGCCAGTCAAAGAAGAGCTTACAGAAACTCAGCCCTCCCCGTTTCCGCGGCCTGCAATTGTTTGTTTGTTTTCACTGAATCCTGTTCATAAGGCATTTCGGATACAGACACTCACCTGTGCTGAAGAGAAGGAGAAGGTGTAGACATGTGGAATCTGGGGAGAGGCTAGGATAGAGGGAGGGCCAGCAGAGGTGGCAGTGAATTGTGTGCTGAAACACCCCTGGACTCAGGATCTGGGCAGTCACTCTTTCTGGATGGTGGGACTCCTCTACCTAGCCCCCAGGTAAGGAGCACAGGCACACCCAGATTCCACCCTGAAGGAGATCAAGGATTAAAATAATCTGATCAGTTCCTGGGAGTTAACAGGGTCTGGCCTATAGAGGGATTTTCAATCCCAGCAATAACACAGAGCAGGGTAATGATTAAAGAACCAGCTCTGGACAGTTGACCTCCCCAAACCAGTTTTAAGTGCAATCGAGAAAATAAACCCTTGCTACTGGAAAGAAAAGCCATATAGCCTCAGAGGCCAACCCAAAAACACTGCCTCCCAGAGGCTGAGCCACAAACTGACTCTTAGCTAAACACAAATTAAGGCAGTCTGGGACACTAATATGGCCTGCTTTAAAATCAGGATTGTGGTTTACAACACAGAGGAACAGTGTATCCCCGGGAAATTCAACACTCTCCTGAATACCTGGCAGGACCAAGGTGAGCCAGACTGATGAGTAGAATAACCAAAGGACCTTCACTACTGCAATTTTTTTTTTCTTTTTCACCTTTTAACTAAGAAACCAATTTTTTTTCTTATTTTTCCAACATCTGCTTTTACAGTTTTAATTACTACATTTTTATTTTTAACCAGTATTATTACTGCTACCATTTTACCATTTTTTAAAGTGCCATTTTAATTTCTCTTTATTTTATTTTGGGATTAGTGTTCTCCATTCTATTTTCATTGTTCCTTTAGCATCAATTTTCCCTACCTCAATTTTACCTTTATGATAAAGCCCTCTCCCTCACTTTTCCCCTTTTGTTGTCCTGTTTCTTTTACCTATTCCTGCTTTATATTTTCCCTATTCCTTCTGTTTACCTCCTGTCAAAATTTCACCCTACTTATATATCCTATTTCCAATCCACTGCTCTAAATCCTTATACATATATCCCTTATCTTTCTTCACTATCCAATGTTTTTCTTCTTTTATCTTTCTATTGTTTTGTTGCTGTTTGCTTGATTGTTGAGTATATTGGGTTTTTTCTGTTGTTTGTTTATTTGTTTTTGTGTGTGTGTCTGTGATTTTCAGGACTGGTTGTGAGGCTTTTTTGCTTTTGCTTTTTTTTCTGCTGGTTTTTCTCCTCCCTACAACCCCCCCACCCCCCCTTCCCCAAATTATTTTTGTGCTTCTGTTTTCCCTTCCCTCTCTTGATATTATTTGTTGTTTCTAGTTTGCATTCATCTCCAGGGAGCTGTTGCAGGAATTTATGGGATTAGTGGTGGTTCTATAGGAATTTTCTCCTCATATATATATCTCATCCCCTCTTCTACTTCATTCTTTCTTTTTGCTCTTTTTTTTCTCTTTCCCCCCCTCCTTTTCCCAATTTCATTTTTGCACTCCTTTATTTTTCTATTTTTCTTTTCTTTTCTTTTTTCTCTTTATCGTTTTCTTTCTTCCTTATCCCCTAATTCTCTTAATTTGAGTGCTCACTTTTATTTGGGGTTATTACTATCATGAATATATTTGTGTTCAGTGCCTGGTATGTGGTGGTGCCTTGTTGTGTTGTATTTTCTCGTTTAAATCAACGCAGTAGATCCAAAGAACAGCAGCCTGCTGAGCACCACACCCTCTGTCTGAGGAACAGCAGCTGTATGTGAAGCCTCCCCCCACCAGCCAGAAGAGCCACCACAGCTCTGAACAGCACCCACCAGAGGAGCTGCTGCCAACTGAGGAGAAGCTGCTACTGCAACCGCCCAAAGAGCAACAACAACACAAGGAGCCACTGCCATTCAGGGAGCAGCCATTGAACGACTCAATGTCTAGATATGACAGTGAGGTCAAACATGGGTAGACGAAGAAACCCCCAAAGGAAAGAAAAGGAGGACTCCCCAGAAAATTAGCTAAGTGATACAGGGGCATGCAACAGGACAGAAAAAGAATTCAGAATAAGGGTCCTAGAGTGCATAAACCAGATGCAGAAAAAAATCAACAACTTATGCAAGAAGCAAGAAGAAACAGATGAAAAAATCAATAACATATGCAAAACGCTAGAAGAGACAGATGAAAATATCAATAAATTATGTAAGACCCAAGATGAAATGAAGAGCAATATAGCTGCAATAAAAAACCACCATTGAAAGTATCAAGTGGAGGACCGAATTAGGGAATTATAAGACAAGGAAGCATAACACGCCCAAACTGAACTGCAATTGCAGAAAAAAATTAAAAGACAGGATGAGAGCCTAAGGGAGATTTGGGACAACATGAAACGAAACAACATGCAAATAATAGGGGTTCCAGAACAAGAGAAAGAGGAACAAGGGTTAGAAAACCTATTGGAAGGAATAATATCAGAAAACTTCCCTGTGGTGGGGAAGAAAAAATCACACAAGCACAGAGATTCACAAACAAGGTGAATCCGAAAAGACCCACACCAACACACATCATAATTACCATGGCAAATGTTCAGGACCAAGAGATAATCTTACAGGCTGCAAGCAAGAGATGGAAAGTTACATACAAGGGATCTCCCATTAGATTATCAAATGATTTCTCAACAGAAACACATCAGGCCAGAAAAGAATGGACAGAAATTTAAAAAGTGATGCAAAGCAAAGGACTGAATCAAAGAACACTCTATCCAGCAAGGCTATCAATCAAAATTGAAGGGGAAATAAGAAGCTTCAGAGACAAAAAAAAAATAAAATAAAAGGCAAAGGGAGTTTATCAGCACCAAGCCACCAATGCTAGAAATGTTAAAGGGACTGGTGTAAAAAGAAGAAATAAAAAGCTCAGAAAGAAAACACCACACACAAAAATAGAAATGGCTACAAACAAGCACCTTTCAATAATAACTTTAAATGTAAACAGACTAAATGCTCGAACCAAAAGACATTGAGTGCCTGAATGGATAAAAAAAAAAAAAAAATGACCAAACATCTGCTGTCTACAAGAGACCCACCTCAGATGAGGGGACTCACACAGACTGAAAGTGAAGGGATGGAAAAATATCTTTCAGGCAAATGGAAAGGAAAAGAAAGCTGGGGTAGCAATATTTATATCGGGCAAAATAGACCTCAAAGTGAAGGCCATAACAAGAGATAAGGAAGGCCACTTCATAATACTAAAGGGATCAATACAACTAGAAAATACTACCCTGGTAAACATATATGCACCCAATGCAGGAGCACCCAAATATATAAAAAAACTCCTGGAAGATATCAAAGGAGAGATCGACAACAATATAATCATAGTAGGGGACTTTAATACCCCACTGACATCACTTGATAAGTCGTCTAGACAAACAATCAGCAGAGAAATAGCAATCCTAAATGACTCACTAGAACAGATGTACTTAATTGACATCTTCAGAACACTTCACAGCAAAGTTGTGGAATATACATTTTACTCAAGTACTCATGGGACGGATTCAAACATAGACCACATATTGGGTCAAAAGAAAAGTCTCCCCAAATTCAAGAAGATTGAAATCATAAAAAGCATCTTTTCAGACCACGATGGCATAATATTAGAAATAAACTACAATAAAAACAACTCAAAATACTCAAACACTGGAAGCTGAATAGCATTTTATTAAATAGTGATTTGGTGAACAATGAGATCAACGAAGAAATTAAAACCATTCTGGAAACTAATGACAATGAAAACACAACAATCCAAATCCTATGAGACACAATGAAAGCAGTCATGAGAGGGAAGTTTATAGCTCTACAGGCCTATCTCAAGAAACAAGAAAAAATGGTAGTAAATCATCTAAATCTACTATTCAAAAAATTAGAATGAGAGCAACAAGAAAACCCCAGAGTGAGCAGAAGGGAGGAGATAATAAAGATTACAGCAGAAATAAATGACATAGATTCCAAAAAAAAAAAACTATACAGAAAATCAATGAAACCAAGAGCTGGTTCTTTGAAAGGATAAACAAGATTGATGAACCTATAGCCAGACTCACCAAGAAGCAAAGAGAGAGGGCCCAAATAAACAAAATCAAAAACGATAGAGGCGAAGTAACAACAGACCCCACAGAAATACGAATGATTGTTAATGTTTTGCCCAGATTTCAAGATCCTCCAAGACAGACCAACAGGGAGCTGAGTCCGATGCAAAAGCAAAGAGTCCTTTTATTCAAGCCTGGGCTTGGTCCCCCTCCACCTCCATTACTGAATGCGAGAGAGAGCCACGAGTCCCAAGGGAACAAAGAATTTATAGGGCTTGGGGTAGGGGGTGGGTGCACACTCTGACCACTGATTTGGCCGATTCTGGTTGGTTGAGTGAGTGCCAGGGTCTAGTGACGCAAGGGCAGGGTGCAGCTAGGGTCTGGTTACACAAAGACAGGGGGGTGGCTAACATACTCTTTGCCCTGGGCTAGTTTCCCCCGCTTTCCCATTGGCTGAGATAAGGGCAGGCTGAGTAACTGATACATTCTGTGGCTTTTTCAGGGAGAGGAGTTAGAGACACAGCTATCAGTTCCGTTCTGTCCCTTCATTCCCCCCTTGTCTTGGAACTTCCGGCTCAATCATGAGACAGACTGAACTATCAACTGAATTACATTTATATACTTCTTGACCAATTGGACTAGTCTGTTAATAATGCAAGGGCTGGAAGTCAACAGCATCAGGAGGATTATAAGTGGTTTGCAGAGGTCCGCTGTCTTCTTGAGGGTGTGTCTGGTTAGAGGTCACCTTCCACTCAGGCTCCCTGCTGTCCTGGGCACAGAAGGAGCTGGGCTGATGACCTGGCAGAGACAAACTATTACAAATGGTTTGGTGGAAGGGAAAGAAGCTTTAACAACTTCTATTTAAATAGGATTTTTCTTCTTAAAATTCCTCTATGGCTATCAAAAAGCCAAATCAAGACTAATTTATCTACTGTATTCAATTTGGCCTGATGTTTGCATAAACACAACAAGAATGGTAACTGATTATCTTTGCTGGAATTTCATGATTGAATCTTAATGTGCCCCATAGGGCCAGGAAGCCAAGCCATCCAGCTGCCATCAGGCCTGCCTGCAGTATTTGCTGCATTAGGTGAATTCCTCACCTGTAGCAACTCCACCTGAGCCCACGCTCTAGGCTTTAAGGCCCATCTCAGTAGCCCTCCTACTCGTTGCGGCCCAGAGTGTGTGTGGGTTCCACAGGGATGCAGAGGCGCCCTTATTGCTTCCCTTCTACTCTTACCAACCGCTAGTGATGGTAGGGCATGGGCCTGACACTCCAGCGCCACCCATCTTCAGGGCTTCCAAGTAGGATACCAGGCTTTCTCTCTGGCACTCTTATTGGCTTCAAGTCTTCAGAGTTCAGACAGGTTTCTTTAAAACATGATACTCCAGTCAAAGTTTCCGGTTAATAAAATCACTATTGAAAACCAGTCTTATTGATTTCATGCAAAGACATGTATTGCCATGACTTTTTTTAGCATTGCCAAATTTCAGAGGAATTATATAAGGAGAAAAACATGCTGATCTGCTCTAAGATCTGATTTTTCTCGTTAGTCCTCTTTCATGGACTCTTCAGAGTTATAACAAAACAGTAACTGCTGGATTTCTTTTATCAGTAACATTTTTTAAGAATAAACGTCAAAAATGCAAGACATAAGTTTTTTATCATTTGAATTCAGTAAGCTTCAAGGTCCCAAGTTCCCAGTGGTTCTGGAAAACCACACCTGAGGCTGGCAAGCAGGTTTGGCCCAGCCCTTGACTTTAAAACGACCATAATGCTTAAAGGAGTAGTTTGAGTCTGTCCCTTAGCGTCCGTCCAGTTAGTCCACAAAATCAAACAAAAGCACACAGACACCAAACAAACAAAGACACCTAAGAACAGCCTTCCGACCCCACGGAAGAAAAACTGAAAAAAGCCAGATGGGGGCTTTTACACCCCGCCAGATGGAGGTTCAAGGTGTCCCTTGACTCCTCCTGCCCAAGATCCACCTGTGCGTCCACTTAGATCTTATCAGGGCCAGATTGCAGAAGCGAGCTCGCATAGGACAGAACAGAAAACACACAGACACTTACCGCGGTCAGTCAGACTCTCCGGATCGGTGTCCCTCGTGAGTCTTGGGGGTTCGGGACGAGCCCCCAAATGTTATGCCCAGATTTCAAGATCCCCCAAGACAGACCAACAGGGAGCCGAGTCCAGTGCAAAAGCAAAGAGTCCTTTTATTCAAGCCCGGGCTTGGTCCCCCTCTGCCTCCATTACTGAATGCGAGAGAGAGCCACGAGTCCCAAGGGAACAAAGAATTTATAGGGCTTGGGGTAGGGGGTGGGTGCACACTCTGACCACTGATTTGGCCGATTCTGGTTGGTTGAGTGAGGGCCAGGGTCTAGTGACACAAGGGCAGGGTGCAGCTAGGGTCTGGTTACACAAAGACAGGGGGGTGGCTAGCATACTCTTGGCCTTGGGCTAGTTTTCCCCGCTTTCCCATTGGCTGAGATAAGGGCAGGCTGAGTAACTGATACATTCTGTGGCTTTTTCAGGGAGAGGAGTTAGAGACACAGCTATCAGTTCCATTCTGTCCCTTCAGTAAAAAAATACTATGGACAGCTCTACTTCAACAAACTGGATTACCTGGAGGAAATGGACAAATTCCTAGAAAAATACATCATTCCAAAACTCAATCAGGAAGAATCTAAAAATCTCAATAGGACAATAACTATGGAAGAAATTGAAGCAGTCATCAAACAGCTTCCAGCAAACAAAAGCCAAGGACCAGATGCCTTCACAGGGGAGTTTTACCAAACATTCAAGGAACAACTAAAACCTATCCTCCTCAGACTACTACAAAATATCCAAGAGGAAGGAACACTTCCAAGCTCATTCTATGAAGCCAGCATCATCCAAATAACAAAACCAAGTACAGACAACACAATGAAAGAGAATTACAGGCCAATATCCTTCATAAACATTGGTGCCAAAATGCTCAAGAAAATCTTAGCAAATCAGATCCAGCAGTACATCAGAAAGATCCTACCACATGAACAAGTAGGATTTATCCCAGGGATGCAAGGATGGTACAATATCCGCAAATCAATAAGCATGATATATCACATAAACAAATTGAAAGAAAAAAGAAAAAGGTCATATCAATTGATGCAGAAAAAGCATTTGACAAAATCCAACACCCATTTTTGATAAAAACTCTCAGCAAGGTGGGAGTAGAATGATCATACCTCAACATAATAAAAGCCATTTATGACAGGCCCACAGCCAACATCATACTCAATGGACAAAAACTTACACTATTTCCTCTAAGAACAGGAACAAGACAGGGATGCCCACTCTCACCACTCCTGTTCAACATAGTACTGGAAGTATTCGGCATTGCAATTAGACAAGAACAAGAAATAAAAGGCATTCTAATTGGAAAAGAGGAAGTAAAACTGTCCTTATTTGCAGGTGACACGATATTAGACTCACAAAACCCTAGAGAATCCATAAAAAAACTACTGACTTAATACATGAATTTGGCAATGTAGTAGGATACAAAATTAACCCCAAGAAATCTGAGGCATTTCTATATACCAGTAGTGAACTTTCAGAAAGAGAGATTATAAAAACAATCCCATGACCCATCAGACCAAAAAAATTAAGCTACCTAGGAATAAACTTAACTAAAGAGGTAAAAGACCTCTACTCAGTAAACTACAGGACGTTGAAAAAAGAGATAGAGGAAGACAGAAACAGATGGAAGAACATACCATGTTCATGGATTGGTAGAATCAACATCATTAAAATGTCCATACCACCCAAAGCAATCTATAAATTCAACGCACTTCCCATAAAAATACCAACGGCATACTTCACAGATCTAGAATGAACTCTCCAAAAATTCATCTGGAATTAAAAAAGACCCCGAATAGCTGCAGCAATCCTGAGAAAGAACAAAGTAGGTGGGATCTCACTACCAGATATCAAGCTGTATTACAAAGCCACTGTTCTCAAAACTGCCTGGAGCTGGCACAATAACGTAATACCCTTTGTAATACTTTAAGCAATTAAATAAATCAATAATAAATAAATAAATAAATAGGAAAACAGTGATTTTTAATTATGTATTATTCAACATGTTTTCTTTAAATTCTATTAAAATAGAGTATAGTATTCTGATCAAAGAATTATTTTATAAATGAACTGTAGGCATTATATGATAACATACGTTAAATAACACTTTTTTGTGATGCATCATGTTTTGACTGTATATTTAATGTTTATCTATAACATTACATGTTTTAAAAGATTTAATTAAGATGAAACTAATTTGAAGACTAGTTGACACTCTTTTCTTGTATGTTAAACTTCTTTCCCTTACTATATCTGGATTCTCTGCATTCAAATTCCGATGTGTGTGTGTGTGTGTGTGTGTGTGTGTGTGTGTGTGTGTTTTGTTTTATTTTTGGCAAGTATATATAATGCTGCTTCAGTTTTTTCTCGGTTATCCAAACTGATTTTCAATAACTCTGAGCACTGTACTGAAGACATGACAAGATAGTATTTTATCATTTTGGGCTAACCAGCATGCGTATGACCATGATCCTGTTTAGGAAAGATTTATACACAATAACCAGACTTGACCATTTAAAAAATGTTGACCCTACTCAAGTAGAATGATGTTATTTATAACACAGAGGATGGTAGACATACAATTAATCTTCACAGCAGTGGCTCCATGGATGGGTTTCCTTCCACTGAAAAGGGCTCCATCTTCAAGAAGTTGGGATCCTCCACCTACAAAACCTGCCCATTCTATTCCAAGGCAAAGCACTACTGAGATGTGAAGTCAAGGTACATGGTACAGCCTCTCATGGATTAGAGTAATGAGCTGTTTTAAAAGGAATGCTGCACTTTAATTTCAGGAAGCCAAGTGGAAAGTGAGTAGTGGATGGGCATCTGTACTGAACACTATCTTATTGTTTCATTGTTAGGAAATAATTCTTCAGCTTCTAATGAGTGAGGTAATAAGTAGATAACACCAGAGTGAGGAATGCATTCCTTTTAATCCATGTTGATACAGTGTCCCTCTTTTTTATATTTACTTTTTTAATATTTTAAGAAAAATGATTTTAGCATCATAATGGTACATTCAATAAATGTTAATATTTCCAGAAAAACTATTTTAAATGTAATAATTGTACATGCAATAAGCATTAATATTCCAAGAAAAACTATTTTAAATATACTAATACTGGAGACGCAGTGTACAAATTCGTGCATGCGTGGTGTCTGGCCTGCACACCCCAATCGCAGGGTTGGCCAGGGGAAGGCGATGCAGGTGTTTGGCTGGCTGGCCCAACCCCGATTGAGTGGGGGATCAGATGAGGGAAGATGAAGGCTAGGGGAAGGGGCTGTGGGAAGCTTACTGGCTGGCGGGTCCTCAATCATTGCAGGGGGTGGGGGGGGGGCGGACAGAACAGTGTGGGGCTGGCTCAGGGAGCAGCCCGGACAACAGCTACACAGTCCCAACCCATGGTTGATCTCCTGGTCAAACTCGTGTTTGAAGGGACAATTTGCATATTAGACTTTTATAATATAGTGTTACATGCAATAAAAATTAATATGTTAAGAAAAAAATTAAATATAATATTACCAAAACAGTGCAAACCTATTTTATCAGAAAAGTTGTAGGAATTATTAAATATCTGAAAATAATAGGATTCCTTCTACTGTATTCTAAAACATATTTTTTTTACTCTGGCACTATTTCATTCATCTCTTTCATCTTTTTTTTTGAAATATTTTTTATTGATTTCAGTGAGAAAGGGAGAGGGAGAGAGAGATAGCAACATCAATGATGAGTGACAATCATTGATTATCTGCCACCTGCACGCCTCACACTGGGGACCAAGCCCACAATCCAGGCATGTGTCTTTGGCCGGAATCAAACCTGGGATCCTTCAGTCTGGAGACAAATAATCCATCCACAGTGCCTAACCAGCTAGGGCTTTTTTTTTCTTTATTGATTAAGGTATTACATATGTGTCGTTATCCCCCATTCGTCCCCCCTACCTCGTACTCATGTCAACACCCCCACTGGTGTCTGTGTCCATTAGTCAGGCTTATATGCATGCCTATAAGTCCTTTGGTTGATCTCTCCCCCTAACCCCACCTTCCCCTACCTTCCCTGCAGCAACCGTTTGCAGCAAAGATTCAGGATCTGGAAAAGTGGATGAACTCAAATGAATACACTAGAAAAGAATTACAAATTTACAAGGTGTGGGGAGCCAGGTGAAGATATTTCTCTCTAGTAAAGAGGCTCTCTGAAACCCAGGACCCATCAGCTTTTATTTACTTGAATACACATTTGCCCTTTAGCAAAACAAACAGGCATATCGATGGTAAAGTTTGGTAAACCATAAAAGTATTATCATGGTGCGAGGTTGCTTTCAGCCATTTTGCAAAGAGCAGGGTAACAAAATGCTGATTTTCAGCCATGCTGAATATCAAAGTCCATTCGCCTTCTGTGGGACTTCTCTCATTGATATGTTCACTACTGTTGGTCTTTCCTCCACATTTCCCCCTTTTTGCTTTCTTAATTAATTTAGAAAGGTGTATGCCATTAGCTAGGCTCAGATCATTTTAGGACTTCATTCTGCATCTTCAGACTGGAAGCAAACATAAAAGAACAAGAAAGAAAGACACTAGTGGTTATTCTAAAAAGGAAATATAGGGAGATTCGACGACAAAGATTGAGTTCTTTCATGTCCTTCTAAATATTATTGTCAGGTATTTAAGGAATTCATTCATAGTAGGCTTCGTTTGGAGCCATTAGATTTTTATGGATCTCTTTCCCAGGCACTGTTAGGTTGTGACATGACAGCAATGATGTTCGAGTTCTGGATGGTGGACAAATGGTGAGAAATGACAATGCATGTCTGACCTTTTTTGGCTTTGTCATGGGCAACCTGCACCAATGCACAGCTGATGAGTGCTAGCATGGCAAGCCGTCTTCACCATCCCCCAACTCTGGATGTTTTCTTCTGACTCCTCAGTGTTTTGCTTGGGGCCACTGCTATCTGTGGTTGCAGTAGTCTGGTCAGTTCCTCTCTCAGATTCATGTTGCAGGAATTGGAGAAGTTTTCTGGAAAGACACAAGTATATCCTCAACCAAAGGTTAATAAAGGGACCCTTCTATAAACCAGACTCAGTATCTTTCCATTTAACCAGAACATTTTCCTTTAGCTTACTCTTTCACTAGTGTCTTTCCATAGGTGTCTTGCCATGAGCAATACAAGGGAAAAATTAAAAGTAATTAAGGCTTTGTGTAGTCTACTTATAGGAGATTTCACTATTCCCCCACTTTTGTTTTTCAAGTTGGGATTTAGAGGCCCTTGTAGCAGATATAACATGCAAGGGGGGCATTTCTTGATAATCTGTTTTGTCTGCTGTACAATATTTTGGCAGACTAACGTAAAAGTTGATGGGATTCCCCTGACCTGTTTCTTTAAAATAACTAATTGATAGGCATATTCATTTCCTTTCGTTAAAGGACGAGGACTTGTTCAAATGGTAGAGAGAGGCGTAGGTCACAGCCATTTAAATTGAGTAGTTGCAGTTCTGTTTACCAGGCTGGCAGCATAGGCAGATCTGCCAGGAGCCGGTCCGTGCATGCTGTTTTCAAGGGACCTGTCATATATGGCATACTGTTCTTAATATGTTTGCTCACCTTCTTGGCATTATGTGTGTTAACCAAGGTCTCTGAGAAAGGTTGTTTCCCCAGGTAGGGATTTTCCCCTGAACTTAGGGAGGGAATAAAACCTCTTAACTAAGTGCCAGGTGGGTAATTAATCACTTTAACTAAGAACAATCATGCTTAAGCTACATAATCTTTACTCCCTGGAATGGAGATAAAAAACGCCCTAATCTTTGTAATAGAGATTGATAGGATTGAATCAACTGGTATAAATACAGATGTAACAAGACAGCAAGACACAGAACTTAGGAGACAGAACTTAGAACACAGAACTTAGAAGACAGAACCAAGAGAGACAGAACCTAGGCAAAGAACCGACACAGAACATTACCTAGAGACAGAAGAACTTCTCTGGAGAGAACATGGCAAAAGATCCTGTACAGAAACTGGCAGAACTTTGCTGGAGAACCTGGAGAACCTAGCAAGAGAACATGGACACAGAATCTGGCTGGAGATTCAAAGCAGAACCTCTCTGGAGATCCAGACCAGAACTTGGCTGGAGATCCTGGCTGGAGATCCTGGCTAGGCTGCTGATCAACTGAACACTGTCTCCGTGTCCTTCCTTCTTTGCCGACTCTGTGTACGCCTTGGGAACCCCTGGACCTGCTGGTGTTGGACCCCGGCACAGATCAGAGATAATATGAAGAGGCTTTTGGAAATCCTGCAAGTCAGCATTGATCCTTTCTAATTCGATTCTTTGCACAGAAGTATGACTGGTCTGAGTGACTTGATCTGAATTCATTGCATTATAAGCAGCTTTACCATGAGATGAACTATCAGTAAAAACAGTGACTGCTCCAGGAATAGGTTTCTGCCTATTACAACTAAGTTCTCCTGAATATTCATTTATTTTCATTTGCTAATTTAAATCAGTCTAACATAAGGCTTCTTTCCTAACTTCCTTTGTCATTGGGTGGGGACAGTAAATGACACTAATAGGGTTTCTGCTATCAGTCTTTGAGTATATTGACATAAGCTTTCTTTAAGGAGGTAAAATGCAAATTGTTTACTTTTCTTTCTGAGGCCTAATACATTTATTTTTAATTACAGTTTTCTAGATATTTGAAGGGAATCTCCTTCCGTTTTTTCTTCCAGAGAAATTTATAGGCCACAATTAGGGAGTTTCTTTTCAAAGCCTTTTTCTTTCTTTTAAATAGAGCTACAAACTTGGTTCCTTTTCAGAAATACCTATAAGAGTGACGTATGCTGGCCAATAGTGCAGTGCATTCAGATCAAGCAAAAGTAACTCTCTTTTTTATGGTTCTTACTAATGGTGAGATTTAATGTTTGAATAATAACTCTTTGTTTACCTTGTAAATAGCAGAAGAGATTTAAAAAATTCTCCTTTTTATTAAGCTTAAAATTTACTTTTAAACAGCATTCTTTTGGCTAGTGCTCATTTGCATAGGTACAGAAATTTTACTCTGGACTGTGTCATAACCAACGGCTAATCAAATATCTGCTTCTCATATAACTGAGTTTATATGAGACCTTGATTATATTGTAAAAAGCTAATTTGTTAAGTGACTAAAGTATGCATCTTTATTGAGAAAGCAAAGTAAGTAAACTTATACGTTTGACCTATGAAGTCCAGATGTTGCACTACCCCCTGGCCTATCTAAACATCAGGCTGTCAGGGCTCGCATGTAAAAATTCTGCTGCTGAATAATCCGATGTTGCTTAAGAAGTATTCAGCAACTTTGTCCTGCCCTCCCTTAGAGGTTGATACTTTTATAACATTTAAAATATGTGTATGTAAAGAGAACACAGTTATTAATTTTTATTTGATGAAGCTTCAAGTGATTTCAAGAATATAAGATCGGCGTAAATTGGTTTAAAAATATTTCTTTTCCAAAATATTTCTTTTAAGAAGAGTAAACCCTTGAATTATCCCAGGGCACTTGGAAAGTTTCAATGCTATTTCTTGGTTAAAGTCTTGAAATTTAACATGGAAAGACTATCACAAATATGTGTAACCCAAACATTACATTATACATTTGTTGTAAGTATTCTAAAACAGATCAATTAAATTTAAACTTGTTTTTATATTAAAAATTTGGTTCAGACCAAAGAATTATTCCTCTTTTTTAATCAATCCAATTAAATATTATATCCTAGGATGAAATTTTATCACACATGGTACACATAAGTACTACAATATATTTTGTACTACTATTTTATTCCAGAGAAATCACAGGAATTTTTTTTTATTCTTCATTTTGTTTTGCTTTTTAATTAAATCTTTATTGTTCAGATTATTACATTTGTTCCTCTTTTTTCATCCCATAACTCCCCCCCTCCCAGTTCCCGCTCCACCCTCTGCCCTCACTCCCCACCCACTGTCCTCATCTATAGGTGCACGATTTTTGTCCAATTTTTTTCCAGTCTCTTCCCGCATCTCCCACACCCCTTTCCCCACCCCCCAAGAATAGTCAGTCCATTCTCTTTCTATGTCCCTAATTCTATTATGATCACCAGATTATTTATTCACTTGATTCTTAGATTCACTTGTTGATAGATGCATGTTTGTTGTTCATAATTTGTATCTTTACCTTTTTCTTCTTCTTCCTCTTCTTAAAGGGTACCTTTCAGCATTTCATATAATACTGGTTTGGTGGTGATGAACTCCTTTAGCTTTTCCTTATCTGTGAAGCTCTTTATCTGACCTTCAGTTCTGAATGATAGCTTTGCTGGATAAAGTAATCTTGGTTGTAGTTTCTTGGTATTCATCACTTTGAGTATTTCTTGCCATTCCCTTCTGGCCTGCAAAGTTTCTGTTGAGAAATCAGCTGATAGTCGTATGGGTATTCCCTTGTAGGTAACTGAGTTTCTTCCTCTTGCTGCTTTTAAGATTCTCTTTTTGTCTTTTGCTCTTGGCATTTCAATTATGATGTGTCTTGGTGTGGTCCTCTTTGGATTCGTTTTGTTTGGGGTTCTCTGCGCTTCCTGGACCTGTAAGTCTATTTCTTTCACCAGGTGGGGGAAGTTCTCTGTAATTATTTCTTCAGATTGGTTTTCAATATCTTGCTCTCTCTCATCTTCTGGCACCCCTATAATTCTGATGTTGGTACACTTGAAGCTGTCCCAGAGGCTCCTTACACTATCTTCGTATTTTCGGATTCTTTTTTCATTTTGCTTTTCCAGTTAGGTGTTTTCTGCTTCTTCGGATTTCGAATCTTTGCCTTGATTCTTGCGCTCCTCTGGTCTGCTGTTGGGTGTCTGTATAATATTCTTTATTTCAGTCAGTGTATGCTTAATTTCTAGTTGGTTCTTTATCACAACATCGAGGGTCTCATTAGATTTCTTGAGGTTCTCACTACATTTATCGGCGGCTTCTAGACAGTTCTTGAGAGACCTTAAAAGTGTGGTTCTGAACTCTATATCCTCCATGGACAATTTTGTCCTGTTTCTTTGTCTCCACATTTTTTATGCTTTCTTGGTGCACCCCCTAGTGTTCTTTGTGCACAGTCTTGT
Organism: Myotis daubentonii; assembly: GCF_963259705.1. Classification (NCBI taxonomy): domain Eukaryota; kingdom Metazoa; phylum Chordata; class Mammalia; order Chiroptera; family Vespertilionidae; genus Myotis; species Myotis daubentonii. Next base: position 13,815,641 of record NC_081862.1, on the reverse strand, counting down.
TGTAGTTAAGCCTTGATTGTTGTTGGCAATACCGGGGGTGATTTGACCTCCAGGCTAACTGGCTGAGAGTCTGCTGTGTCTGCAGTGGGAGAGCTTCTGTGCAGTGGGAGAGTTTCTCTAGGGCGGTGCTAACCTAGCATTTGCCTGAGGCTATCCCGCAAATGGCTGTGTGCAGGGCTTGGGTGGGGCGGGTCCCCGGGGATCTACAGGGCGTGCCGGAGCAAGCAGTTATGGCTGCTCTCAGTTCCGTCCCTGGGGGATCTGCCTCACAGAGTCCCAGCAACCGCTGCAAACCTCAGAGAGAAAGCTGTCTTCGAGTTCTGACCGAAGCCCGACAGTCCCGCTTCTCCCGTTTGAGTCTGGGTCCCTAGAGACTCGCCCGGATCTGGATTTCAGAGTCTGAAACTCCCTCCCGATTGAAAACAACAACCGCGCCCTCCGCTGCCAGCCCGCTCCGCACACACTCCACACCTGAGTATTTCACTTCAGCACTGCGCCTCCTCTGAGTCTGGGTATGATATTCTCTTTCCTCCTAGTTGCAGAATTTCCACTCAGCCAGCCTTCCTGTGGTTCTGGATGATGTCCGTTCCGTCTTTAGTTGTTTTTTGAAGTGGTTGTTCGAGGCAGCAATCTGCGGCGTTGACCTATGCCGCCATCTTGGTTTTCTCTCTATCTATTTTTCTTGATAATGAATTTCTATACTTTATGCATTTTATCATTACAACCATATAATTTCTCCCAATTTAATTTGAACTTTTAACTCTTGGAAGCCTTAAACTTTAGGTGGCAAGTTAAATACTTAGCATTTCTTAGATTAGTAATACCTTCACATTTTTAAGGATATATTTCCAATAAAATTAACAAAGACTTATTTAATTAATACATTCAAATCTGTCCTTCATTTTTTCATTCTAGGCAAACTCAAATTAATATTTCAGTAGTTTGTTATTTCAAAACATTTAAAGATTTATTAAGTTTTATTCCTTAATGTAACCAACTCCAAATTTTTAAGTTACCAAAACTTTAGAAGTGTATGTTTACACATATGAGGTTGCCAAAGAAGTAGGGGGAGAAGGGAAGAAGGCCTGTAGGCATTTGAATTTTAAAACCACCACATTTTTCCTTCAGAGGTTAGATATAAGGTTGCTCTGCCAGGTTCTCTGCTTTTACAGGGAGAAGATCCACTGGTCCTTTCCTCCAACAGAGAGTGCAATCAGCCTCTCCTCAGTGACTGCACCCTCACCATCAATATATTAATTTATCATTACTACTGAAAAGCTTTGCCACAAAGCCTTCATATTAGTTATATCTATCTATTTAACTTTTAACAATTTGAGATTCCAAAGCCAGTTATCACCATCTAAGGTGTTTTACTTTGGCAAATTTTGCAGCAGAGAAAACTTACTGGCTTTCATTGGCTTTAATGTTAACCTTGGAATATGGTCCATTATTATTTAAGAACTGCCCCTTATTATGGAAACACTAATCTTATTGACTAAACACAGCCTGTATATTTTCCTTGTGTCATTTTCTCCATCTTATAAAGAAAAACAGTCTTGGGTTTGTACTATAGCATCTGTGAGGAGATAGGGGTCAGTCCAAGAGGCCACCAAAATCGGGTGGGATGCGCCTTCCCTTAAGGTAGTGTTTTTCTCTTCACGGGTACAGAAACCCCAGAGATATCCCTTAAATTGTGAGGAATGTCTCATCTATCCAAATTTCAAATGACGGTCTGGGAAATAAAATGAGGCTTTTAATAACACTCTCGAGAGTGGGCATACATTTTACGGGATCACCAAAAGACTAGTAATTAATGGGTTGGGAGGTGTTTTAGATATTAATAATGACCTGTCCATCTACTGTTTCTTTTCTTATTAAATTAAATTGAACGCATGCTTAATAGACTAACAATAAAAAACCAAGACAGATTGATAATAATCAACAGACCAGTGCCCATAACATAGAGACAAGGCTTCATAAATCAGAGTAGTTTTCATGGGTCTTATCGTATTCTGCTCTTCATGGCATTGACTGTACTCTAAAGTTATTTTTGATAAAATCTGCCTGTCCCAAGGTGTCATATGGTAATTTTCAGACAAAGCATTAAAGAGTCCTTTTTTTAAAATGACTGTTAACCCCATTTTTTCTAGCTGCTGAGCCTTTCCACACTAAAGGTGGAGGAACCAGGGCTTAGGTATTACAGACTTTTGATCCCCAATACGAATTAGGCATAATGCAGTGCGAACAAGAGCCCACATAGTTTAAGATGAGAAGGTTACCTTTTTTCCTTGAGCCTGATTTAAGAGAGTATCTTTTGATATTTTAATTTCTTTATCCTTGAGCATGCAAGTAAATGTTTACAATTTATTATTATTATTATTATTATTATTATTATTATTATTATTATTATTTATTTATTTATTTATTTGCTTTATACTCAAAGTTTTCCTCATTATAGCCTGGCAGAAATAAAAGATTTTCCGCCCACTTTATGTTTCACAGTTTCCAAAGCTGGCATGGGCTTTGTGCACAGAGAATTTTCCCCTCCTTTTCAGTGCACTTCTCAGCTTTCTGGTGAAATGTCTTCCTTTTTCACTCTGGTGAAATTTCTTCTCCAGATGCCCCACATTGGGCGCCAGAATGCTGCAACCTTTTGCAGCAAGGATTCAGGATATGGGAAAGGAGGTGCACAAAAATGAATACACTAGACAACAAATATAAATTTAGAAGACATTTTGGAGCCAGGCAGAGACCTTTCTTTCTAGCGGAGAAGCTCTCTGAAACCCAGTACCCATCAGCTTTTATTGACTTGGCTTTACGTTTCTCATATATGCCCTTTAGCAAAGCAAACAGGCATATCAGCAGTCAAGATTGCAAAACATTAAAAGGGTTATCAGGTTAGGAGATTACCTTCAGGCATTTGCCAACAGCAGGGTAATATAATGCTGATTTTCAGCCCTGCTGAATATCAAAGTTCATTAGCCATCTATGGGAGATACATATACATATACATATACATATACATATACATATACATATACATATACATATACATATACATATACATAAATATATGTAGGTATGTGTGTGTGTGTGTGTGTGTGTGTGTGTGTGTGTGTATACTAGAGGCCCAGTGCACAAAACTTTGTTCACTGATGCAGGGGTGTCCCTCAGCCCCACTTGTGCCCTCTCACAATCTGGGACCCCTCAGGAGATAACGACCTGCTGGCTTAGGCCTGCTCCCATATGGCAGAGGGCAGGCCAAATCTCTAGGTGCAACCTCTGGTCGGGCTTAAAGCAGGGCCTATTGGGGAGTTGGGACGCTGCCCACTGTCATGCACAGAGCAGGGCGGATCGGGAGGTTGTGATGCCACCCCCAATCATGCTCAGGGTAAGGCCGATTGGGGGGTTGGGGTGCCACCCCCTGTAGCACTCATGGCAGGGTTGATGGGGAGGTAGAAGCACCACCCACTGTCATAGACAGAGCAGGGCCCATCATGGGGGTAGGGGCTCCATACCCTGTCACACACAGAGCAGGGCCAATCAGGGTGTTTGGGAGCTCCCCCCTGTCATGCACTGAATAGGGCCTATAGGGGAGTTGGGGCACCGCCCCCTGTCACACACAGAGCAGCTCGGATCAGGGGGTTGGAGCACCACCCCCTGTCACACTCAGGGCAGGGCCCAGGAGGTGGTGGTGGCTCCACCCTGTCACACACAGAATAGGGCCCATGGGGGGTTTGGGGTGCCTCACCCTGTCACACACAGAGCTGCAGGGCGATCATGGGGTTTGGGCACTGCCCCCCCTCAGGCTGCTCCAGGGGCCAGGAGGACTCACGGCTCTGCTGATCAGAGTGCTGGGAGGCCTCGCAGCTCCACTTGACACAGTGTCAGTGAGGACTTGCTGCTCCTCTGATCCCTTTGCTGTGAGGCCTTGCGGCTCCGCTTGACACAGGGGCAGTGAGCATTCACTGCTCCACTGATCCAGGTGCTGGCAGGCTCCACTGATCCCGGTTTCAGGAGGCCTCACTTCTCTGCTCATCCCGGTGCTGGGAGGCATATTACCATCTTACTATGTAGAATAGAGGCCTGGTGCATGGTGGGGGCTGGCTGGATTGCCCTTAAGGGTGTCCTGGATCAGGGTGGGGTTCCCGTTTGGGTGCCTTGCCAGCCTGGATGAGGGGATGATAGCTGTTTGCAGCTGGACACACCCCCTTCAGGGTCGGGGTCCCCACTGTGGTGCCTGGCCAGTCTGGGTGAGGGGCTGAGGGCCGTTTTCAGGTTGGCGGGTGACTGAAGCACCCAACCTGTCCGTTTTTTCTTTTTTATTGTGGGATTTGTTTACCTTCTATGGCTGTCACTGGAACTGAGAGCCAAATTTAGCTCTGAGGCTTGGCTCCAGTGCGGAGGCCTCAGCTGCTAAAAGCAGGTATCTGGGTTTCTTAGGGATCTATTATCAAAACTCTGTTGCAACTCCAGTTCTGCCAGCTGGCTGAAAGAATGGGGTTTGTTTAGTGTCTATAATTGCAACATAGTTGCTTAGAGTGCAAGCACACAGCCCAGCAGTGGCAGGCGGGGAACCTTGGCTTCTTCCTTCACTGGAGCAAGATTGCCTCCTGTTCGCTTCAGCTGCCTGGTGGCCAACCAACACCATGGTTGGCAGTTAATTTGTATATTGCCCTGATGAGCCAATGGGAAGCATGTCAGAGGTACGGTTAATTAACATCTTTGTCTGTTATTGGAAAGGATATGTTTATGTATATGTATATGTATATGTATATGTATATGTATTAACTACTGTTTGCCTCCAGCACCTTAATCTGATGTTTGACAGTCTGATCGATTCTTCTTTGTGTCTGGATGTCTTGTTGCCCATCAGTTAGCATAGTTCATTATATTCCACAAATGAGTGAGACAATGTGATATTTATCTTACTGTGACTGGCTTATTTTGCTTAGCATAATGTTCTCCAAGTCCATCCATGCTGTTGCAAATTATAAGAGTTAATTCTTTTTTATAGCAGTAGAGTTTTCCATTGTATAGGTGTTCCACCGTTTTATAATCCGTGCATCTGCTAATGGGCACTTAGACTGTTTCCAAATCTTAGCTATTGAAAATTGGGCTGGTATGAACATACAGTTGCATATATCTCTCCTGATTAATGTTACTCATTTCTTGGGATATATATATATATATATATATATATGAGGGTACTTAATCAAATGGGAGCTCCATTTTCAATTTTTGGAGAAAACTCTATACTGTTTTCCACAATTTTTGCAGCAGTCGGCATTCCCACCAGCAGTGCACAAGGGTTTGCTTTTTCTTCGCATCCTCTCCAGCACTTGTGGTTTTTTTATTTTTTTATTTTTTTCTGACAGCTATTCTGACTGGTGTGGACTGGTACTTCTCTCCTTTTGATTTGCATCTCTTGGACTGTTAGTGCCTTTGAGCATTTTTTCCTAGGTCTCTTGGCCTTATGTAGGTCCCCTTTCAAAAAGTGTCCATTTAAGTCCTTTGCCGATGTTTTAATTGGATTGTTTATCTTCCTATTGTTAATTTGTGTGAGTTCCCTGTAAACTTTGGAATTCAACACTTATCAGAGATACCACTGGCAAATATGTTCTCCTATGCAGTGGGCTTTCTTGTTGTTTTGTTCAGGATTTAGTTTGCCGTGCAAAAGATTTTTATTTTGATGTAGTCTATTTGTTTATTTTCCCCTTTGTGGGCATTGCCTTCGAAACTGTGTCAGTAAAGATATGCTAAGACATATGTCTGATATTTTGCTGCCTATGCAATCTGCTAAGATTTTTTTATATAGATTCCCAACTAACGTTCAAGTCCTTTATCCACTTTGAGTTTATTTTTGTGTATGGTGTAAGGTGGTGGTCTGGTTACATTTTCTTGCATATTTCTGTCTGATTTTCATCATTTATTGAAGATACTGTCTTGACGCCATTGTATGCTCTTGCCTCCTTTGTAAATTAACAATAAAGCGTAATGACTTGGGTCCACTTCTGGGTTCTCTGTTCTGTTTCAGTGGTGTATATGTCTTTTCTAGTGCCAGTAGCAGGCAGTTTTGAGAATGGTGGCATTATAATATATCTTAATATCTGGTATTTTGATCCTTCCACATTTTTTCCTTTTTTTATTTCTTAAAGTATTACAAAGAGTATTATATATGTCTCCTTTTTTCTCCCCGCCCTTGACAATCCCCTGGCCTCCCCTACCCCCCAGTGTCTTATGTCCATTGGTTATGCTTATATGCATGCATACAAGTTCTTTGGTTGATCTCTTACCCACCCCCCTCCTGCCCTCCCACTCTCCCCAGCCTTCCTGCTGTAGTTTGACAGTCTGTTCGAGGCAGCTCTGCCTCTGTATCTATTTTTGTTCATAAGTTTATAATGGTCTTTATTATCCAGAAATGAGTGAGAACATGTGGTATTTTTCCTTCATTGACTGGCTTATGTCACTTAGCATAATGCTCTCCAGTTCCATCAATGCTGTTGCAAATGGTAAGAGTTCCTTCTTTTTTACAGCAGAATATTATTCCATCGTGTAGATGTACCACAGTTTACTAATCCATTCATCTACAGATGGGCACTTAGGCTGTTTCCAGATCTTAGCTATGGTGAATTGTGCTGCTATGAACATAGGGCTGCATATGTCCTTTGTGATTGGTGTTTCTGGTTTCCTGGGATATATTCTTAGAAGTGGGATCACAGGGTCAAATGGGAGTTCCATTTTTAGTTTTTTGAGGAAACTCCATAGTGTCTTCCATAGTGGCTGCACCAGTCTGCATTCCCCCCAGCAGTGAACAAGTGTTCCTTTTTCTCCACATCCTCTCCAGCACTTGTCGTTTGTTGATTTGTTGATGATAGCCAGTCTGACAGGTGTGAGATGATACCTCATTGTTGTTTTGATTTGCATCTCTCAGATGATTAGTGACTTTGAGCATGTTTTCATATGTCTCTTGGCTTTCTGAATGTCCTCTTTTGAAAGGTGTCTATTTAGATCCTTTGCCCATTTTTTGATTGGATTGTTTATCTTCCTTTTGTTAAGTTGTATGTGTTATCTATAAATTTTGGAGATTAGGCGCTTATCAGATATGACACTGGCAAATATGTTTTCCCAGGCAGTGGGTTTTCTTGTTGTCTTGTTGATGGTTTCTTTTGCTGTGCAGAAGCTTTTTATTTTGATGTAGTCCCATTTGTTTATTTTCTCTTTAGTTTCCAATGCCCTAGGAGCTGTATCGGTGAAGAAATTGCTTTGGCATATGTCTGAGATTTTGTTGCCTTTAGATTCTTCTAGTATTTGTATGGTTTCCCGTCGTATATTTAAGTCCTTTATCCATTTTGAGTTTATTTTTGTGTATGGTGTAAGCTGGTGGTCTAGTTTCATTTTCTTGCATGTATCTGTCCAATTTTCCCAACACCATTTATTGAAGAGACTATCTTGACTGCATTGTATGTTCTTGCCTCCTTTGTCGAATATTAATTGAGTATATTGGTTCGGGCCGATTTCTCAGCTCTTTATTCTATTCCATTGATCTATATGTCTGTTATTGTGCCAGTACCAGGCAGTTTTGAGAACAGTGGCTTTGTAATACAGCTTGATATTTGGTATTGAGATCCCACCTACTTTGTTCTTTCTCAGGATCTCTGCAGCTATTCGGGGTCGATTTTTATTCCAGATGAAATTTTGGAGAGTATGTTCTAGGTCTGTGAAATATGTCATTGGTATTCTAATGGGAAGTGCGTTGAATTTATAGATTGCTTTGGGAAGTATGGACATTTTAATGATGTTGATTCTACCAATCCAAGAGCATGGTATGTTCTTCCATCTCTTTATGTCTTCCACCATCTTTTTTTTCAACGTCCTGTAGTTTTCTAAGAAGAGGTCTTTTACCTCTTTAGTTAAATTTATTACTAGGTAGCCTAATTTTTTTGGTGCGATGGTAAATTGGATTGCTTTTTTAGTCTCTCCTTCTGCACATTCACTATTGGTGTATAGAAATGCCATAGATTTCTAGGCGTTAATTTTGTATCCTGCTACATTGCCGAATTCTTTTATTAAGTCTAATAGTTTATTTATGAAGTCTTAGGGTTTTTTAAGTATAATATCATGTCATCTGCAAATAAGGACAGTTTTACTTCTTCTTTTCCAATTTGGATGCCTTTTATTTCTTCTTGTCCAATTGCAATTACAAATACTTACAGTACTATGTCGAACAGGAGTGGTGAGACTGGGCATCTCTGTCTTGTTCTTGTTCTTAGGGTAAATGGTGTTAGTTTTTGTCCATTGAGTATGATGTTGGCTGTGGGTTTGTCATATAAGGCTTTTATTATGTTGAGGTATGATACTTCAATTCCCACCTTGCTGAGAATTTTCATCAAAAATGGGTGTTGAATTTTGTCAAATGCTTTTTCTGCATCAATTGCTATGACCTTGTGGTTTTTTTCTTTCAATTTGTTTATGTGATGTATCACGCTTATTTATTTGTGGATATTGTACCATCCTTGCATCCCTGGGATAAATCCTACTTGATTTATATGTATGATCTTTCTGATGAACTGCTGGATCCGATTTGCTAGGATTTTGTTGAGGATTTTGGCATCTATGTTCATGAGGGATATTGGCCTGTAATTCTCTTTCATTGTGTTGTCTTTACCTGGTTTTGGTATTACGGTGATGCTGGCTTCATAGAATGAGCTTGGTAGTGTTCCTTCCTCTTGGATTTTTTGTAGTATTCTGAGGAGGATAGGTTTTAGTTGTTCCTTGAATGTTTGGTAAAACTCCCCTGTGAAGCCGTCTTGTCCTGGGCTTTTTTTTGCTGGAAGCTTTTTGATGACTGCTTCAATTTCTTCCATAGTTATTGGCCTATTGAGATTTTTAGATTCTTCCTGATTAAGTTTTGTAATGTATTTTTCTAGGAATATGTCCATTTGCTCCAGGTTGTCTAGTTTGTTGGAGTAGAGTTGTCCATAGTATTTTTTTTAACAATCATTTGTATTTCTGTGGGATCTGTTGTTTTTTTGCCTCTATCATTTATGAATTTGTTGATTTGGGTCCTTTCTCTTTGCTTCTTGGTGAGCCTGGCTAGAGGTCTGTAGACTTCCCTCTCAGGACTGCTTTCATTGTGTCCCAAAGTTTTTGGATTGTTGTGTTTTCATTGTCATTAGTTTCCAGAATGGTATTAATTTCTTCTTTGATCTCATTGGTAACTCAATCAATGTTTAATAACATGCTATACAGCTTCCAAGTGTTTGAGTATTTTGAGTTGTTTTTATTGTAGTTTATTTCTAATATTATGGCCTTGTGATCTGAGAAGATGCTTTTTATGATTTCAATCTTCTTGAATTTGGGGAGACTTTGTTTGTGACACAATTTGTGGTCTATTTTTGAAGATGTCCCATGAGCACCTGAGAAGAACGTATATTTTGTGGCTTTGGGATGAAGTTTTCTGAAGATGTCAATTAAGTCCATCTGATTTAGTGAGTCATTTATGATTGCTGTTTCTTTGCTGAGTTTTTGTCTAGCTTGATTTATCCAGTGATGACAGTGGTATATTCAAGTCCCCTACTATGATTATATTGTTGTCAATATCTCCCCTGATATCTTCCAGGAGTTTTCTTATGTATGTTGGTGCTCCTGCATTCGGTGCATATATGTTTATCAGGGTTATATTTTCGTGTTGTATCGATCCCTTTAGTATTTGAAGTGGCCTTCCTTATCTCTTGTTATGGCCTTCACTCTGAGGTCTATTTTGTCCGATATAAGTATTGCCACCCCACCCTTTTTTTCATTTCCCTTTGCCTGAAAGATATTTTTCCATCCCTTCACATTCAGTCTGTGTGAGTCCCTTCTTCTGAGGTGGGTCTCGTGTAGACAGAAAATATATGGGTCATGTTTTTTGTTTTTTTCTATTCAGCCACTCGATGTCTTTTTATTGGACCATTTAGTCCATTTATGTTTAAAGTTATTATTAAAAGGTAATTGTTTGTAGCCATTTTTATTTTTTTGTGGCTGTTTTCTTTCTGTGATTTTTATTTCTTCTTTTTACACCAGTCCCTTTAGCATTTCGTGCATTGCTGGCTTGGTGGTGGTAAACTCCCTTACCCATTTTTTGTCTGTGAAGCTTCTTATTTCCCTTTCAATTTTGAATGATAGCCTTGCTGGATAGAGTATTCTTGGATTCAGTCCTTTGCTTTGCATCACTTTGTAAATTTCTGTCCATTCTTTTCTGGCCTGATGTGTTTCTGTTGAGAAATCATTTGATAATCTGATGGGGGATCCTTTGTAGGTAACTCTCTGTTTCTCTCCTGCAGCCTTTAAGATTCTGTCTTTGTCTTGTACATTTGCCATCGTTATTATGACGTTTCTTGGTGTGGGTCTTTTGGGGTTCACCTTGCATGGGACTCTCTGTACTTGTAGACATGTTAATGATGTTAGTTCTACCAACCCATCAACACGGTATATTAGTCCATTGGTTGATATCTTTATCTCCGTTTCAATTTTCTGTCGTTTTCCAAGTGCAGTTATTTTATTTCCTTCATTGAGTTTTTTCCTTAATTCTTTTACTGCAATGGTAAGTGGGATTCTTTTCTTAGTTTCTCTTTTTGTGAGTTCATTCTTGGTGTATCTAAAGACATATATTTTGGGGTTTTAATTTTGTATCCTGATACATGACCAAATTCATTTATTACCTGCTTTTCTGGTTGGGATCACTTTTATTTCTTCATGAACACTATGGTAGCACTTCCTGTACTATGTTGAACAGGAATGGTGAAAATTGGCATCACCGTCTTTTTCCTGTTCTTTCACGGGAAATGGTTTTAGTTTTTGCCAATTTAGTAGGACGTTGGCCGTGGGTTTTTCATATATGAGCTTTATGATGTTGAGGTATGCTTCTCTATTACCACGTTGCTGAGAGTTTTTATCACAATTGGGTGTTGGGTTTTTTTTCAATTCTTTTTCTGCATCTATCGATATGATCACGTGATCTTTGTCTCTCAGTTTGTTTATGAGTTTTATCATGTTTATTGATTTGTGAATATCATACCAGCCTGGCATCCCTGGAATATATCCAACTTGATCATGGCATTTGGTCCTTTAATATAATGCTGGATGCAATTTGCTAATACTTGGTTGAGGATTTTAGTATCTGTCATCATCAGCTATATCGGCCTGTAATTCTCTTTCTTTGTAGTGTCTATACCTTGTTTTGGAATTAGAATAATGCTGGCCTCCTACCAAGAGTTTGGAAGTATTCTTTCCTCTTTTCATTTTCTGAAATAATCTGGGGAGTATAGATTGTAGTTTTCTGAATGTTTGGTAGAACTCCCCTTTGAAGCTGTCCAGACCTGAGCTTTTGTTGGTTGGAAGTGTTTTGATTACTGCTTCTATTTCATTAGTTGTTATGAGTCTATTCAGGTTTCTTCATTCTTTCTGAATCACTTTTGGTAGATTGCATTTTTTACTGACTTCATCTATTTCATGCACACTGTCCAGCATTTTGGCATATAGTTGTTCATAGTATTTTCTTACAATCCCTTTAATTTCTGCGGTGCCAGTGCTTACTCCTCCACTCTTGTTTCTGATTTTACTTATTGGAATCATGTGTGTTTGTTTCTTAATGAGTCTGGCTAATGGTATATCAATTTTGTTTATCCTCTCATAGAACCAGCTATTGGTTTCATTGAATTTTTTGTCTCTGTTATTTTTTTCTGCTATAATCTTTATTTTTCCCTTCCTTCTACTTACTCTGCGCTCTTCTTGTTGGTCTCTTTCTAATTCTTAAGTTGTAGGTATAAATAGTTTATTGCTGATTTTTGTTATTTTTGGAGATATGTCTATAGTGCTATGAACTTCCCTCTCAGGACTGCTTTTGCTGATTCCCAGAGATTCTGTGCTGTTATTTGTTCATTTTCCTTTTTTCCAAAAAGTCTTTGATCTTTTCTTGAACTCATAGTAACAAATTCATTGTTTAATAGCATGCTATTTAGCCTCTAAGTATTTAAATGTTTTTGGGTGTTTTTACTCTACTTGATTTCTCATTTCATTCCACTGTGATCCAAGAAGATGCTTATATGATTTAAATCTTCTTGAACTTGTAGGGACTTGTTATGTGTCCTAGATGTGGTCTATCTTTGGGAATGATCCCTGTGCACTTGAGAAGAATGTATATTCTGCTCTGTTGGGGTGAAATGTTCTAAAATGTCAATTAAATCAATCTGATACAGTGTGTCCTTTAGAGTCTCTGTATCATTATTTTGTCACATGGAAGACCTATCCAGTGAAGTCAGAGGAGTGATAAAAGTCTTCTACTATGACTGTCCTGTTTTCAGGCTCTCAATTAAAGTCCTCTAAAAGTTTCATTGTTTGTGTTTTGTTTACTCATTTGATTGTTTCATATATATATATATATATATATATATATATATATATATATATATATATATGAATGACTGACACAAGTCTACCCTCTTAGCCAATAGTTAAGAAAAAAGGCCACCAAGATTCTTCCACCCTAAGCTGCCTTTTGGGATATTGATTTTCAGCTGTTTATTTAGAAGCCAAGAGTCAGAGAGCACCCTTGGGCAACCCCTGCCTGCTCCTGCCCAAATCATTCAGAGAGATAGACCCTCTTCAGAAGGCTGTTGCATTTGCCTGATTGGAATGAAACATGGTAAACAGGAGGGCTTCAGCAGATGTCTATTAGCTATATTCCCTTCCTCCCCTGTGACACCATCAATCAGGAGTGTGGGAGCGGTTCACAGTCATTGTTGTTCCCAAGAAGCAAGGTTATAATTTCCAGCGGCTGCAGTTCAGCTCACCCAGCACACCCAGAACACCTCCTGAGCCACAGCTGGACAAGGCAGAGGCTGGCTCCAGGCTGGCTTGGCCTAGGACCTGGAGAAGAGGGGGAAAACAGAGGGGGGTGACTCAGGTGAACCTGGAGGGGAGGGAGAGGTGTCAGTGCAGATACCCACATGAACTGTCCTTGGGAAAGGTCACCTGTGTCCTGAGGAGAGAGAGGGGAGTAGAGCCCAGCCATGGGGAAGAAACCTCAGGGCTCTGCCCACTGACACTCTGACACTTGGAAGGACACTCACCACTGACTCTCTTATCCCCTCCCCAACCAGGTTGGCAGGGGAGGAGGGATCTCCATGCAAATTGATCCTGAACTCTGAGGATTCTAAGAATTTTGTTACAAGCTTGAGGCTTAGCAACAAGGGGAGGTACCAGTGGACACCCTGTCCACGCAGGACTGGACCAGGACTGGTAGGGCAGGCTACATCGCCTTCCCAAAAAATTGCTTTGAGGCTGGGCCAAGGCCCTGGAGCTGTGAGAGACCCCGCCTGTCAGTGAGCAGCTGGCTTTCAGCTGAGGGTTCCTCTCCATACACCCAACCTCTCCCCCAACAGTTACCCAAATGGGGATGGCTCTATCCTCTTCAAGTCCAGTCTCTGTGAGGCCCGAATCTGGGAGAAGGGATGCCGCCCAGGGGTGAAGGTTCCTGCCTTTCCCTCTGGGCTCCTAGATAGATATGCGAAAAGAATTTTCAAAAGGTGTGGTTCACACAAATTGGGACACACACTGTGGCGAATGCAATCTGGCCACCCGGAATTCTCTCCAAGACCTTTCATATCGGCTATTCTTGCAGAGAACTGGGCGTTCAGAGTCCATTGCATGTGCCCGTAAGGACATCAGGAGCCTGTTGTAGAGTGGGTGTCATGGAAACACAAATCAGCCCCAAATTCCTTCTTGATTTTCCCTCCCTGCTTTGTTTTTTTTTATTGCTTAAAGTATTACAAAGGGTATTACATATGTATCCATTTTATCCCCCCGCCCTAGACAGTCCCCTAGCCTCCCCTATCACCCAGTGTCTTATGTCCATTGGTTATGCTTATATGCATGCATACAAGTTCTTTGGTTGATCTCTTACCCCCCTACCTCCTGCCCCCCAACCCTCCCCGGCCTTCCCGCTGCAGTTTGACAATCTGTTTGAGGCAGCTCTGCCTCTGTATCTATTATTGTTCAAAAGTTTATAATGGTCTCTATTGTCCATGAATGAGTGAGATCATGTGGTATTTTTCCTTTATTGACTGGCTTATTTCACTTAGCATAATGCTCTCCAGTTCCATCCATGACGTTGCAAATGGTAAGAGTTCCTTCCTTTTTACAGCAGCATAGTATTCCATCATGTAGATGTACCGCGGTTTTCTAATCCATTCATCTACTGATGGGCACTTAGGCTGTTTCCAGATCTTAGCTACGGTGAATTGTGCTGCTATGAACATAGGGGTGCATATATCCTTTCTGATTGGTGTTTCTGGTTTCTTGGGATATATTCCTAGAAGTGGGATCACAGGGTCAAATGGGAGTTCCATTTTCAGTTTTTTAAGGAAACTCCATACTGTCTTCCATAGTGGCTGCACCAGTCTGCATTCCCACCAGCAGTGCACAAGTGTTCCTTTTTCTCCACATCCTCTCCAGCACTTGTCGTTTGTTGATTTGTTGATGATAGCCAGTCTGACAGGTGTGAGATTGTACCTCATTGCTGTTTTGATTTGCATCTCTCGGATGATTAGTGACTTTGAGCATGTTTTCATATGTCTCTTGGCTTTCTGAATGTCCTCTTTTGAAAGGTGTCTATTTAGGTCCTTTGCCCATTTTTTGATTGGATTGTTTATCTTTCTTTTGTTAAGTTGTATGAGTTCCCTATAAATTTTGGAGATTAGCCCCTTATCAGATATGTCATTGGCAAATATGTTTTCCCACACAGTGGGTTTTCTCGTTGTTTTGTTGATGGTTTCTTTTGCTGTGCAGAAGCTTTTTATTTTGATGTAGTCCCATTTGTTCATTTTTTCTTTAGTTTCAATTGCCCTAGGAGCTGTATCAGTGAATAAATTGCTTCGGCATATGTCTGAGATTTTCTTGCCTTTGGATTCTTCTAGAATTTTTATGGTTTCCTGTCGTACATTTAAGTCCTTTATCCATTTTGAGTTTATTTTTGTGTATGGTGTAAGTTGGTGGTCTAGTTTCATTTTCTTGCATATATCTGTCCAATTTTCCCAACACCATTTATTGAAGAGACTATCTTGGCTCCATTGTATGTTCTTGCCTCCTTTGTCGAATATTAATTGAGCATATTGGTTCGGGCCGATTTCTGGGGTCTCCATTCTATTCCATTGATCTATATGCCTATTCTTGTGCCAGTACGAGGCAGTTTTGAGAACAGTGGCTTTGTAATACAACTTGATATCTGGTATTGAGATCCCACCTACTTTGTTCTTTTTCAGGATTGCTGCAGCTATTCGGGGTCTTTTTTTATTCCAGATGAATTTTTGGAAAGTTCGTTCTAGATCTCTGAAGTATGCTGTTGGTACTTTAATGGGAAGTGCGTTGAATTTATAGATTGCTTTGGGTAGTATGGACATTTTAATGATGTTGATTCTACCAATCCATGAACACGGTATGTTCTTCCATCTGTTTATGTCTTCCTCTATGTCTTTTTTCAACGTCCTGTAGTTTTCTGAGTCGAGGTCTTTTACCTCTTTAGTTAAGTTTATTCCTAGGTAGCTTAGTTTTTTCGGTGCAATGGTAAATGGGATTGTTTTTATAATCTCTCTTTCTGAAAGTTCACTATTGGTGTATAGAAATGCCTCAGATTTCTTGGGGTTAATTTTGTATCCTGCTACATTGCCAAATCCATTTATTAAGTCTAGTAGCTTTTTGATGCAATCTCTAGGGTTTTGTATGTATAATATCATGTCGTCTGCAAATAAGGACAGTTTTACTTCCTCTTTTCCAATTTGGATGCCTTTTATTTCTTCTTCTTGCCGAATTGCAATGGCTAACACTTCCAGTACTATGTTGAACAGGAGTGGTGAGAGGGGGCATCCCTGTCTTGTTCCTGTTCTTAGGGGAAATGGTGTTAGTTTTTGTCCGTTGAGTATGATGTTGGCTGTGGGCCTATCATATATGGCTTTTATTATGTTGAGGTATGATCCTTCTACTCCCACCTTGCTGAGAGTTTTTATCAAAAATGGGTGTTGAATTTAGTCAAATGCTTTTTCTGCATCAATTGATATGACCATGTGGTTTTTTTCTTTCAATTTGTTTATGTGATGTATCACATTTATTGATTTGCGGATATTGTACCATCCTTGCATCCCTGGGATAAATCCTACTTGGTCATGGTGTATGATCTTTCTGATGTACTGCTGGATCCGATTTGCTAAGATTTTGTTGAGGATTTTGGCATCTATGTTCATGAGGGATATTGGCCTGTAATTCTCTTTCATTGTGTTGTCTTTACCTGGCTTTGGTATTAGGGTGATGCTGGCTTCATAGAATGAGCTTGGAAGTGTTCCTTCCTCTTGAATTTTTTGTAGTAGTCTGAGGAGGATAGGTTTTAGTTCTTCCTTGAATGTTTGGTAAAACTCCCCTGTGAAGCCGTCTGGTCCTGGGCTTTTGTTTGATGGAAGCTTTTTGATGACTGCTTCAATTTCTTCCATAGTTATTGGCCTGTTGAGATTTTTAGATTCTTCCTGATTGAGTTTTGGAATGCTGTATTTTTCTAGGAATTTGTCCATTTCCTCCAGGTTGTCTAGTTTGTTGGAGTAAAGCTGTCCATAGTATTTTTTAACAATCATTTGTATTTCTGTGGGGTCTGTTGTTATTTCGCCTCTATCGTTTCTGATTTTATTTATTTGGGTCCTCTCTCTCTGCTTCTTGGTGAGTCTGGCTAGAGGTTTATCAATCTTGTTTATCCTTTCAAAGAACCAGCTCTTGGTTTCATTGATTTTCTGTATTGTTTTTTTGGTCTCTATGTCATTTATTTCTGCTCTAATCTTTATTATCTCCTTCCTTCTGCTCACTCTGGGGTTTTCTTGTTGCTCTCTTTCTAATTCTTTGAGTTGTAGAGTTAGATGATTTACTACCATTTTTTCTTGTTTTTTGAGATAGGCCTGTAGAGCTATAAACTTCCCTCTCAGGACTGCTTTCATTGTGTCCCATAGGTTTTGGATTGTTGTGTTTTCATTGTCATTAGTTTCCAGGATGTTGTTAATTTCTTCTTTGATCTCATTGGTAACCCAATCAATATTTAATAGCATGCTATTCAGCTTCCAGGTGTTTGAGTATTTTGGGTTGTTTTTATTGTAGTTCATTTCTAATATTATGCCATCGTGGTCTGCGAAGACGCTTTTTATGATTTCAATCTTCTTGAATTTGGGGATATTTTGCTTGTGACCCAATATGTGGTCTATTTTTGAATATGTCCCATGAGCACCTGAGAAGAACGTATATTCTCTGGCTTTGGGGTGAAGTGTTCTGAAGATGTCTATTAAGTCCATCTGATCTAGTGAGTCATTTAGGATTGCTGTATCTTTGCTGATTGTTTGTCTATAGGACTTATCCAGTGCTGTCAATGGTGTATTAAAGTCCCCTACTATGATTGTATTGTTGTCGATCTCTCCTTTGAAATTTTCCAGGAGTTTTTTTTTATGAATTTGGGTGCTCCTACATTGGGTGCGTATATGTTTACCAGGGTTATATCTTCTTGTTGTATTGATTCCTTTAGTATTATGAAGTGGCCTTCCTTATCTCTTGTTAAGGCCTTCACTTTGAGGTCTATTTTGTCCGATATAAGTATTGCTAGCCCAGCTTTCTTTTCCTTTCCATTTGCCTGAAAGATATTTTTCCATCCTTTCACTTTCAGTCTGTGTGAGTCCCTTCGAATGAGGTGGGTTTCTTGTAGACAGCAGATGTATGGGTCATGTTTTTTTATCCATTCAGCCACTCGATGTCTTTTGGTTGGAGCATTTAGTCCGTTTACGTTTAAAGTTATTATTGAAAGGTACCTGTTTGTAGCCATTTCTTTTTTTGTGTGGCTGTTTTCCTTCTGAGATTTTTATTTCTTATTTTTATACCAGTCCCTTTAGCATTCCTTGCATTGCTGGCTTGGTGGTGACAAACTCCCTTAGTCTTTTTTTGTCTGTGAAGCTTCTTATTTCCCCTTCAAGTTTGAATGATAGCCTTGCTGGATACAGTATTCTTGGATTCAGTCCTTTGCTTTGCATCACTTTGTAAATTTCAGTCCATTCTTTTCTGGCCTGATGTGTTTCTGTTGAGAAGTCATTTGACAATCTAATGGGAGATCCCTTGTATGTAACTTTCCGTCTCTCTCTTGCAGCCTGTAAGATTCTCTCTTTGTCCTGAACATTTGCCATGGTGATTATGATGTGTCTTGGTGTGGGTCTTTTCGGGTTCACCTTGTTTGGGACTCTCTGGGCTTGTGTGACTTTTTTCTTCCCCACCTCAGGAAAGTTTTCTGATATTATTTCTTCGAGTAGGTTTTCTAATCCTTGTTCGTCCTTCTGTTGTTCTGGTACTCCTATTATTTGTATGTTGTTTCGTTTCATGTTGTCCCAAAGCTCCCTTAGGCTCTCCTCCTGTCTTTTAATTTTTTTCTCCAATTGCAGTACATTTTGGGTGTGTTTTGCTTCCTTGTCTTCTAATTCACTTATTTGGTCCTCCGCTTCACCTAGTCTACTGTTGATACTTTCAATGGAGTTTTTCATTGCAGCTATATCACTCTTCATTTCTTCTTGGGTCTTACTTAGGTTGTTGATTTTTTCATCTGTTTCTTCTAGCTTCTTCCATATGTTATCGATTTTTTCATCTGTTTCTTCTAGCTTCTTCCATATGTTATCGATTTTTTCATCTGTTTCTTCTTGCTTCTTGTAGAGGTTGTCGATTTTTTCCTCCATCCGGTTTATGCACTCTAGGATCCTTATTCTGAATTCTTTATCTGTCATGTTGCATGCCTCTGTATTACTTAGCTGCTTTTCTGGAGAGTCCTCCTTCTCTTTCCTTTGGGGGTTTCTTTGTCTACCCATGTTTGATCTCACTGACATATCTAGACGTTGAGTTGTTCAGTGGTTGCTCCCTTGGTGGCAGTGACTCCTTGGTCTGTGGTTGCTCTTCGGGCGGTTGCGGTAGCAGCTGCTCTTCAGTTGTCAGCAGCTCCTCTGGTGGGTGCTGTTCACAGCTGTGGTGGCTCTTCCGGCTGGTGGGGCGAGGTTTCACGTACAGCTGCTGTTCCTCAGCAGAGGATGAGGTGCTCAGGAGGTTGCTGTTGCTTGGATCTGCTGTGTTGATTTAAAGGCATAAAATACAACACAACAAGGCACCACATACCAGGCACTATACACAAATATATTCACGATATTAATAACCCCAATTAAAGGTGACCACCTGAATTAAGAGAATTAGGGGATAAGGAAGAAGGAAGAGAAAAAGATAAAAGAGAAAAAGGAAAAGAAAAGTAGGGACCAAAAAAAGGGAGTGCAAAAATGAAATTGGGAAAAAGGAAGGGGGAAAATAAAAGCGAGAAACGAAAGAAAATAAAAAAAAAGAGCGAAAAGAGAGAATGAAGTGGAAGAGGGAAGAGACTTTTTATATGAGGAGAATACTCCTATAGAACAGCCATTAATCCCAACAAATTCCAGCAACAGATCCCTGGATATGAATGCAAACTAGAAACAACCAATAATATAACGATGAAAATAGAATGGTGAACACTAATCCCAAAATAAAATAAAGAAAAAAATAAAATGGCACTTTAAAAAATGGTAAAATGGTAGCAGTAATAATACTGGTTAAAAATAAGAAGGTAGTAATTAAAAGGGTAAAATCAGGTGATGGAAAAAGAAGAAAAGAAAGAAAAAAAGAAAAAAAAAAGAACAGAAAAAAAAAGAATGAAAAAAAAAATTGGTTTCTTAGTTAAAAAGTGAAAAAAGAAAAAAAAATTGCAGTAGTGAAGGTCCTTCGTTTCTTCTATTCTTCAGTGTGGCTCGCCTTAGACCTTCCAGGTATTCAGGAGAGTGTTGAGTTTCCCTGCGATATACTGTTCCTCTGTGTTGTAAACCACAGTCCTTATTTTAAAGCATGCCGCATTTATTTCCCAGACTGCCTTATTTTGTTTTTAGCAAAGAGTCAGTTTGTGGGTCAGCCTCTGGGTGGCAGTGTTCTGGGGTTGGCCTCTGAGGCTATAGGGCCTCTCTGTCCAGTGGAAGTTCACTGCCCAGAGCTGACTGCGTAATAGTTAGTTACCAGCGCTGTGTTGTTGCTGGGATTGAAAATCCCCCTATAGGCCAGACCCTGTTAACTCCCAGGGACTGATCAGGTTATCTTAATCCTTGATCTCCTACATGGTGGAATCTGGGTGTGGCTGTGCTCCTTGCCTGGGGGCTGGGGGGAGGAGACTCCCTCTCAGGAGCGGGTGGCTGCCCCAGCCCCTGGCTCTGGGGTGTCTCAGCACTCAATTCACTACCACCTCTCCCGGCTCCCCCTCTTTCTCCAGTCTCTCCCCAGATTCCACTCCTCAGCACACTCTCCCTCTCTTCAGCACAGGTGAGTGTCTGTATCCGAGATGTCCCATGAACAGGATTCAGTGAAAACAAACAAACAAACGCCGGCCGCAGATATGGGGAAGGCTTGGTTTCTGTAAGCTTCTTCTCTTACCGGGACTGCATGGTCAGGTCAGCTCTTCAGGCTGCCCCCTTTAGGCTCAGTCCTCCGTGATCACAGAACCCAGCTCTCAATTTCCCTGGCGGCGCCAGGAATCCCGCGGTTCTCCTTTCCCCTGTCAGGGGCTGTGCCTGTCCCAAGGGACGCGGCTGTCTGCCATGCGGTCTCCCTCTGACTC
This sequence comes from Myotis daubentonii, assembly GCF_963259705.1. Lineage (NCBI taxonomy): Eukaryota > Metazoa > Chordata > Mammalia > Chiroptera > Vespertilionidae > Myotis > Myotis daubentonii. The sequence goes on along the minus strand of NC_081862.1, from coordinate 13,794,925 downwards.
TCTGGGCTCAGAGGTCTGGCAAACTTTCCTGCCCAAATCCCTGTTTTTTTTTACCTTACCAGGGGAGTTCTGCTCTTCCCGGCTGTAAACCCTCTCACCAGCTGAGCAATTTTGCCAATTCGGTGTGAGTGTTACTAGCTACAGCTGCTCGCTCCATTTGCTCCGGGACACGACCTGGGACACCTCTGCCTATATCGCCGCCATCTTGGTTCTCCCCTTAAGTGATTGTTCTTAATTTGGCCTCTAAAGTCTTGCATTTTTCCCTAGGGGTCCCTGTTCGGGCGCCATATGCCGGGGTCCGGCCCCAGCAGGTCCAGGGGTCCCCAAAGGTGTGGACGGAGTTGGCGAAGAAGGAATGACACAGAGGCAGCGTTCAGTTGATCAGCAGCCTAGCCAGGATCTCCAGCCAAGTTCTGGTCTCGATCCCCAGAGAGGTTCTGCTTAGGCTCTCCAGAGAGGTTCTTTCCAGGTACTCCAGTCAGGTTCAGTCACCAGGTTCTAGTCAGGTTCTCTTGCCAATTTCTGTAGTCAGGTTCAGATGCTGGGGTCCATCTTCTGTCTCTAGAGAACGTTCTGTGTAGGTTCTGTGCCTAGGCTCTGTCTCTCTTGGTCCTGTCTTCCAAGCCCTGTGTTCTAAGTTCTGTGTCTTTTTGTCTTCTGAATTCTGTCTGACCCTCCCTGCTTTGGACCCCTGTTTATTCTTCCTCTTCTTATTGTCTCCACCTGAAAACAACTGACAGCATTAAAGTTCAAAATGTCCTTTCATTAGTCTGGCTACAACATCAAAAGGCTAAGTTTTCCTTAGTCAGTAAGGACTGTATGTTTTATCCATGTAAAGCATGCTTAGTTTGAGAATGCAGCTTCTTTCCCCCTTAGGCTTACTGTAGGTGATTGTAGACAAAAGGATGTACCCCTTTCACCTCATCTCTATTTCATCCCCTCACAGGATGGGCTAGACTCAGCCTCTCTCAGCTGTGCAGGAGTGTGTGCGCGCGCACACACACACACACACACTCACACACACACACACACACAGAGCAGCTCTTTCAGAAACATTCCAGCTTCCCTCTCTTCCATCACTGAAGGGTTTTTAAGTCACAAGGGTGATCATTACAATGCAGTGCTGTTGGATTGACACATTTAATGTTTCTAAAATGAAAACAGCTCTACATCACTACTCCAGGAGAGGCAATTGTGATAGAGAGCCTTGTAAAAAAAAAAACACAGGAAGATAATTTACAATAACTAGCATTAGCATTTTTAGTGGACATGTGGACTGCTTTAAGAGATTCATAAATATGAATTGCTGATTTCCCAGGAGAGTGGGGCCCGGGAACTTTCATTCCCCCTTCCTTATGCAGGCTTACTGTGACCTAGGAACATAGTTAACATTGTGAGGCAATGGGTGAAGGACTGGAATAAATGAATGTTACATTCACATTTAATTTTACAAGAATAGGGTTGTATTATGTAATCAGTCGGGTGGCCTGCATTTTGCTTTTCATATAACAGACCTTGTCTTTTTAGTGCATCAACCTCTGCAATGCTGACAAGCAACCGGATCATCATGAATATAAGGGTGGACAAACTTCAAATAGATTCCCTTTGAATTTCACCTTCCAGGGTGCATCCATTGCGGTCTGTGTCACTCTATGACCCTCCTCTGTGCCCCAGTGTCTCTTGCATTCTGAAATTGGCCAAGCACTTTACTCTCTCAGAAATTGTGCAGTCTGTCCTCATGCCCTGAACAGGATCCTTCTAAGCCCCTGATGGCCCCTCCTTGTACAACCCTCAGGCAGGAGTCTTCCTGCATCTGTATCTTTCCATACCAGGACCTTTGTTTTCATGAAAGAATTAGTTACAAAGAGCCATTTGTAGACAATGGTCTTCTTGGGTTTTGCTGTGTTTGATTGTGTGTGTGTGTGTGTGTGTGTGTGTGTGTGTGTGTGTGTGTTTTCTATTTTCATCCTAAACTCTGTGAGGAGAGACTGTGTGTAGCGCTGAGCATGATATTAGCAGCCACCCCAGGTCAAATAGTTGCCAAATGCATCTAGGAGAGAGGTGGGAGGGCTAGGCTGAATCTCTAGTTCCCAGGTGAAATAGTGGAGTTGTTTCTGTTTCTGCTTTTTATCTGCTCTGCTCTAGGTGACAATCCCAGATCCACTAGAACTGAGTGCAGTCGCCTCATTTGTCCTCATTCCTCCATCTATGTAGCTGGAAAACTTAAACTCTGCTACTTCATAGGCATGGGGAACCTCTGGAGGAATGGCAGGGTAGGGACCCACAAGAAGCCAGCCTCACCACCCTGCTGTTATGCTCCGCCCCCACAACCTCCCCATACCCTATGTTGAAGAGATGTAGCATCACCTGCATGACAGTGACATAGTGTCCTCACTCCATGCTCACCCTCAGAAAAGGTCTCACAGTTTGCAGATTCTGAATATTCCCCAAGTCTGAGTGAGTAAGAGCAAGGCAGCACAATGTGTCTGAGGCTGCCTGTCACTACTAGAGCCAAGTTAAGCAGAGACAGGGTTGATCCACACAATGAGTATTTATCCAAGGATGCGGTCAGTATGGGGAGAGCAGTTGCTCACCCTGGAAATTCGGCTCTCAGCCACTAAGGAGTGAAGATAGCTACCTGTAGCTGCCAGCTGCAAGTGTAACATGGAAAGGGGAGGGTGCCTGCTGTCTAGCCCTTCAGGAGCTCAAAGTCTGACCACAAGATGGCTAAACTTCTATGACTTTAGGATCATCTGAGGCCCTTCCTGGGATGAGATTGGAATGGTCAGCCTTCCTGAGAAAGACACCAGGAGGTGATCAGGATGTGGGCACTGCTGCCAAATCAAAGCCTGTCCTGTGCCTGGTCTCTTCCCAAAATGCAATTATTTTCTGAATAATGGGCCATGGAGGCAGCCTATGTTTTCAGTAGAGACTGTTTCATCCTCCAGTGTCCCAGGGTCTCGTATTTATAGTTTGCAAGTAATTATTAAACAACTGTGGCTCTATTCTTATTACAAGTCCTTCCCCACTATGAGAAGCTGATTTCCAAAGACCCTCAGGAGATGCCTCAGGCCAGCTTGGATGAAAGGGCTGGGCCTCAGCTTTGCTCTTCCCCTCTCCCTCTCTCCTCACAAGCCTGAATTTATCTCCTAAAGAGACTATGGAAAAGCAGGCAGCAAAACTTGTCAGACAGAGCATGCCAGGACCCCTGTGCCCCTTGGAGGTGCCACCTGAGAGGATAGCCCTGGGTTAAGGTTCAGCTAAGGGGCAGCTCTGCCAGAGCCTGAGCACCAGGCTGTGGCTAGTGCCTCCCTACCTCTCCTCAGCTTTGTTGGCCTGCCCACTCCTTCTGCTTTCAGGCCCAGGTGTGACTTTGCCAAAGGGATTTGTTGGTGAGAGGAGAACCCCTTCATGAGGGGGGAGGAAGGCAGGTCGGCTGCCATCACCTGAAGGCTTAGGGGAGGTAAGCAGAGCAAAGGCTGGATTCAGGGCTTGTCAAAGAGCTCTGGTGACCCAAACCTCAGGGGAAGTCTGAGGAGAGCACCTGTGGAGAGAGACAATGTAATTGCATCTGGCCAGCTCTCCTCTGCCCCAGGGGTTACTAACATGTCCCCATCCAGACAGTAGGGACAGTGGACTAGCCCAGGGCAGGGAGCTCTTTTCTATACAGAGGGCTGCGGTGGGGTGGGAGTGAGGCAACAAGCCTGGCCCAGGAACGAGGTAGGTAAGTAGCAGGCACACCCACAGAGGGAAAGTGGTCCCCAGAAACACAGACCAGGGGTGGCAAGTGGGGGGTTAGCTGGGGGTCGCGACCTCCTCTTTCTCCCTCCATATCTGAGACCACCTCCACCCTCATACCTGGAAGCACAGGGTCCCCCTAACAACCACCCACCCTCTGCCACACCTTGCAGCCTGGTGGGTGTAGCACAGACGCCCCGGTGCCCACCTTCTCTGTGCCTGTTAAGACACAGCCCCCCTTCTCTCCCCGGTACTTTGTTTGCTCCTGATCTCGTGATCTCACGAGATTTTGCCCCCAAAGGAACCCGGGTAGAGCCCTAGGATGCTTGCCAGGTGGCACCTGTCACCGCTTCCTTCCTGCCAGCCTCCCTGCTGAGCGGGAGACCACCTGGTGAGGAGCATGGCCTTTGGGAAAGGTAAGCACACACTCTGGGTTCTTGCTGTCTCTGTTGGTGAACTTGCTGTCTCCAGGGGTGCACTTGCTATAGTCACTGATAACCCGCAGCACCTCCCCCGCCGGCGTTTTCCATCTGAAAATGAGTTCCTACCTGTTTGGAGTGAAAGCCTGAGGTCCAAACCAGGCTCCCTGGGGTTAGGCTGTCTGCCTGCTGTGCCAGAGTGGGAGCTTGCTGAGAAGACTTACACGAAACAGTTCATGGAACTCCGGCATTTGCCTTTATTGTGTGACTTCAGCTGGCCGAGTTTGCACTTGACAAAGGGGGTCCCCACAGCCCCCTGCGCCAGCTCCCCAGGGATCTGGCTCCTGAAGTCTGTGGGCTCTCAGGCCAGCCCGGCCCTGCTCAGGGTGAGGGGGACAGAGAAGGGGCAGAAAAGTGGCTTCTCAACAGTGGCAATATCCAGGAGTGAGAGGTCACTTTCCGCAGAGCAACAGGCCCGTCACTCATCCTTGTCCTCTGGTTCAGCTGGCGAGAAAGCAGTGACCAGGCTAGGAGATAAGAGGTGATTCCCACTGAGAGCTGCAGAGCCCTTTCCTGGTGTGAGTGTGCCTGTGCCTGGGTGTGCATGAGTATGAGTGTGTGAATTCTCACCTGATCTTATGTTCCTGGGTTCCTTTTCTTTCTTTCTTATTATTGATTAAGGTATTACATATGTGTTCTTATCTCCCACTGCCCCCACACTCCCACCCCGACGCCCGCAAGCATGCCCTCACTCTCACCTCCTGGTGTCTGCGTCCATTAGCTAGGTTTTAGGCATGCATACAAGTCCTTTGGTTGATCTCTCCCCCTCAGTCCCACCCTCCCTTACCTTCCCTCTGAGGGTGATGGTCTGATCCATGCTTCTCTGTCTCTGGATCTGTTTTTGTTCATAGGTTTATATTGTTCATTATAATCCACAGATGAGTGAGGTCATGTGATATTTATCTTTCTTGCACTGACTGGCTTTACTTAGCATAATCCTCTCCAGCTACATCCATGCTGTTGCAAATGGTCAGTGCTCCTTCCTTTTTTGTGGCAGCATACCATGCCAGTGCGTAGATGTACCCCGGCTTTTTAACCCACTCATCTGCTGACCAGCACTTAGGCTGTTTCCAAATCTTAGCTATTGTGAATTGTGCTGCAGTGAACATAGAGGTGCATGTATCCTTTCTGATTGGTAATTCTAGGTTCCGGGGATATATTCCTAGAAGTGGGATCACTGGGTCAAATGGGAGTTCCCTTTTTAGTTTCTAGAGGAAACTCCATACTGTTCTCCATAGTGGCTGCACCAGTCTGCATTCCCACCAGCAGTGAAGGAGGGTTCCTTTTTCTCCCCGTCCTCACCAGCACTCGCCCTTTGTTGATTTGTTGATGATAGCCATTCTGAAAGCTGTGAGGTGGTACTTCACTGTCCTTTTGATTTGCATCTCTCAGATGATTAATGATTCTGAGCATGTGTCTCTTGGCCTTCCTTTAGTCCTCTCTGGAAAAGTATCTTTTTAGTTCCGTTGCCCATTTTTGTGATTGGGTTGTTTATCTTCCTTTTGTTAAGTTGTATGAGGTCCCTGTAAATGATAAGGGAGATGAAACCCTTATCACAGAGAACATTGGCAAATATGTTCTCCCATGCAGTGGGCTTTGTTGTTGTATGTTGGTCATTTATTTTGCTATGAAGAAGCATTTTATTTTGATGTTGTCCCATTTGTTTATTTTAACTTTATTTTCCATTGCCCCAGGAGCTGGGTCGGTGAAGATATTGCTTCAGCATATATCTGAGACTCTGCTGCCTGTGGCTTCCTCTAATATTTTTAGTTTCCCATCTTATGTTTAAATCCTTTATCCATTTTGAGTTTATTTTTTGTGTATGGTACAAGTTGGTGGCCTAGTTTCATTTTATGCATGAATCTGGCCAAATTTCCCAGAACCATTTACTGAAGAGAATGTTTTGTCTCCATTGTATGTTTTTGCCTCCTTTGTCAATATTAATTGAGCTTAGTGGTTTGGATTGGTTTCTGGGTTCTCAATTCTATTCCATTGGCCTATATGTCTATTCTTCTGCCATTGTCAGGCAGTTTTGAGAACAGTGGCTTTGTAAAACAGCTTGATATCTGGTACTGAGATCCCTCCTTCTTGGTTCTTCTTTCTCAGGATCGCTGCAGCTATTTGGGATTTTTTTGTTTCTTAAACATCTTCTATTGATTTTTTTATAGAGAGTAAAGGAGAGGGATAGAGAAATAGAAACACTGATGAGACAGAAACATGGATCAGCTGCCTCCTGCACACCCTCTACTTGGGATGTGCCCCCAATTAAGGTACATGCCCTTGGTCAGAATTGAACCTGGCACCTTTCAGTCTGGAGGCCAACGCTCTATCCACTGAGCCAAACCTGTTCGGGCTCAGGGTCATTTTTTTATTACAGATGGATTTTTGGAGAGTTCAATCTAGGTCTGTGAAATATGCTGTTGGTATTTTAACATGGAGTGTATTGAATCTATAGTTCATTTTGGGTAGTATAGCCATTTTCAAGATGTTGATTCTACCAAGCCATTAACATGGCATGTTCGTGCATCTGTTTTGTCTTCCTCTATCTCTTTTTCAAAATCTTGCAGTTTTCTGAGTAGAGGTCTTTTACTTTTGTAGCTAAGTTTATTCCTATGTATCTTAATGTTTTTGGTGGGATGATAAATGGGATTGTTTTTCAAACTCTCTTTGTGTAAGTTCATTATTTTTGTATAAAATGCCATACATTTCTTGGCATTAATATTTTACTCTGCTATATTGCCAAATTCATTTATGAAGTTTACTAATTTTTTGATGGGGTCTTTGGGGTTTTCTATGTACAGTATCATGTCATCTCCAAATCATGACAATATACTTGTTATTTTCCAATTTGGGAGCCATGTATTTCTTTTTCTTGTGTGATCACTGTGGCTAGCAGTTCCAGTACCATTTTGTACAGAAGTGGTGTAAGCGAGCATCCCTGTCTTGTTCCTGTTCTTGAGGTAAATGGCTTTAGTTTTTGCCCATTGAGTATGATGTTGGCTGTAGGTTTTTCATATAAGGCTTTTATATGGGGAGGGATGATCCTTCTATTCCCACTTTGCTGAGTGTTTTTTATCAGAAAAGCCTGTTGCACTTGGTAAAACGCCTTTTCTGAATCTAATGATATGATTGTGTGGTTTCTGTCTCTCAATTTTTTTTATGCGATGTATCATGCTTATTGATTTGCGGATATTGTACCAGCCTTTCATCCCTGGGATAAATCCCACTTGTTCATGGTGTATGATCTTTCTAATATAATACTGGATCCAGTTTGCTAGAATTTAGTTGAGGATTGCAGCATCACTGTTCAACGGGAATATTCGCTTGTAAGTCTCTTTCTTCGTGGTGTCTTTTTTTATTTTTCAGATTAGGGTAATGCTGGCTTCATAAAAAGAGCTCAGAAGCGTTCCTTTCTCCTGAATTTTTTGAAAGAGTGTGGGAAAGGTTGGTTTTACTTCTTTTTGAATGTTTGGTAAAACTCCCCTGTGAAGTCATCTGGTACAGGGATTTGTTTTCTGGAAGCTTTTTGATTACTGTTTCAATTTTATCACTAGTTTTCGGCTTGTTCACGTTGTTTGCCTTTTCCTGATTTTGTATTGGAAGATTGTATTTTTCTAGGAATATATCTATTTTGTCCAGATTGATGAGGGATGTTTAATGAACCAAAGACGCAGAGGTAAGACGGCCATATAGGATGATTGATGCTGGACAGAGGGCTACAGCTCGCTTCGGAATGTAGCAAAATTTGCACTCTCACCATTGCTTTTATTGGTGTTTGGCACAAGGTCATTGCATCAGCAGTTAATCAATTAAATCTTGTTTTGTTCTCCATTATTACAAGAGCTTATTGAGGACAAATTGCAGCTGTGCCCTCCCTTTCTGTTCTACACCCATGACTATTTAATCCTAGCCTTTGTCATGGAGGCAAATGTTCCTGGAACTCAAGATTGTGTGCAGTGTTGACCCAGCATGACTCACTTGCAAGTCACACTGTGCTCCTGATAGAACATTCACTTCTTCTTGGCAGGACTTCAGATCCTGGTTTACAAACGTCCAGCTACAAATCCCCCTTTTTTTCTTGCTTCATTAGATGGAGCATCAGAGATAACACAGCTGTTTTTCTCTTAATTAGTTGCTTGGCTTTCCCGAGTCCTTGGAAGACTAAATATAAAATGATACAGAGATAGAGTATTAATAATAGTATTCCAGCAGAAGCTCCTAAAGTGGCTTGTAAATGGGGTATAGGATTTAATTGTTGCAATTCCTTAACCATATTTTAAACACATTTTGCCCAGTTAATTTATGCAATTTCTTTTGAAATATTTTTTGTATATGAGAATTTAAATTTATGAATTTCTTGTGTTAGATTTTTATGATTGAACAAATATTTTTTAACCTTTTCCCATGGAAAGATACTTTCCTTCTAAGGTACAGGAGTAATGCAAATTGATGAATAATTCTAGTTATATTTCATATGCATTTGTCTTTGCAGACTTACAATTTGATCTTCTATCATTAATAAAAATGGTAATCGAACACAGGTTTGTACAAAGGCAGTTTGATAGCATAAAATTGTAAGGTGTGATTCCCAGAGTTATTTTTATAGTTTTGCTTATCTTATGAAAATATATGTTTTCAAAGAGTGTAAGGCAGACCCCAGTTTCCATAAATTAGATTCAACAGGATGTCCTTCTTGATGAGGTTTTGGGGGAGCAAATCCTCCATCATGCCATACAATGCTCACATTCGCTTGCGTGGATATGGGCTTGTTCTCTCCTCTACGCTATCATATATCAGCTCCATTGGCTTTGGAACGGGCAGAACCTGAAGGGCTCCAATCAATGACGCTTCCATAGGAAGTATTAGATAAAAACAGAACTTTCTTTCCTCGACAGGATTCCCAATGGACCCAATCAGACAAGTGCATAAAAGTTGGAACATGACATGGGGGAAGTAATGGATGTGTACTGTTGTTATCCCAACTAACATTTTTAAACCCATGGGCACTCAGAAGAATCAAATGCCTTTTTTTTTGTTTCAGTAGTAGTGTTTCCAAAATGTTCAGCAGGGCTTGTGCCTGTATTGTTAAACAATGGTCTCCTTGACCTAAGCATATTGGCACTCCCTGCGTTCCAGTGGTATGATTTTCTATGACTCTACCTTCCTCTTCTGGTTTTAATGGACCTCGATCATCATAAGGTCCGGGTAAGCAATTTGAGTCATTAACATAAATTCGAACCTTTGAATCCAACCAAGAAACACCTCTATTTAGTGGGGCATTAGGAATGTAAGCCCAGTATGTATGATTCTCAGCATTTACCTGAGTGGTTATTAGTGCAAGCATAGCAAGGAACAAAGTCGATGGCGTCACTTCATTAGCATGACACCAAACCAGTTGTTCTCCCTCTTGGGTAAGCTTCTTCACCTGACCCCAGGTTGGTACAGATGAATGTTGCATTGACCTTAGAGCTTTGCGGGTAGGAGGCCCCGTCAACCTCATCTCTGAGAAATCCTTGGTCAGATCACTTAAGTAGAACTTCCTTTTGGTTCCCATGTCTCCACTGAAGACACCTCTGTGGAACCCAGAAGTTTTCTTTACCTGTGGAAATATAAGCATAACCTTGCCCCCATCGTAGGATCCATGCAGGATCCCACGACTGAGAGGACTCATTATGATAAAACACAGGTTGATTGAATTCTTTTGAAACTTCCTTTACCCAATGTCCCTGAACAGCAGTACTGTCAGTCTCATCTTGATTTAAAAAAATTAAAGTAAATAGAGCAGTTAATAGTATTCATTTAGGGGATTCTCCCCCTTTTTGTTTTTTGAGCATTTCCTTTAAGGTGTGATTTTTATCTTTCAATAATATCTGGTCCTGTATTGTTACAAGGGATGCCAGTGATGTGAGTGAAATGATGAAATTGAAAAAAATGTTTGACATTTTGTAGATAGATATGCAGAAACATTGTCAGTCTTAATATTTTGAGGTATTTCCATTACTGCAAAAGCTTTTAGTAAGTGAGTAACTACTTCATATTGAGAATAAGTGACAATATTTACAGCTTGATGAAAATGTAGTAATAAAGCAATGTCAAATAGTTCTGCGGATTGTACTGAAGTGTATGGAGAGTGAATTACCTTTGCTAGCTGTTGAAAATGAAAACCCGAGCTATTCCTAGCTTGTTAGCATTGGTATAAACAGTAGGGCCTTGAATTGGTTCATTAGCTATAATATGATGAGGCCATATTCATTGAGTTTTCCTAAGAAATTGTAACCTTTTGTTTGTAGGATAATGATTCTGTATTTTCTCTAAAAAATGAGCACAAGCAGTTTGCTAATTGTCACATATTTGAAACAATTTTTGAATTTTTTGACAGTAAAAGGTACTGTAATTTCTTATGGATCTAACCACATAATGGTCTTAAGCTTAATCTTCCCTTGTAAATAATTTGGCAAATTGTTTGAATATAAGTCTTTTTTTTCCTGTGATTTATGAGACAAGAAAATCTATTCAATAACATTACTATCTTGAACAAGTAACCCTGTAGGAGAATGCTCAGTGTGGAAAACTAATAATTTAAAATTGTCTATGGAGAGAATTCTATTTAATTGTGTTTGTTGTATATGCTGTTCTATCCAAGTTAATTGTTTTTCTGCAGCAGGGATTAAAACACGTGGGCTATTTAATTCATATGGCCCCTTTAGTATTTGAAATAAATTAGTCAATTGATAAGTAGGTATATCAAGACTGGGTCTCAACCAATTAATGTCTCCTAATAACTTTTGAAAATCGTTTAGAGTCTCTATACTGTCTCTTCTAATTTGAACCTTCTGTGGAATAATGGAGACATCTGTTAATTTTTGCCCCATATATTTCCATGACTCCTGCCATTGTTTCTTTTCTGGGGCTACTTCTAATCTATAGTCTTAGAAATTTTCAAGGAGGTATTGGTAAATCTCCTGTAATTGTGATTGAATTTCAGAAGCTATTAAAATATCATCTATTTATTGATAAATTCGAGTCTTAAGAAATCTTTTTTTGACTATTCCTAAAGGTTGATGCACATATGCCTGACATATAGTGGGACTGTTGAACATTTCTTGTGGTAAGACGTTCTATTGATACCGTTGAGTGGGTTGAGCCTGATTTAAAGCCGGGACAGTAAATGCAAATTTCTCTTAGTCTTGAGGTGGTAAAGAAATAGTGAAGAAAAAATCTTCGTTATGAGGAAACGAGCGGCACCATCAACCTGGGCCAACTTGCCCAGATGCATGCCATGCTGAAGCATATGCTTCAGGAGTTGGGTTGGCCCGGCATGGTCTGGCTCTGTGCTTATCTCTGTCCTCACTGTGGCTGTAGAACCTTCCATGACCCAACTCCCATTCTGTGATCCTATTGCTTGAATGTCTCGCTGGGTGCACATCTCATAGGCTTTACTCTGGGCACTTGGGCACTGAAGCCCAGGCATAAGTGTACCATTCAGGAACACAGCAGCCAGTTTCAGACAGCTACTCAGGGTTGGGGGGAAATGCTCACAGGGGACTGGATGGTTTCTTTGGGGAGATTTGTCCTAAGGAGTTAGAAATATGCACCTGAATCTCTCAGGGGGAGGGATTGAGGCTTGGGTGGTAGATGCGGTGATTACCTTTGCTTGAATGGTTGTGAATAAATGTCAGTAATAAAGAGAACTGGATGTTAACCATCTGGTGTCCTCCATGACATGTTAACACGACTCTCCCACCTGCAGTTACTGGCCAAGTAAGAAGGCATGAGCATCGTGATGCGCAGACACTAGGCTGGATGAGGTTGGTTCCAGTAGATCACAGCACCATTTATCCTTTCTGGTTTGGTGGTTCTTTCTGGTGTACCAGTACTTATTCACTCACCTCTGTGATTGTTCAGTGGGATAGCACACACAAGGTGCGTCCACAGGGACTGGAACAAGTGGCTTCCAGTGAGCACCAACAAGGTACAACTTCTCTGGTGCCGTCACAGGTAACTAGTCCAGTCCTTGGACTAAAATTCTCGCCACTGGGAGCCTCCATTGCTGGCCTCTGGCTGTTCCATGGTAGGGCTTCCCTGTGCACAAGTCAGGCCCCCAGTACTGAAAGGGTCATCAGCCTCCCAGGGAGCCAGAGCCCTGGCCTCACAAGTCCATGCCTGTCATTCCCCTGGATCCAGCCCCTTCTTGAATTCAAGTTCCTGTGGCCTGTAAACACATTTACATTCTTTTCAGCAAAATACTGAGCTGGAATAAACCTCTGCTTTGCTCTGTGTCCTGTCCTAAGCATAGGACATCCTTTGGTAGACGATGGTCTAATGTTGGAATACTTTCCCCTCATGATCCTCCTTCCCATCAATCAAGGAGGTGGTAAAGCAACTCTGAGCCAGTGACAGGCCCCGGGTCTGAAGAGTGGACAACCCCAAGCCAGTTCCCGGAGAGCACTTAAGTGGACACAAGTGAAGGTCACCCCGGGGATATGGGGGTATGGAGGGCCACCCTGAGGGTCAATACAACCAAGTGAAAGAGAGATGTCCTAGTGTGCTGTTGGATCCCACAGTCAGTGGACAGTTAGCTGGCCAGGAAGGAATAGGCTCCCTGCCCACCTGCCACTGCATTCTGGCCCTAGGCTGTCTCAGTTTGCTCACTGAGTGGCCTGCCAGAGGAGCACCTAGGGAGAAGGCCACACATCCAGGCCCAGGGGCAGGGCTCCATTTGCCTGTATGTCTCCCTAATTGTGAGGAAGTCAGTCCTGCTTTTTCTCCTTCTACTGCCTCTCATTCAGTGCCAGCCACTCATGGGCTTGCTGCTCTCTACTGTGTGTCAGCAGCTTCCTAGCTTGTTACATACAGCACCTGGCCCTTCGTTCTCTTTTTATTGCCATTCCTTTCTTTCTCTTACACCTTCCACTCTTCTAGCTTGGGCCCATCAGCATAGGAACTCACTTTTCTGTTTCTAATCTCTTGCCTGAGGATGACTGCCTACAGGGGCAATTCAAGTCAGAAGCCTACAAGTGTGTAGCCAGAGGTGGTCTCCTGAGGCTTTGAGTCTTTGCCTGACCTAATTAGTCATAAACAGCCTTTAACACTGTCCAGCATGACAGACTGAGAGGTGTAGAACAGCGGTTCTCAACCTGTGGGTCACGAACCCTTTGGCGTTCGGCCGACCCTTTCACAGGGGTTGCCTAAGACAAATCTGCATATCAGATACTTACATTACGATTCATACCAGTAGCAACATTACAGTTATGAAGTAGCAATTAAAATAATTTTATGGTTGGGTCACAACATGTGGAAGTGTATTTAAAGGGCCATAAGATGAAGAACCACTGATAGAGGATCTACATAACTCATCATCACAATCTCAAACAGAAAGCCAAAAGTAGGAAACAAAGAAACAATCCCAAAATGAAAGAACTAGAGAATTCTCAGAGGAGAAAAATGAAGTAGAGATAAGAAATTTATCTGAATCAGAGTTCAGAGCATTCATGGTAAAAATGCTCAATAGCATGAAAAAAAATATAGTAGCTATAAAAAAAGAAAAGTTATAGATTAAAAATATGACATAACACTAGTAAAGAACCAATTGGAAGAAATACACAGTGTATTAGGGAAGCTGAGGATCAAATCAGTGAATTATTAGTCAGAGAGAAAATATCACTCAATCAGAAAAACCAGAAAATAAAACAATTAATAAACAGGAGGACAGGTTAAAGGAACTGTGAGGCTACCGGAAATGTAACAATATTACAGTAGTGGGTGTGCCCAAAGAGGCAGAAAGGGAGAAAGGCATAGAGAAGGTGTTTGAAGAAACAATGGCAGAAAACTTCCCTAACTTCTTAAAGGAAAATGTCACACAAGTGCAGGAACCACAGAGAACCACAAACAAGAAGAACTCAAACAGGCCCATTCCCAGACACATAATAATTAAAGTGCCAAAAATTACAGAAAAAGTGATAATTGTCAAGGCAGCAAAAGAAATGTGTTTCCTACAATAAAGTTCCAATGAGGGCTGACACCTGGTTTCTCATCAGAAACTCTACAGGCCAGAAGGGAATGACATGAAGTACTTAATGTAATGGAAAGCAAGGTTCTTAGACTAAGATTACTATATCCAATAAGGCCGTCATTCAAAATAGATGTTTAAATAACGAGCTTCCCAGACAAAGAATGGCTAAAGAATACAACACCACAGACCAGAATTACAAGAAATCCTAAAGGGACTGCTGTAATGAGAAGAAGAAATGAGAGGGAAACCTAGGCATACAGAATTAAAATGGCAATAAATCAGTATCCATCAATAATAACCCTTAAAGTAAATGGACTAAATGCTGCAATCAAAAGGCGTAGGGTTGCAGAATGGATTCAAAAATATGACTCACCTTTACGCTGCCAATAAGAGACCCACCTCAAAACAAAAGACTCATACAGAATGAGAGGGAATTTTGCATGCAAATGGAAAAGAAAAGAAAAGCTAGGCTAGAAATAAACATATCTGACAAAATAGACTTTAACATGAAGGCCACCACAGGGGACAACAATCCTAAACAGCTCACTAGATCAGACAAACTTAATTGACATCTTCAGAACAGTTCATCCCAAAGATACAGAATATACATTCTACTTAAGTGTACATGGGAGATTTTCAAAGATAGACCACTTGAGACACAAGCAAAGTCTCTTCAAATTAAACAAGATGGAAGTCATATCAAGCATCTTCTCTGATTACAAAGGCATACTGCTATATAATAAAGTGGTAATATGCAAATTATTCCTCACACCCTAACAAGATTGCTGCCTATGACCTGGCTGTCAGGGAGTTTAGTGAGGGACAACCAAATGACTGAACAAGCAGGCTGCATGGGGAGACCAGACTGGCATGGGGGGGGGCGGGAGGGGGTGTTTAATGAGCCACGACCAAACGACTAGACAGCAGGCTACTTGGGGCGACCAGGCCAGTTGCGGCTTAGTGAGGGACAAACAAACAACTGAACAGCAAGTTGTGTGGGGCAACCAGGCCTGTGGGTTTGCTCTGAGGGGCAACCAGGAAGACAGGGGGACTGTAGAATGAAACCAGCGCATTAGGGGACCAGTTGAATGTGACAAGGCTAGCGGGTGATGGGGCAGTAAGAGGTGACCAAACTGACAGGGGGAGAGTTAGGGGTGACCAGTCTGGCAGGGGCTTCATTGGGGGTGATTAGGCCTGCAGTGTGTGTGTGGAGGGGCAGTGAAAGGTGACTAGGCTGTTGAAGGGGCAGTTGTCGGCGACCAGGCTAGTAGGTAGGGGGCAGGTGCAGGTGACCTGGTCGATCACAGGGCAGTTAGGGGAGACCAGGCCAGCTGGTGGGGCAATTAGGGGTGATTAGAGCAGCAGGTAGAGGCAGTGAGGGTCGATCAGGCTATAGGTGGGGCGGGGGGGAAGTTAGGGGTGACCAGGCAGTGAGGCAGGCCGGCAGGTGAGCAATTAGGAGACAGCAATCCCGGATTGGAGAGGGTATAGGCTGGTCTGAAGGAACACCACCACCCCTCATGGAAGAATTTTGTGCACTGGGCCTCTAATATTAGATATAACCTCCAATAAAAATTAACAAAAATTCAAATACTTGCAGGCTAAATAGTACATTATTAAACAATGTTTGTTTGTGTTATCAAAAACATCAAAAAAGAATTTAAAAACATCCTGCAAAGTAATGACAATGAAAACACAATAATTCAAATTCAATGGTATATACTGAAAGCAGTTCTGAGAGAGAAGTTCATAGCATTACAGCCACAAAAAAGCAAAAACACAAAAAATAACTGGTAATAAATTATATAACTCTACAACTTAAAGAATTAGAAAGAAAGCAGCAAGAAAACCCAGACTGAGCAGAAGGAAGGAAATAGTAAAAATCACAGCAGAATTAAATAACATGATGACAAAAAAAAAAAAATCACTACAAAATATCAACAAAACCAAGAGCTGGTTCTTTGAAAGGATAAATAAGATTGATGAACTTCTTTCAGGCTTACCAGGAAGCACAGACAGGGGACCCACATCCCAAATAAACAATCAGAAATGAAAGGGGCTTAATAACAACTGACCCCAAAGAAATGAAAAGGGTTGTAAAAATACTATTCCAACAAACTGGTCAACCTAGAACAAGTGGATGTATTCCTAGAAAAGTACAACCTTCTGAAACTCAATCAAGAAGAATAAAAAAGTCTGAATAGATGGATAAACAGAAGGTAATTGAAGCAGTAATTGAAAAACTTCCAGCAACCAAATCCTTGGGCCAGACAGCTTCATAGGAGGTTTTACAAAACGTTCAAACTAAAACCTTTCCTCCTTACACTATTCCAAAAAATTCAAGAGGAAGGAACAATTCCAAGCTATTTCTAGAAGCCAGCATTACCCTAATCCCAAAGCAGATGTAGATACTGCAAAGAAAGAGAATTACATGCCAATGTATCTCTGATGAACATAGATTCAAAAATCCTCAACAAAATCCTAGCAAATCAGAACCAGCATTACATCAGAAAGATCATACACCATGAGCACATGGATTTATTCTGGGCATGAAATGATGGTGCAACATCCCCAAATCAATACACATGATACATCAAATTGAGAGGTAAAAATAAACAAATTGAGAGATAAAAATCACATAATCATACAATTTGATGAAGAAAAAGAATTTGACAAAACCCAACACACTTTTGGGTAAAAACTCTCAGCAAACTGGGAATAGAGGGATCATAACTCAACATAATAAAAGCCTTATATGAAAAACATACAGACAACACCATACTCAATAGGCCAAAACAAAAAACAAGTCACCCAAGAACAGGAACAACACAGGGATGCCCACTGTCACCACTCCTGTTTGAGTGAGTACTGGAAGTGCCACCATATCAATCAGGCTGCGTGTGGCATGACCAAATTGAGGGATGTCCGAAGGACTGGTTTGGGGCCGGGCTGGCCAGACTGCACTCATGCACAAATTTGAGCACTAGGCCTCTGGTAAAATATAACTACCCAATAAATGGGGAGTTTGTCTTATTCATAATCATTATGCAGCATAGTGTGTAGGCTACTAAATATCACTTGAAAGAAGACACTTAGGAATAATGTGTACACAAACTACATTTTCTACTGCTTACCACTTGAGAAACAAAATCAACTATTCTTCATAAATCAAATAAATGGACTTCTGAACTCAAGAAAACTCATGACATGGAACTGGAGAGCACTATGCTAAGTGAAATAAGCCAGTCAATGAAGGAAAAATACCACATGATCTCACTCATTCATGGATAAGAGAGATCATTATAAACGTTTAAACAATAATAGATAGAGAGGCAGATCTACCTCAAACAGATTGTCAAACTGCAGCATGAAGGCTGGAGGGGGTTGGAGGGCAGGAGGGAGGGAGGTAAGAGATCAACCGAAGGACTTGTATGCATGCATATAAGCATAACCAATAGACATAAGACACTGGGGGGTAGGGGAGGTCAGGGAATTGTCAAGGGCGGGAGCGGGGGGGAAGGACACGTATGTAATACCCTTTGTAATACTTTAATAAACAAAAAAAAATTGAAAAAAGAATCATTGGAAAAAAAAAGAAAGATCAAGTAATTTGCTCTATCAAAAAAAAAAAAAAGAAAGAAAGAAAAATCATGAGACAAATCCAAATCTTGGCTGTCGACAAATACTAAAAGATAAATGTAAAGTAAAAGGATCAATATGTATTGAACTCCTTCAGTGTACCATAAAACAATTTCTTCATTTAATAAATGAATTTGGTAATGTACCAGAATACAAAGTTAACACCCAGAAATCTATGGCTTTTTGATACACCAATAAAGAATTCACAGAAAAATAAACAAAAACAGCAATGCGATTTACAATTGCAACAAAAAAATGAAGATACCTAGGAATAAACTTAACTAAATAAGTAAAAGATCTTTACTCTGAAAACTACAGGACATTGAAAAACAGGTAGAAGAAGACATAAACAAATGAAGAATATACCATGTTCATGTATTAGTAGAATAAATCTCATTAAAATGGCCACGCTACACAAAGCATTCTACAGATTTACTGTAACCCCCATTAAAATACCAATGACATATTTCTCAGACCTAGAACAAAGTCTCCAGAAATTCGTATACAATAAAAAATAAAAAGACCCGCAAGAGTCAGAGTAATCTTGAGAAAAAAGAACAATGTTGGTCGTTCACAATTGCGGATGTCAAGTTATATTTCAAAGCCACTGTTCTCAAGCTTGCTTGTACTGGCACAAGAACAGACGTGTACTAGTAGACCAATGGAACACACCTGAGAACATAGAAATAGACCTGAGCCTTTATGCCCAATTAATGTTTCACAAAGGAGGCAAGAGCATACAATGGAGTCAAGACAGTCTTTTCAATACAGGAGGTTGGAGAAATTGGATAGATACATGCAAAATAATGAAACTAGACCACCGCCTCACACCATTGAGGAAAATAAACACAAAATAGATAAAGGACTTAATTGTAAGATGGAAACCATAAAAATATTGGAAGAATCCATAGGCAGAAAATTATGACATATTTCAAAGAAGCCCTTTACCAATATAACTCCTAGGGTAATGGAAAATACGGAGAAAAGAAACAATTGGGACGACATCAAAATAAAAATCTTCTGCAGAGAAAAAGAAACCATCAGCAACACACACACACACACACACACACACACACGAAACAAACAAACAAACAAACAAACAAACAAACAAAAAACAAAACAAGAAAGCCCATGGCTTGGGAGAACATATTTTCCTATGCTATATCCAGTAAGGGCCTGATCTCCAAAATTCATAGGGAACTCAGACATCTTAAAAAAAAAAAAAAAAAAAAAAAGGAAGATAAACAATGCAATCAAAAAATTGACTTAAATAGATACTTTTGAAAATTGCACATACAGAAAGCCAAGGGACATATGAAAACATGCTAAAAATCCTTAATCTTCCTAGAGATGCAAATCAAAATGACAATGAGATACCATCTCACACTGGTAAGAATGGCTATCATCAACAAATCAACAGACCACAAGGGCTGAGGAGGATGTGGAGTAAAAGGTACTCTCCTGCACTGCTCGTGGGAATGCAGTCTGGTAAAACCACTGTGGAGAACAGTACGGAGTTTCCTCAAAAAATTAAAAAGGAACTGCCATTTGATCCAGTACTCCCACTACTAGGGGTCTTTCCCCAGAAATTAGAAACACCTATCAGAAAGCATATTTGCACCCATATGTTCATTGCAGCACAATTTACAATAGCTGAGATTTGGAAACAGACTAAGTGCCCATCAGCAGATAAATGGATAAAAATGGTGGGGTACATCTACACAACAGAATACTACACTGCTGTAAAAAGGAAAGAACCCTTCCCTTTCCAAAAAGCATGGAAGGAGATGGACAGCATTATGGTAAAGGATTTTACCATATGTAGAGGATTTTAAAATCTATGTTCATCATGACCAAATTGAGGGATGACCGAAGGACTGGTTTGGGGCCGGGCTGGCCAGACTGCACCCATGCACAAATTTGAGCACTAGGCCTGTGGTAGAAAATTGGGAGTTTGTCTTATTCATAATCATTATGCAGCGATCCTAAATGAATCACTAGAACAGATGGACTTAATTGACATCTTCAGAGCACTTCACACCACAGCCACAGAATATATATTCTACTCAAGTGCTCATGGGACAGATTCAAAATTAGACCACATATTGGGTCACAAACAAAGTCTCCCCAAATTCAAGAAGATTGGAATCATACCAAGCATCTTCTCAGACCACCATGGAATAATATTTGAAATAAACTACAATAAAAACAACCCAAAATACTAAAACACTGGAAGCTGAATAGCATGTTACTAAATATTGATTGGTTTACCAATGAGATCGAAGAAGAAATGAAAAACATCCTGGAAACAAATGACAATGAAAACACAACAATCCAAAACCTATGGGACACAATGAATACAGTCCTGAGAGTGAAGTTTATAGCTTTACAGGCCTTTCTCAAGACACAAGAAAAAATGGTAGTAAATCATCTAACTCTACAACTCAAAGAATCAGAAAGAGAGCAACAAGAAAACCCCAGAGTGAGCATAAGGAAGGAGATAATAAAGATTACAGCCCAAATAATTGACATAAACACACAAAAAAATTACAGAAAATCAAGGAAACCAAGAGCTGGTTCTTTGAAAGGATACACAAGATTAACAAACCTCTAGCCAGGCTCACCAGGATGCAAAGAGAGAGTTCCCAAATAAACAAAATCAGAAACGATAGAGGCGAAACAACAACAGACCCCACAGAAATACAAAATGATTGTTAAAAAATACTATGGACAACTCTACTCCAACAAACTAGACAACCTGGAGGTAATGGACAAATTCTTAGAAAAATACATCAATCAAAATCTCAATCAGGAAGAATCTAAAAATCTCAACAGGCCAATAACTATGGAAGAAATTGAAGCAGTCATCAAAAAGCTTCCATCAAACAAAAGCCCAGGACAAGACGGCTTCACAGGGGAGTTTTACCAAACATTCAAGGAAAAACTAAAACCTATCCTCCTCAGACTAGTACAAAAAAATCCAAGAGGAAGGAACACTTCCAAGATCATTCTATGAAGCCAGCATCACCCTAATACCAAAACAATGAAAGAGAATTACAGGCAATATCCCTCATGAGCATAGATGCCAAAATCCTCCACAAAATCTTAGCAAATCGGATCCAGCAGTATATCAGAAAGATCATACACCATGACCAAGTAGGATTTATCCCAGGGATGAAAGGATGGTACAATATCCGCAAGTCAATAAACGTGATACATCACATAAACAAATTAAAAGAAAAAAAAACACAAACGATCATATCAATTGATGCAGAAAAAGCATTTGACAAAACCCAACACCCATTTTTGATAAAAACTCTCCACAAGGTGGGAGTAGAAAGATCAACATAATAAAAGCCATTTATGAAAGGCCCACAGCCAACATCATACTCAATGCACAAAAACTAACACCATTTCCCCTAAGAACAGGAACAAAACAGGGATGCCCACTCTCAGCACTCCTGTTCATCATAGTAATGGAATTATTAGCCATTGCAATTACACAAGAACAAAAATAAAAGGCATCCAAATTGGAAAAGTGGAAGTAAAACTGTCCTTATTTGCAGAAGACATGATATTATATATAGAAACCCCTAGAGATTCCATCAAAAAACTCCTAGACTTAATACATGAATTTGGCAATGTAGCAGGATACAAAATTAACCCCAAGAACTCTGAGGCATTTCTATACACCAATAGTGAACTTTGAAAAAGAGAGATTATAAAAATAATCCCAGTTCCCATTGGACCAAAAAAATTAAGCTACCGAGGAATAAACTTAACTAAAGGCGTAAAAGACCTCTACTCAGAAAACTACAGGACTTTGAAAAAAGAGAAAGAGGAAGACATAAACAGATGGAGGAACATACCGTGTTTATGGATTGGTAGAATCAAAATCATTAAAATGCCCACACTACCCAAAGCAATCCATAAATTCAACGCACTTCCCATGAAAGTACCAATGGCATACTTCACAGATCTAGAACGAACTCTCCAAAAATTCATCTGGAATAAAAAAAGTACCAGAACACCTGTAGCAATCCTGAGAAAGAACAAAGTAGGTGAGATCTCAATTCCAGATATCAAGCTGTATTACAAAGCCACTGTTCTCAAAACTGCCTGGAACTGGCAGGAGAACAGGCATATAGATCAATGGATTAGAATAGGGAGCCCAGAAATCAGCCCGAACCAATATGCTCAATTAATATTTGACAAAGGAGGCAAGAACATACAATGGAGTCAAGATAGTCTCTTCAATAAATGGTGCTGGGAAATTTGGACAGATATATGCAAGAAAATGAAACTAGACCACCAACTTACACCATACACGAGAATAAACTCAAAATGGATAAAGGACTTAAATGTCCGATGGGAAACCATAAAAATTCTAGAAGAATCCAAAAGCAATAAAATCTCAGACATATGGCAAAGCAATTTTTTCACCAATACAGCACCCAGGGCACTTGAATCTAAAGAGAAAATGACCAAATGGGACTACATCAAAATAAAAAGTTTGTGCACAGCAAAAGAAACCATCAACAAAACAACAAGAAAACCCAGTGTGTGGGAAAACATATTTACCACCATCATATCTGGTAAGGGCTTAATCTCCAATATTTATAGGGAACTCATACAACTTAACAAAAGGAAGATAAATAATCCAATCAAAAAATGGGCAAAGCATCTAAATAGACACCTTTCCAAAGAAGACATTCAGAAAAACAAGAGACATTTGAAAACATGCTGAAAGTCACTAATCATATGAGAAATGCAAATCAAAACAACAATGAGGTATCATCTCACACCTGTCAGGCTGGCTATCATCAACAAATCCACAAAGACAACTGCTTGAGAGGATGTGGAGAAAAAGGAACAATCGTGCACTGCTGGTGGGAAGGCAGACTGGGGCAGCCACTATGGAAGACACTATGGACTTTCCTCAAAAAACTAAAAATGGAACTCCCATTTGACCCTGTGATCCCACTTCTAGGAATATAACCCAAGAAACCAGAAACACCAAGCAGAAAGGACATATGCAGCCCTATGTTCATAGCAGCACAATTCACCATAGCTAAGATCTGGAAACAGCCTAAGTGCCCATCAGTAGATGAATGGATTAGAAAACTGTGGTACATCTACATGATGGAATACTATGCTGCTGTAAAAAAGAAGGAACCCTTAGCATTTGCAATGGCATGGATGGAACTGGAGAGCATTATGCTAAGTGAAATAAGACAGTCAATGAAGGAAAAATACCACATGATCTCACTCATATATGGATAATAAAGACCATTATAAACTGATGAACTATAACAGATAGAGAGGCAGAGCTGCCCCAAACAGATTGTCAACCTGTAGCGGGAAGGCCGAGGATGGTTGGGGGGCACGAGGGTAGGGGGTAAGAGATCAACCGAAGGACTTGTATGCATGCATATAAGCATAACCAATGGACATAAGATACTGGGAGATACGGGAGGCCAGGGTATTGTCAAGGGCAGGGTGGGGGGGAAAGGACACATATGTAATACCCATTGTAATACTTTAAGCAATAAAATTAAAAAAAAAAAGAGAGAACCATCAATGGTGAGAGAGAATCCTTGATTGGCTGCTTCCTACAAGACACCTACTGGACTAAGAGCCCACAACGGGGACATGTCCCAGCCTGGGAATTGAACTGACCTCCTGGTACACAGGTCGAAACTCATCCACTGAGACAAGCAGTCCAGGCTTTGGCTCTTCTTTATTCAGAGTCTTCCCTTTGGAATCCGTGTGCTCCAGCTGCCCTGTATCCAGCCTGCCTTACTGCTGTGCAGTTTGGGGGACTCTGGGGTACATTCTAGTACTAAGGAACCTACTATGTGTGCCTTCCTCTCCCTGATTGCTTTCTGATATCCTAGAGACCCTGCCCATAGGGCCTTCATGTACAAGATGCTTGTGCACCAGCAGTCACCTCCTATCCATGCCCCTTCTGTGCCCATCTTCACAGATGCAATCACTGTCTAAGCTTTATAAGCCTCATTGCCTTGATACTATGCTTTTCTGAATATTTTGATGGAAAAGTCCAGATTCCAATATTTTGCTTTAATTCTCAGTTGTGGTCTACAGAACAAATAAAGCGTCAAGTGCAGGACACTCTGTTTTAGAGGCAACATACAGCAATGAGTTTCCTTTTGTTTTGTCTTAATATGGTGGGTTTTTAAAATTGATTCTTTAGAGAGAGGTAAATGGAGTGAGACAGACACAGAAGCATGCATTCATGTGAGAGGGATACAATATTGGATGCCTGGGGACTGAACCAGAAACCTGGACATGTGCCCTGGCCAGAAATCAAATGGGGTAACTTTCTGGTGCACAGGACAATGCCCAGAAACACTGGCCAGGGTGCACTGACTTCTATTTTCTTCCTTATCTTGCATCTGGTGGTTAATAAATACTATCAATGCTAATAACAGTGGGCAATTTCAGAGGAGGACATGCTGACAAGAGCTTTACATAAGTTGGCCCCACAGGTGAATCTCCACACAAGGTAATGGGCACGAGCTCTGTGTGTGGAGGAATTAACACCCAGACCACAGGATGTTTTGCCTTTGCCCTTCCTCCCTCAGAACCTGCAAATTGTTATGCTTTTCCTCAAATTCTAGAGGTTCTGATTCATATTATGGACACTATTTCCTGTGAAGGCGGGGATGGGAAGACAAGGTGCATGTCAGACAGAGGGACAGGGAGAGGGAGATGGAATAGGAGAGAGAGAGAGGAAGAGAAAGAGAGCGTTTGCTGTAAGAGATATACATTTTCTGACCCTTGTTCTCTTATCCTCTTTTTTTTTGGGGGGGGGGAGAGCTCAGCAACTGTTACTGAGACTTCAGCATTTTCTCTTCCCACTCGAAGAAGCAGAGTGTGCCTGGCCAGTGTGGCTCAGTAGGCCTTTGTACCAAGAGGACATAGTTCAATTCTCAGTTGGAGCAGGAGCTGGAGTTTACGCCTCGATCCCCAGGTGGATGTGCAGGAGAAAGCCAACCAATGATTTTGTCTCATTATTGATGTTTTATCCATCTCTCCCTCTCCCTTCCTCTCTGAAATCAATAGGAAATGTACTAAGAAACGGAAAAATGAGCTCGTAGGATGATGGACCCAAGCTAGAAGAGTGGAAGGTAGAAGAAAAGAAAGGAATGGCAATAAAAAGAGAACAAAGGGCCAGGTGCTGTATGTGACAAGCTAGGAAGTTGCTGAGACCCAGCAGAGAGCAGCAAGCACATGAGTGGCTGGCACTGAATGAGAGGCAGTAGAAGGAGAAAAAGCAGGATTGACTTCCTCACAATTAGGGAGACATACAGGCAAATGGAGCCCTGCCCCTGGGCCTGGATGTGTGGCCTTCTCCCTAGGTGCTCCTCTGGCAGGCCACTCAGTGAGCAAACTGAGACAGCCTAGGGCCAGAATGCAGTGGCAGGTGGGCAGGGAGCCTGTTCCTCTATGGCCAGCTAACTGTCCACTGACTGTGGGATCCAACAGCACACTAAGACATCTCCCCTTCACTTGGTTGTATTGACCCTCAGAGTGGCCCTCCATACCCCCATATCCCTGGGGTGACCTTCACCTGTGTCCACTTAAGTGCTCTCCGGGAACTGGCTTGGGGTTGTCCACTCTTCAGACCCAGGGCCTGTCACTGGTTCAGAGTTGCTTTACCACCTCCTTGATTGATGGGAAGGAGGATCATGAGGGGAAAGTCTTCGAACATTAGGCCATCCTTTACCAAAGGATGTCCTATTCTTAGGACAGGACACAGAACAAAGCAGAGGTTTATTCCAGCTCAGTATTTTGCTGAAAAGAATGTAAATGTGTTTACAGGCCACAGGAACTTGAATTCAAGAAGGGGCTGGATCCAGGGGAATGACAGGCATGGACTTGTGAGGCCAGGGCTCTGGCTCCCTGGCAGGCTGATGTCCCTTTCAGTACTGGGGGCCTAACTTGTGCACAGGGAAGCCCTACCATGGAGGAGACACAGGCCAGCAATGGAGGCTCCCAGTGGGGAGGAGTGTTTGAGTCCAGGGACTGGACTAGTTACCCTTGATGGCCCCAGAGTAGTTGTACCTCGGTGGTGCTCACTGGAAGCCACTTCTTCCAGTCCCTGTGGACGCAACAAGTGTGCGCTGACCCACTGAACTGTCACAGAGGTGAGTAGGTACCGGTGCACCAGAAAGAACCACCAAACCAAAAAGGATAAATGATGATGTGATCTCCTGGAATCAACCTCAACCAGCCTAATGTCTGTGCATCACAATGCTCATGCCTTCTTACTTTGCCAGTAACTGCAGGTGGGAGAGTTGGGCTAACATGTCATTGAGGACATCAGACTGTTAACATCCAGTTCTCTTTATTACTTACATTTATTCACAACCATTCAAGAAATGTAATTCCCGCATCTACCACCCAAGCCTCAATTCCTCCCCCTGAGAGATTCAGGTGCATATTTCTAACTCCTTAGGACAAATCTCCCCAAAGAAACCATCCAGTCCCCTGTGAGCATTTCCCCCCAACCCGGAGTAGCTGTCTGAAACTGGCTGCTGTGTTCCTGTACGGTACACTTATGTCTGGGCTTCAGTGCCCAAGTGCCCAGAGTAAAGCCTATGAGATGTGCACCCATCTAGACACTCAAGCAACAGGATCACAGAATGGGAGTTGGGTCATGGAAGGTTCTACAGCCACAGTGAGGACAGGGGTAAGCACAGAGCCAGACCATGCCAGGACGACCCAACTCCTGCAGCATATGCTTTAGCACAACATGCATCTGGGCAAGTCGGCCCAGGTTGATGTTGCTGCTAGTTTCCTCATAACTCTTCATGGGCGCCGCATAAATCACGCAACTCAGCTTGCTCAGCCCGACAACGTGGCGAAGCAGGTCCTCCAGGACGGTCATGGAGATGGGGTTTTCACAGAAACTTAGGGTTGTGAGCTGGGAGCAGTGGCTCAGGGCTGGCAGGATGTCCAGGAACTGGTGGTCCATGATCCCACACTCATCCAAGTCCAGGTCCTGGAGAGTGGGGAAGGCTCTCTCTAAAAGAAATTGGAGTGACCGAGAACTGATAATGGTCAGGTTGAGCCCACTGAAACTCAGGCTTTTCAGCTGGCTGACATTCAGATGCTGGGAGAGATGTCTAAAGTCTCTTTCGAAAAGCAGGCAGTTAGTGATGGACAGGGTCTCCAAGGGGCTCTTCAGGCACCTGGGGAGACATAGAGCAGTTACATGTGGGAGATGGACCTGGTGAGCAGAGGCAGGTGAGGATAATGCAGGCCTTCAGGGTAAAGAGGCCCATGTCACCAAAGCCTACAGTGTTCCGGATGATGATCAAACCCAGGATGTTGCACAGTGAAAAGTGACATTCAAGTCCGAGCAAATTTGAGTGGCATCTTTCTCCATCTGTTATCTGCTCCGTGATGGATTCAACTGGATGAAACCTCACACACTCCATTTACTCATCCGTCAAGTGGAGCACATCATACCCTCCAGCCCAAACACACAGGTGTTGTGAACATAAAGGTGGGAGGAGCTCAGAAAGGAGCCTGCCCCAGGGTCTGAAGCAGGAGGCAACCAGTGCATTTTAGTATTGGAGACATGTCCTGAACTGCCTGCAACTCGGGTTTCCTTCCAGCCACACCCTAGACCCCTGTCACCACCATCTCTTAGCCCAATGAGGCCTCTGGCAGATGTGCAGAAAGGGCTAACCTGGGCACAGTCAGGCAACATCCAGCGAGGGCTGCCACCCTCCAGGAACTTAGATCACTGCATTGTCTACAAACCACCTATCCCATTTCGTAATGCCTCCCTCCTGAATCCTGCATTTGCCACGCATTCCGTTTGCGAGAGCCTATGGCAACCCTTGGCAGACAGGTGACTGAGGCAGGTTTGGACTGAAAGGCTGCCATGGCCAAATCTCTAAGTGCGGAACTTAACCCATGAAACCTCACCTCTGATTGGCTTTCCCCTTGTCATTGCAATCCTCACTTGGTTCTATTGCATCATTTTCCCTTCAACACCACTTACAAGGATGCCCAAAGCTACCATCCCCTGGCCCGAATTCCTAGCAAGGAGTCCCTTTAGTAGCCTCTGTCCTAGTGCATACGTCCTACCTTTATCTGGGGGGTTATGTCACAACATGCAAGGTGACAGAGCAGTGAACAAGACACTGACTGTGTGGCCTGTCTAGTGGCTCAGGCACTCTAGCACTGCTGAGGGACGGCACACAGGAGAGCCCGTCACTGTGCACTGAAATGGAAAGGGACTCGCTCTGGTTGGCAGGGAAAGCTCGCCACCCCTCACCTGAAGATCTCATCCAGGTGGCCTCTGAGAATGGAGATATCATCCAAATTGACCTCCTGGAGGTGGGGCAGGTTGAGGAATTGAGAGGTGACCAGACCAACACACTGCTCCTCCTGCTCCAAGGTGGTGTGAGAAGACGTGAAGACGTGGGAGAGCAGGAACCGGCACAGATTGCCCATCTGGCCCAGGTAAGGAGCGAACTTCCTCAGAGTGGACAGCTTCCAGGTACAGTTTACCTCCAAATCCTGGACAGAGACCAGCTGCACCATATCCAGGATTTTAGTGTTTTGCTTCGACATCGGAAAAACCTTCAGCTTCTTACAGCAAAGGTGCAGCAAACCTCTCCTCTCGCTGACTTTCTTAATCAGGTAGCTGAGGGACTCATCAAGGACACCTTTCTTGAGGCAAAGGTCTATTAACACCTCCACGGGGGCCAAGGGTGGATTTGGCCTGGCCGTTAAGCTGTGCACTTTCCTCCTATTCCTCATGGGCTGCAGGGCCTCAGGCTCCAGCAGTGAGCACACATGGGCTCTGGTTCCTGCCCACACCATCCAGAACTCCAAATGAACTCTCTTCTGTAAATTAAGCACCTGCAGTTTACATCTCCTGTGGAGAAAATAGGAGATATGCTGGGATGCATTAAGATAACAATGAGTAAGACCATGAGCTAGGCATCTGGGCAGCAGGGCCAGACATCGCACTGGACTTTGACTCCATGCCCCAGGAATCAACTGCTCCTGGTGCTACTGGGATCCTTCATGGTCCCCATTCCTGGTACCTTTAGGTGCCACCAGGAAGGAGTAGGCTCGTGTCCCTTCGGTCACCCTCGGCAATTTCATCAGCCGTATATATCCGAAGCCTGTTCCCAGAATGACCCTAGCAGTGGCTCCAAGGCCTGCCTCAGCTCTCCCTTTAGCCCTGCCCACTCCCAGATCCCAGCTGTAACTGCTCAGATCCCCAGGGTGCGACCCGGCTACTGAATCCCCCATACCTGGGTCGAGGGTCCTGGGCAAGCATGGCATCGAGTCCCTCGAGCACAGCCTGCAAGATATCCTGGTAAGACTGCTGATGGTTCATCAGGGCCCCCAGAGGGAGGCAGCGGAAGGGCCAAGCCTGCACCATGGCCTTCAGGACTCTGCTGTGCTTCCCAGTGAAGGCTGTGATGAAAAGAGGTGGGAAGAGCTCCATAGGAAGCCACTCCAGAGCAGTGATGGCCAAGGCTTCATCCCGCAGCAGGCTCTGACATGCCAGTTCCAGGAGTCTGCGTGGAGCTGGGAGGCTCATCCCCATGAAGCTGCTATGAAAGAGATCCTGGGAGACAGCCGGGAGCAAGGCATCTTGTCAGGCTGAGCATGAGCAACCCCGGTCCTTCTCCCTTCAGAGGGACCAGCTGAGGGCCAAAGGCACTGCTCTGGCAACAACTGGAGCACCCCCAATTTACCCCAACTCCGTTTTCTGCTTAGGGTTGCAAAGCCACTCAGCCCTGCCTCTACTCTGCCACTGGAAGGACAAGAACCAGGCACCAAGGAGGGGTGAGATGACCACTGGACCCCTCCCGCATCTACCCACTGGCTAGCTGCAATTCTGCTGTGCAGTGAGGACTGGGAAACCAGAGAGATGATCCCACCCTTTCCAGGGAAAACATTTCTGAGGATCACTGAAGGACTGAAAACACCTGGAGTAGGGAGCAGCCCGTGGCCCAGGACTGCCTCTTGCTAAGTTCCAGGAAATAAAATAGATGGGGAAGATTAAGGAACACCCACACAATGGGTACCATTGAGGCCTTTGACACATTTTTTTTTATTGCTTAAAGTATTACAAAGGGTATTACATATGTATCCATTTTATCCCCCCGCCCTAGACAGTCCCCTAGCCTCCCCTATCCCCCAGGGTCTTATGTCCATTGGTTATGCTTATATGCATGCATACAAGTCCTTTAGTTGATCTCTTACCCCCCTACCTCCTGCCCCCCAACCATCCTTGGCCTTCCCGCTGCAGTTTGACAATCTGTTTGAGGCAGCTCTACCTCTGTATCTATTATTGTTCAAAAGTTTATAATGGTCTCTATTGTCCATGAATGAGTGAGATCATGTGGTATTTTTCCTTTATTGACTGGCTTATTTCACTTAGCATAATGCTCTCCAGTTCCATCCATGCCGTTGCAAATGGTAAGAGTTCCTTCCTTTCTACAGCAGCATAGTATTCCATCGTGTAGATGTACCACAGTTTTCTAATCCATTCATCTACTGATGGGCACTTAGGCTGTTTCCAGATCTTAGCTATGGTGAATTGTGCTGCTATGAACATAGGGGTGCATACATCCTTTCTGATTGGTGTTTCTGGTTTCTTGGGTTATGTTATATTCCTAGAAGTGGGATCACAGGGTCAAATGGAAGTTCCATTTTCAGTTTTTTAAGGAAACTCCATACTGTCTTCCATAGTGGCTGCACCAGTCTGCATTCCCACCAGCAGTGAACAAGTGTTCCTTTTTCTCCACATCCTCTCCAGCACTTGTCGTTTGTTGATTTGTTGATGATAGCCAGTCTGACAGGTGTGAGATGGTACCTCATTGCTGTTTTGATTTGCATCTCTCGGATGATTAGTGACTTTGAGCATGTTTTCATATGTCTCTTGGCTTTCTGGATGTCCTCTTTTGAAAGGTGTCTATTTAGGTCCTTTGCCCATTTTTTGATTGGATTGTTTATCTTTCTTTTGTTAAGTTGTATGAGTTCCCTATGAATTTTGGAGATTAGGCCCTTATCAGATATTTCATTGGCAAATATGTTTTCCCACACAGTGGATTTTCTCGTTGTTTTGTTGATGGTTTCTTTTGCTGTGCAGAAGCTTTTTATTTTGATGTAGTCCCATTTGTTCATTTTTTCTTTAGTTTCAAGTGCCCTAGGAGCTGTATCAGTGAAGAAATTGCTTCGGCATATGTCTGAGATTTTGTTGCCTTTGGATTCTTCTAGAATTTTTATGGTTTCCCGTCGTACATTTAAGTCCTTTATCCATTTTGAGTTTATTTTTGTGTATGGTGTAAGTTGGTGGTCTAGTTTCATTTTCTTGCATATATCTGTCCAATTTTCCCAGCACCATTTATTGAAGAGACTATCTTGGCTCCATTGTATGTTCTTGCCTCCTTTGTCAAATATTAATTGAGCATATTGGTTCGGGCCGATTTCTGGGGTCTCCATTCTATTCCATTGATCTATATGCCTATTCTTGTGCCAGTACGAGGCAGTTTTGAGAACAGTGGCTTTGTAATACAACTTGATATCTGGTATTGAGATCCCACCTACTTTGTTCTTTTTCAGGATTGCTGCAGCTATTCAGGGTCTTTTTTTATTCCAGATGAATTTTTGGAGAGTTCGTTCTAGATCTCTGAAGTATGCCGTTGGTATTTTAATGGGAAGTGCGTTGAATTTATAGTTTGCTTTGGGTAGTATGGACATTTTAATGATGTTGATTCTACCAATCCATGAACACGGTATGTTCTTCCATCTGTTTATGTCTTCCTCTATATCTTTTTTCATCGTCCTGTAGTTTTCTGAGTCGAGGTCTTTTACCTCTTTAGTTAAGTTTATTCCTAGGTAGCTTAATTTTTTTGGTGCAATGGTAAACGGGATTGTTTTTATAATCTCTCTTTCTGAAAGTTCACTATTGGTGTATAGAAATGCCTCAGATTTCTTGGGGTTAATTTTGTATCCTGCTACATTGCCAAATCCATTTATTAAGTCTAGTAGCTTTTTGATGCAATCTCTAGGGTTTTGTATGTATAATATCATGTCGTCTGCAAATAAGGACAGTTTTACTTCCTCTTTTCCAATTTGGATGCCTTTTATTTCTTCTTCTTGCTGCATTGCAATGGCTAACACTTCCAGTACTATGTTGAACAGGAGTGGTGAGAGGGGGCATCCCTGTCTTGTTCCTGTTCTTAGGGGAAATGGTGTTAGTGTTTGACCATTGAGTATGATGTTGGCTGTGGGCCTGTCATATATGGCTTTTATTATGTTGAGGTATGATCCTTCTACTCCCACCTTGCTGAGAGTTTTTATCAAAAATGGGTGTTGAATTTTGTCAAATGCTTTTTCTGCATCAATTGATATGACCATGTGGTTTTTTTTCTTTCAATTTGTTTATGTGATGTATCACATTTATTGATTTGCGGATATTGTACCATCCTTGCATCCCTGGGATAAATCCTACTTGGTCATGGTGTATGATCTTTCTGATGTACTGCTGGATCCGATTTGCTAAGATTTTGTTGAGGATTTTGGCATCTATGTTCATGAGGGATATTGGCCTGTAATTCTCTTTCATTGTGTTGTCTTTACCTGGTTTTGGTATTAGGGTGATGCTGGGTTCATAGAATGAGCTTGGAAGTGTTCCTTCCTCTTGAATTTTTTGTAGTAGTCTGAGGAGGATAACTTTTAGTTCTTCCTTGAAAGTTTGGTAAAACTCCCCTGTGAAGCCGTCTGGTCCTGGGCTTTTGTTTGCTGGAAGCTTTTTGATGACTGCTTCAATTTCTTCCATAGTTATTGGCCCGTTGAGATTTTTAGATTCTTCCTGATTGAGTTTTGTAATGTTGTATTTTTCTAGGAATTTGTCCATTTCCTCCATGTTGTCTAGTTTGTTGGAGTAGAGCTGTCCATAGTATTTTTTTAACAATCATTTGTATTTCTGTGGGGTCTGTTGTTATTTCGCCTCTATTGTTTCTGATTTTATTTATTTGGGTCCTCTCTCTCTGCTTCTTGGTGAGTCTGGCTAGAGGTTTGTCAATATTGTTTATCCTTTCAAAGAACCAGCTCTTGGTTTCGTTGATTTTCTGTATTGTTTTTTTGGTCTCTATGTCATTTATTTCTGCTCTAATCTTTATTATCTCCTTCCTTCTGCTCACTCTGGGGTTTTCTTGTTGCTCTCTTTCTTATTCTTTGAGTTGTAGAGTTAGATGATTTACTACCATTTTTTCTTGTTTTTTGAGATAGGCCTGTAGAGCTATAAACTTCCCTCTCAGGACTGCTTTCATTGTGTCCCATAGGTTTTGGATTGTTGTGTTTTCATTGTCATTAGTTTCCAGGATGTTTTTAATTTCTTCTTTGATCTCATTGGTAACCCAATCAATATTTAGTAGCATGCTATTCAGCTTCCAGGTGTTTGAGTATTTTGGGTTGTTTTTATTGTAGTTTATTTCTAGTATTATGCCATCGTGGTCTGCGAAGATGCTTTTTATGATTTCAATCTTCTTGAATTTGGGGATACTTTGCTTGTGACCCAATATGTGGTCTATTTTTGAAGATGTCCCCCGAGCACCTGAGAAGAACGTATATTCCCTGGCTTGGGGTGAAGTGTTCTGAAGATGTCTATTAAGTCCATCTGATCTAGTGAGTCATTTAAGATTGCTGTATCTTTGCTGATTGTTTGTCTATAGGACTTATCCAGTGCTTTCAATGGTGTATTAAAGTCCCCTACTATGATTGTATTGTTGTCGATCTCTCCTTTGATATCTTCCAGGATTTTTTTTTATGAATTTGGGTGCTCCTACATTGGGTTCATATATGTTTACCAGGGTTATATCTTCTTGTTGTATCGATCCCTTTAGTATTATGAAGTGGCCTTCCTTATCTCTTGTTAAGGCCTTCACTTTGAGGTCTATTTTGTCCGATATAAGTATTGCTAGCCCAGCTTTCTTTTCCTTTCCATTTGCCTGAAAGATATTTTTCCATCCTTTCACTTTCTGTCTGTGTGAGTCCCTTCGAATGAGGTGGGTTTCTTGTAGACAGCAGATGTATGGGTCATGCTTTTTTATCCATTCAGCCACTCGATGTCTTTTGGTTGGAGCATTTAGTCCGTTTACGTTTAAAGTTATTATTGAAAGGTACTTGTTTGTAGCCATTTCTTTTTTTGTGTGTGTGTGGCTGTTTTCTTTCTGAGCTTTTTATTTCTTCTTTTTATACCAGTCCCTTTAGCATTCCTTGCATTGCTGGCTTGGTGGTGACAAACTCCCTTAGCCTTTTTTTTGTCTGTGAAGCTTCTTATTTCCCCTTCAAGTTTGAATGATAGCCTTGCTGTATAGAGTATTCTTGGATTCAGTCCTTTGCTTTGCATCACTTTGTAAATTTCAGTCCATTCTTTTCTGGCCTGATGTGTTTCTGTTGAGAAGTCATTTGACAATCTAATGGGAGATCCCTTGTATGTAACTTTCCGTCTCTCTCTTGCAGCCTGTAAGATTCTCTCTTTGTCCTGAACATTTGCCATGGTGATTATGATGTGTCTTGGTGTGGGTCTTTTCGGGTTCACCTTGTTTGGGACTCTCTGGGCTTGTGTGACTTTTTTCTTCCCCACCGCAGGAAATTTTTCTGATATTATTTCTTCAAGTAGGTTTTCTAATCCTTGTTCATCCTTCTGTTGTTCTGGTACTCCTATTATTCGTATGTTGTTTCGTTTCATGTTGTCCCAAAGCTCCCTTAGGCTCTCCTCCTGTCTTTTAATTTTTTTCTCCAATTGCAGTACATTTTGGGTGTGTTTTGCTTCCTTGTCTTCTAATTCACTAATTCGGTCCTCCGCTTCTCCTAGTCTACTGTTGATACTTTCAATGGAGTTTTTCATTGCAGCTATATCACTCTTCATTTCTTCTTGGGTCTTACTTAAGTTGTTGATTTTTTCATCTGTTTCTTCTAGCTTTTTCCATATGTTATCGATTTTTTCATCTGTTTCTTCTAGCTTCTTCCATATGTTATCGATTTTTTCATCTGTTTCTTCTAGCTTCTTCCATATGTTATCGATTTTTTCATCTGTTTCTTCTTGCTTCTTGAAGAGGTTGTCGATTTTTTCCTCCATCCGGTTTATGCACTCTAGGACCCTTATTCTGAATTCTTTATCGGTCATGTTGCATGCCTCTGTATTATTTAGCTGCTTTTCTGGAGAGTCCTCCTTCTCTTTCCTTTGGGGTTTTTTTGTCTACCCATGTTTGATCTCACTGACATATCTAGATGTTGAGTCGTTCAGTGGTTGCTCCCTGGGTGGCAGTGACTCCTTGGTCTGTGGTTGCTCTTCGGGCGGTTGCGGTAGCTCCTGCTCTTCAGTTGGCAGCAGCTCCTCTGGTGGGTGCTGTTCACAGCTGTGGTGGCTCTTCTGGCTGGTGGGGCGAGGTTTCACGTACAGCTGCTGTTCCTCAGCAGAGGATGTGGTGCTCAGGAGTTTGCTGTTGCTTGGATCTGCTGCATTGATTTAAAGGCACAAAATACAACACAACAAGGCACCACGTACCATGCACTATACACAAATATATTCACGATATTAATAACCCCAAATAAAGGTGACCACCTGAATTAAGAGAATTAGGGTATAAAGAAGAAGGAAGAGAAAAAGATAAAAGAAAAAAAAGAAAAGAAAAGTAGTGACCAAAAAAAGGAGTGCAAAAATGAAATCGGGAAAAAGCAGAGGGGAAAATAAAAGCGAGAAGAGAAAAGAAAAAAAAAAGCGAAAAGAGAGAATGAAGTGGAAGAAGGGAAGAGACTTTTTATATGAGGAGAATACTCCTATAGAACAGCCATTAATCCCAACAAATTCCAGCAACAGCTCCCTGGATATGGATGCAGACTAGAATCAACCAATAATATAACAATGAAAATAGAATGGAGAACACTAATCCCAAAATAAAATAAAGAGAAAATAAAATGGAACTATAAAAAATGGTAAAATGGTAGCAGTAATAATACTGGTTAAAAAATAAGAAGGTGGTAATTAAAAGGGTAAAATCAGGTGATGGAAAAAGAAAAAAAAAAGAACAGAAAAAAAATAAAAAAAAATTGATTTCTTAGTTAAAATTGAAAAAAGAAAAAAAAATGCAGTAGTGAAGGTCCTTCGGTTCTTCTATTCTTCAGTGTGGCTCGCCTTAGACCTTCCAGGTATTCAGGAGAGTGTTGAGTTTCCCTGTGATATACTGTTCCTCTGTGTTGTGAACCACAGTCCTTATTTTAAAGCAGGTCGCATTTATTTCCCAGACTGCCTTATTTTGTGTTTAGCAAAGAGTCAGTTTGTGGGTCAGCCTCTGGGTGGCAGTGTTCTGGGGTTGTCCTCTGAGGCTATAGGGCCTCTCTTTCCAGTGGAAGTTCACTGCCCAGAGCTGACTGCGTAATAGTTAGTTACTGGCACTATGTTGTTGCTGGGATTGAAAATCCCTCTATAGGCCAGACCCTGTTAACTCCCAGGGACTGATAAGGTTATTCTAATCCTTGATCTCGTACAGGGTGGAATCTGGGTGTGGCTGTGCTCCTTGCCTGGGGGCCGGGGAGAGGAGTCTCATTCTCTGGAGAGAATGGCTGCGCCAGTCTTGGGCTCAGGGGTGTCTCAGCACTCAATTCGCTGCCACCTCTCCCGGCTCCCCTTCTCTCCCCAGTCTCTCCCCAGATTCCACTCCTCTGCACACTCTCCCTCTCTTCAGCACAGGTGAGTGTCTGTATCCGAGATGTCCCATGAACAGGATTCAGTGAAAACAGACAAACAAACGCCGGCCGCGGAAACGGGGAAGGCTTGGTTTCTGTAAGCTTCTTCTCTTACCGGGACTGTATGGTCAGGTCAGCTCTTCAGGCTGCCCCCTTTAGGCTCAGTCCTCCACGGTCACAGAACCCAGCTCTCAATTTCCCTGGTGGCGCCAGGAATCCCGCAGTTCTCCTTTCCCCCGTCAGGGGCTGTGCCTGTCCCAGGGGACGCGGCTGTCTGCCACGCGGTCTCCCTCTGACTCTCTGGGCTCAGAGGTCTGGCAAACTTTCCTGCCCAAATCCCTGGTTTTTTTTACCTTTCCAGGGGAGTTCTGCTCTTCCCGGCTGCAAACCCTCTCACCAGCTGAGCAATTTCGCCAATTCGGTGTGGGTGTTACTAGTTTCAGCTGCTCATTCCATTTGCTCAGGGACACGACCTGGGACACATCTGCCTATATTGCCGCCATCTTGGTTCTCCTTTGACACATTTTAAATGAGGCATATAAAAGCAGCACAAACGTTTTCTGAAGCATGGGGGAGCTGGAGGTGAGAAAAATAACCGTTAATTCCAACATGTACATTTTACTGTGTGTCCCTTCTATGAATATTAGAATGACCATTTTATCTATGACAACAGAGGGCTCACATGTCACAACTAAGGCTCCTCTCAATAAGAGACTGCAAAGCCTGGTCAGTGTTGCTCACGGCGTTAAGCATCCTCTCGTGCCCCCACAAATGTCACTTGAGGGCTACATTCCTAGCCCCCGTAGGGTGTGGGCAGGAGCCAGCTGATAGATGTTTCTCACATCAATGTTTCTCTCTCTCTCTCTCCGCCCACTCCCTTCCTCTCTTTCTAAACATCAATTGGCTGTTATGAAAGACATTCATTAATACCTGTTTTCACACACACAGCCCGGCCTCTAAAAAACTACAAAAAGGATTTTGCCACTTTGGCCTACAATAGGCTCCTTAGCAATACTCGACTTTCAGACACCGGGAAAACTTGCCCTGTGAACCTCTATGAATGGCAAACATCAAAACAGAAATCAAAACATTTTGGTTTAAGGCACACCTGCATCCAGAGGCAAAGGCAAATTCTGCTCATTTGTAAGGAAAAAAGGACAAATCTCTGGGTTCTGGCTTGCAGGACCTTGGGGACCACCTTAAGCTCCTGACTCACCAGAGCGGCGTGGTGCAGGGAGCCCTGTGCTCAGACCTGGACATTGACTCTCACGCTCTAGCTTCTGTTCCCTCCTCGGCCTCCTCAGAAGCCATTATACCCCGTCTGACCACACCTTCCTTTTGAGGTCCTAGCTGAAATGGCTACTTCCACCTGAGAGCAAAACCTTAGTCCTGGATCTCCAGGCATTTAACCATGATGGGGTTTTGCACTCTCCACACCTCCAACTGAACCCTAGGTCCATTCATGAAAGGAAAAGAAAAGGAAACCAGCCTGGAAGTAGACTTAATGGGGGTGTTGGGGCCACATCAAAATTCCCTAATGTTCCCATTAACACCCCTTTAGAGAGACAGTGGTATCATCTCCAGAGAAAAAGAATTTCAATGCAACAGTATTGAGTACCAAACAGTACCTGAGACTTGAGGTTACTTACAATTGCAAACCCCTTGCCCATTCAAAGAGGAACAGAGGGATAGTTGGTCTTCCATATTTTGAGGAGCAAGCCTTCCCCAGAGCAGGTCAGGCCAAAATCACATCTAGGGATTGATCAGGAGAAGGGAGGGGCTGCACGTTTGGAATGGGACCTAGGGAAGTACCCAGGACAAGGTGAACATTGGGGAAACTCAGAGACACTGACTGCATCAAATTAAGAACTTAAAAGGCTAGCAGTGAAGAAGGAAACTGGGTGGATCCCTTAAACCCAAGCTGATGGGGAGTATAGGCAGGGGATTCTGTCACCCTCCCTCTGTGGAGGTAAAGGGCATTTCCTCTCAGAAAAACCAGATCAGCTCAGCAACCTGGCTTGAGAAAATTAAATGTGAAAACGTGGGTTGTGGAGAGGCCAGAGGAGGGGTGTGGCAGCTGAATCTGGGATGTGACATACACTTTTGAAAGCCACTGAGGGCTCAGAGTCGTGGGCTCTTGGGAATCTCGGAGGCACAGAGAAAAATAAATGTGGGCAAAAAGACCTGTGTATCCTTACCAAGGAGCTGCTACAGAGGGCATTCTCTTTAGCGCAGGCATCCTCTTCCACATCCCAACCTTACACAGGCAGCAGCTTAGTCCCAGCCAAGTTCCAGGGGCCGGGGCCCTAAACAAGACTGCCAAAGTCTGTAGAAATAACTAATGTTTGCTCAACCCCAAGGAAAAAATCCATGCAAATTTGGCTTCAAAAATCTCCTTTTGGGCACAGGCCTAAAACTCTTACTCAGATTGTGAGGGAAGATGTCCTCTCTCAGGACAAAGCACAGTGCACAGATACACCTTCCCCTTCAGAAGATTTGAAGCTGTACTTGGCATGTAAGGATCTGCCATAGTTTGGGATATCCCCATGCTGTACTGAGTCACACATTGGATCTTATGAAATCGAGGGAGACACAGACAGAGAGAGAGCTACAGAGCGCGGGGAGGGGGAGAGGGGGGGCAAAGAGAGAGAGAGACAGAGGCAGAGAGGAGCAAATTTTCTGTAGGCTCTTCTGTACGCCCTGCATTGTGATGCCCAAACAACTTTCATATTCCAGGCAGAGGGACCACGTAACAGATTACCACAGTGGTGTTGACCTGAAAATTGCAGACTGGCTGATGAGGTTTCTGGAAGAGGTTCAAACTGTAATGAGGTCAGCAGTTGAGTCTAGACTTGGTATCATGGGCTTAAAGCCTGAGTGGTGCCACCTGGGGGGTGAGATTTTCTCTTTAACACAAACATTACATGCACTGGCAGAAACTGGAAAATTGTAGGAGCCCAAGCTCAGGAAACTTCTATGAGATCCCAGTGTCCTGGAGATACAAGGAGGCAGGAGGGACCACTTAGAATGACCTAGAAACAAAGTCTGAGTGAACATGCCTTCTTCACGAGCAAGAAATACTCCTCTATCCACCCCCTCCCCCCAATACGGGGCCTGCTTTCCCAGGGCATGTGCTGTGGCACTGGGGGCAGGAGAACTTCCTGCCCAGTATTGGACAGGCTGTGCCGACTCCCAGCACCCACACATGAATTTGGGGGATGTTTTCACCACATCCTGGTCACCTGCCACCTGCTCTCATCATGGCCCTCACTTATGTACAGGACACAGTAGCCTCTGAGCAGATGAGTAGGGCCGTCCTCTGCAACCGCCTTCTCCAGTCACAAAATCCCTACTGCGATCCCAGGTCATCTGCCCTTGTGACCGCTTTTTAAGGAAGGGGGTCCTTAGAATGTGCTCCAAGTCTGGGACCCTCTTTATGCATCCGTGGAATATCATTCAGCCCATCAGGAACCTGATGCTGGGGACACCCACTGATAACAGAAATCAGGAGTTCTCCCCAATTCTTCTGAGCTGTTTTGGGGAACGTGACAAGCTACAGTGTACAGAAAGAAAATCAACATCCCAGGTGCCTTTCTGGATCCAAAGAGGCACCAGAGAGGCAGGCGGATGCCCTTCCAGGGTTCCAGAGCAAGCCCTGCCTCTTTGGGATTTCAGAGACCCTGGGGACCAGTCCCCATGCATTGGCTTTCCCATCGTCCACTCTCTTAACCCAGCCTTTGAGCAGACACCCTTCCAGCTGGCTTCTTTCCCTCTGCAGTCAGACCTCTTCCTACCCTGACTTATTTTGTCCTCTGTGCCTTTTTCAAACTCACAAGTCTCTGCTGGCATGACCTGACTTGCCTGTCCCCAACAAGACCTGGTTGCACTTCAGACCCAATGACATCTAGACCTAAACAAGGGATTGCCTCTCTTTCTTTATCCCCCATGAGAACATGCCTCACATCCAGGACATGCCTGGGTCTAGCCCTTGAATGCCAAGGACGCTGTTGGAGGGCTGGCAGGAGGCACTGGCACAGAGTGGACATGTTCTCAGGGATGTCCACGGGACGGCTGATCCTGGCCCGCCAAAGACAGACTCCTCTCCTCTCTCACTTTAATCCTTGATTTACTCAAGAACATTTACTGAGTGCCTAAGGTGCAATCACTGCTATTCCGGGTGATCTGCAGGGACACCTCCTGGGAATGTCATGGTCTTCCTCAGAGTATCTCTGAGGCACGAACCCTCACCTGACAGAGTAGACAAACGAAAAAACAAAACAACTGGGCTGGAAAATGAGTAAATCACAGGGTGGTCTTGCTCTGCACTGTAGAGCACAACTCACATAATGGTACCTCCAGCTCATACCCTGCCCAGCAATCCTAATAACCATAGGAAAAGTTGTTATTTTTCAATGGCCATTACAAATTTTTATCACAACATTAAAAACTGTTAGAAACATACAATACATGCAAATAAATAAAGTAGTAAAATCACTATTTAGCACCTTGTGATTTTAAATGTTTGAGCATTAGAAAACTGACATGCACCTTTGTAAACTATTTCAAGAGTAGTTTAAAAATGGCTTGCGGGTCTTCTGCTCATACAACTTTCCACACAGAGTGAGAGTCTTTTCCATGCCTTGCTCAACTGTCACATTGCTTTCTAGGTTTGGATAAGCTTCCAAGGTCCCATCCTTCCTGCTGCCTACGTGGGCACCTGTCTCTGGGAGAGTTCCTTTAGTGTGAAGCTCTTTGGCCTCATGGCTTGCCCTGGGACCTCTCCATCCTTTTTTTAGTCATAACCATGTTGCTCATTTACACTCCTCTGGGAGCTGGCCATTGCGAACCTGAAGCTGGGTCAGAGTCATGATGATGAGTAAAAGTAATTCCTCATGTTTGGCAGAATTTAAGAAATTATGGAAGCACTTCACTTTCCAAGTCTCATTACTTCTCTCTCCAGACAAGAGACCTTGGCCGGGGCCATCAACTGACTACCTTCTCCATATGCAGTAACTGAGGCCTGAATTGGTTGCCTGCACTCGTATCTCTGAGTGAGTCATGGGATGGTGACCCAAGAACAAGGTCCTGGTTCCTGATGTAAGGCTCCCATGGCCATCACCTGGGCCAGCCTGATGGGAGTGTGCCTAGAGAAGTCACCGGAGAATGGGAACATGCCACTCTATGTGTGGCAGCGGTGGTCACCATCAGGGTCATGTGCAGACAGCAGGAGTGCCCATTTAGGTGACAATCACCCGCCACAATCCAGGTGCTCGGCAGGTCCGTGCTCAGCCCTGGTGTAGGGACCCCGTCAGGTCTTCAGGAGGATGGGGGAGGTGATGGTGTGATATTCCCAGGGAGAAAAAGGAATGATCTGCGAGTATGTAAATTGACTGATGAGGTGTCACGCACAAGATCTGGGTAGCAGTTATGCATGGAGGCCCCTCCCACAGCCTAGGTAGAGGAAAAGGAAGGGTGGGAACCCAGCTCAGCGCTGGGGCCACAGGAGGCATAGCTCCAGGGTGTCTCCCTCTTGGCCTGAGCTCCGCTATGCCCCACCGCCTCATCCTCTGCACAGGTGGATTATACTAAGGGGGGCACCTTCTGGCAGCCCAGGGCTGACAATTCTCTCTGCCTCAAATTACCCTGCAGTTATGGCCTTGACCTCTCCTCTCAGGATCCTGGGACCAGTATGTCCTGAAATAGCCACTCTCAATGTGGCTGAGACACTAGTAACACAAGAGGTTACCACCAGGTGACCTTAGTACCAGCAGCATCTGTGTGAGGCCTGATACTCGCAATGCATGAGGGCGAGGCCTCTCCATCCCCAATCTCTAGCTCCCAGGTGTCACTGACCTCCTTGGGCTGTAGCCAGGGGACAGGTTGGGCACTACTGTTACTTTGTTTCAAGAACCATCCCTTACCCTAAGTGGTGCAAGCTCAGGGGAAGAGTCCAAAACTTACCTGACACCAAACACCAGTTAAGTCAGTCTGTGGGCTCTCATGCCAGCCCTGCTCCAAGCAGAGTTGCCTGACCATGGGGTCCCTAACACACTACAGCTTCTTGTCTCGCGCTCGCTCTCTTTTACCCCATGAAAAGGCAGGAGAACAAATGATTTTTGGGGGACATGACCTGAGAATACAATGGCTGCTCCTGTTTCTGGTCCCCCAGGAGGGGCCTGAGGATGCAGACCCCAACTATTTCCCTGATGATGAGAATGGAAGAGGCGCAGGGCTTCTCTAGACACCTAAGGCAGCTCCAGTAACCAGCTCACCTGAAGATTTCTTCCATCCATGCTGGTTCAGCTCAGAACGGCCTCACGCCCTCCAGTGCTTGGTTACCCTGGTGGACCATGGTCTCAGTCACCTGTGTCAACCTAGGTCAGAGAAAGAACCAAATGGTCCCCAAACAAGGAAATAGCAGTTAATGCACGTACATAGGAAGCCATGGGCTCCTGTGAAAATCTTTGAGAACACCGTGGAGGAATCTGAAAACTGGAGATGTGCCCTGGCTGGTTGGGCACACTAGTATCCAACCAAGGACTGAACGACCCAGCAGAAGATAGTCGGACTTCCTCCTTTCCATCTGCAGACCTCTGGTCACTGCACTGCACCAATCCAGCACACAAGTCCCCTGAGCCTGCTGTAAGGCACAACATACTGGCATCCAGTCCCCACAGCAGCGTCGCTCCAGCACAAGGACCCCCTGAGCCGAGTGCCCCAGTAGATGATACTTGGGCACTTTTGTAAGCAGGCATTGGGCATCCAATTCCAACTATGGTAGCTCATCCCCCAAAGCAGAAAATGTGACTTCTACCTACACGGGCCAGAGGCACAGCACAATCACTCTGATCCAGTGTGTGGGCCCCACAAGCACACACCCCTTGCACACAGCTCCTGGGCCCTTCTGTGTGCGATCACTGGGCATGTGCCTTTCCAACCAAGGGTGCATGGCTCCCTCAGTAGTATCCACGGCACTGCCCCACATCCGCGCCGGGTTTCCTACCTCAGGACAGTCTGCTGCTGGATCCTAAACTCCTTCGTGATTCAGAGAGGGAAATCACTTTGGCCAGAATCCCACTGCCTCAACCACAAACTACGAGATACCTGCCTCCGCACACTCATGGGCACTGGGCCCACAAGGTGAGTTTCAGAGTCATGCTAATCCAGCAACCGTCACACCACACCAGCTAAAGTCACAGTTCCTGAGCCGCAGGCCCCATGACTCCTTAATCCCAGGCAATGGTCTTTGGGAACAAACAGTGAGCACATACCAAGTAGACTTCAGACAACCTTTTCCACAAGAGCCGGAGCAATAATCACATCCAAAACACCTTGCAAAACAATGCTGGGTGTTAGTCACATTGCTAACCCATGATAACACTTCATTCACAAATAAGACACTAACAATCCAGATCCAACTACCTCAAGAGAATCCAAATAGCTCAAGAAGGGAGCTCCACTAGATTACCTACCGCAGAAGACCTGAGAGATCACACCAGTAGAAACACACCGAAAAGAACCTGGGTAGCAAAGCAGTTGAACCTAGCACACAGATACAATGCAAATATTACAACAATACATAGGGAGACAAAAAAGCAATCCCCAAAGGAATGAATAAAGTGCAATCAACAGAAAAGGAGTTAAATGAAATGGAGGCAACTAACAGGTCAGATTAAGAAAGTTTAAAATGCAAGAAGAGAGCCTATGGGAGCTTTGGGATAACACCCAACAAAACAACATCCGCATCATAGGGATACCAGAAGGAGAAGAAGTGAAGCAAGGAATAGAAAACATGTTGGAAGGGATAATAACAGAAAACTTCCCTGATATTAGCCAGAAAAAACTATGCAAGTGCAAGAACCACATAGAGTCCCAAACAAGATGAACCCAAAAAGACCAACACCAAGCCCCATTATAATTAAACATCAATACCAAAGTAAGAATCATAAAGGCTGTCAGAGAGAGACAGAGAAAGTTACCTACAAGGGATCTTCCA
The DNA here is from genome assembly GCF_963259705.1 of Myotis daubentonii. NCBI lineage: Eukaryota > Metazoa > Chordata > Mammalia > Chiroptera > Vespertilionidae > Myotis > Myotis daubentonii. Next base: position 13,750,302 of record NC_081862.1, on the reverse strand, counting down.
TTAGAATATCAACTGATTTCTCAACAGAAACACACCAGGCCAGAATGGGATGGAATAAAATATACAAAGTGATGTGAAACAAGGGACTGAATACATACCCAGCAAGTCTACCATTCAAAATTGAAGATGGAATCTGGAGACTCACTGACAAAAAAGGGCTAAGAGAGTTTATTGGCACCAAGCAAGCAATGCAAGTGAAAAGGACTGCTGTACAAAGGACTGCTGTACAAAGAAGAAACAGAAAGGCAAGATGAAACAAAAATAAAAGAATAAAAATAATGACAAACAAGTACATATCAATAACAACATTAAATGTAAATGGATTAAATGCTCTAATCAAAAGACACAAGGTAGGTGAATGGATAAGAAAACATGACCCATATATTTGCAGTCTGTAAGAGACCCACCTCGGTGCAAAGGATTCACACAGACTGATAGTGAAGGGATAGAAAATAAAAGTGTTTCAGGTACATGGAAATGAGACAAAAGCTGGGATGGCAATACTTATATCTGACAAAACAGAACTCAAAGTGAAGGCCATAACAAGAGATAAGGAAGGCCACTGCATAATACTAAAGGGGGCAATTCAACAAAAAGATATAACTCTGGTAAGCATATATGCACCCAATACAGGAGCACCCAAATACATAAAATACACACTTCTGGAAGGTATTAAGGTACCGATAGCAAGATAGTCATAGTCAGGGACTTTAATCCCCCATTGACACTACTGGATAAATTCTCTAAACAAAAAACCTCCAAAGAAACAGCAACCCTAATTGACTCTCAGTTCAAATGGACTTGACATCTTCAGAACATTTCATCCCAAAGCTACTGGATATACATTTTTCTCCAGTGCACAGGGGACATTTTCAAAAACAGACTACAAATTAGGACACGGGCAACATCTCTTCAAATTCAAGAGCATAGAAATCATAATAAGCATCTTCTCAGGTCACAATGGCATAAATCTGGAAATCCACAGCAATAAAAACAATGAAAAAATCAAACACTTGGAGGCTAAATAGCATGCTATTAAACAATGGTTGGGTTACCAAAGAGATCAAAGAAGAAACGAAAAGCATCCTGGAAACAAATGACAATGAAAACACACAATCCAAAATCTATGGGACACAATGAAAGCAGTCCAGAGAGGGAAGTTCATAGCTCTAAAGGCCTACCTCCAAAAACGAGAAAAAAATGGAAATGAAGTGTCTAACCTTGCCACTTAATCAATTAGAAAGAGAGCAAGAAGAAATACCCAAAGTCCTCAGAAAGAAGTAGATAATAAAGATCAGAGCAGAAAGGAACAACAAAGAGACCAAAAAAATACAAAATATCAATGAAACCAAGAGCTGGTCTTTGAAAGGATACACAACAATCATGAACCGCTAGCCAGGCTCAACAAGAAACAAAGAGAGATGACCCAAATAAACAAAATTATAAATGAAAGAGGTGAAGTAACAAATGACCCCACCGATATACAAAGGATAGTAAAAAATTACAACAAACAACTCTACTCTAGCAAAATGGACAACCTGTGTAGCTGGACATTTGTAAACAAGGATCTGAAGTCCTGCCAAGAAGAAGTGAATGTTCTATTAGGAGCACAGCGGGAATTGCAAGCGAGCCACGCTGGGTCAACATTGCACACAATCTTGAGTTCCAAGAACATTTACCTCCCTGAGAAAGGCTCAGATTAAACAGTTGTAGGTGTAGAACAGAAAGGAGGGCACACCTACAAGTTGTCCTTAATATGCTATTGTAATAATATAGAACAAATATAGATTTGTAATAATATAGAACAAATATAATAATATAGATTTAATTGATTAACTGCGGATGCACTGACCTTGTACCAAACGCCAATAAAAATAGGGGTGAGAATGGAAAGTTTGCTCCATGACTGACCGAGCTGTAGCCCTCTGTCCGGCATCAATCATCCTGTGTGCTCGTCTTACCTCTGCGTCTTTGGTTCATTAAACATCCCTCAATACTTGGCGCCGGAACAGGGACCTTAAGGTGAGTACAGGGAATGCACAAGACAGAAAGGGAAGACATCCACAATGGTTTATGCAAAACCTTTGGCAAGCCAGGCAGCTCAATGGGGAACTCCCCAACTGCAGAGTTTCAATATATGACTCTGCTGCATTCAGTGCTTTAAAGCACTGGGGTTATTCTGTCTCAAGACACTTTTAGGGAATTAGCTAGAGAAATAAAAAGGCATTGTTATTGGTTTGAGTCGACAGGCAGAAATAGGTAAATCTAAAGGTTTGGAAACAGATTGTTTATGCACTACGTCACGCCCATCAGAATGGAGATCCTATAGGAAAGGAAGTTTGGTCCTTGTGTACTTTGATTACTATGGCTCTTAAATCTTTGCAGTCAAAATCAGATTATAAGGCCACTCCAGTTAAAGTTACTAGCTCTCCTTCTCACTCTGCTTGTGAAACTGATAAAGACATGCCTAATAGACCATTATCTTCTTTGCCTCATGAAAATATTACGGACCAAAAAAGGAAAGATTTTGAACGGAAGTTGAAGGGATATGAAGATATAGAAGAGACTGATAAAGAGGGCATCCAGGATTTGTCAGAAAGTGAAACTAGTAGCACTGATTCTAGTTCTAGTGAACAGGAGAGATTAAAAAAGAAAAGCAATACGAGGGATGACGAACAAGAGTTATTAAAAGATTTGCTGATTCATATAAGGGCTTTAATATGTGCTATCCCACTGCCTCATGTTAAACCCACTAATAAGTTACAGTAATTAATCAAAAATGCTTTTCCAGTTCAACAGCCACTGTCGGAGGAGCCCGGAGTAACTCCCACGGCTCCTCCTCCAGACTCACCACATTATTCATTGGGGCACAGAGGCAGTTCCAGCTGCCCTTGCCTACTGAAATAAACAAAATATTATTCGATTTAGAACCTGGAGATGAGATTGTTCCTCCCACATGGAGAAGAGATGATGATTTCCTTGCATTTCTGATACAGTGGCAGCAAATGCCACAGGACCTGCAACAATATCCCCAATATACAAATGGTTATGTTAATGTGGCTCATTGTCCTCATGAATTTAAATTGCTCAAAATTTTAAAAGAATCAATTAACTCTTATGGCATGCATTCTCCCTTTGTGATGGGATTACTTACTAGTTATGTATGCCTCAGAATTTTTGCTAATTCCCCTAGATTGGGAAGCTTTGGCCAAAACTCTACTGGATCCAGGAATATATTTACAATTTAAAACATAGTGGAGAGGGGAAGCAGACTTTATGGCTAGAGAAAATGCAGCAAAACAGCCTCCAGGACCAACATTTCAGGAATTAACTGGGTCTGGACAGGATGGGCGATTGCAAGCACAGGCATCTTTTTCAGATTTGCATATCACTCAGATAAAATTATGTTGTTTAAGAGCTTGGCAGAGAGTGGATACACCTGGAAAGGCACCTCCCGCTTTTACTAAAATTGCTCAACAAGCGGGGAGCCTTACACTGACTTTCTGTCAAGATTAACAACAGCTGTTAACAAGGCTATCTCTCAGGAAGAGGAACAAAGATTGTTTCTTCACTATTCCTTTACAACCTCAAGACTATCAGAAATTTGCATTTACTGCCGCAGCGTTCAATCAGGCTCACCCCACTCAACGGTATCAATAGAATGTCTTACCACAAGAAATGTTCAACAGCCCTACTGTATGTAAGGCATATGTGCATCAACCTTTAAAAATAGTCAAAAAAGTTTTCCTAATACTCTAATTTATCATTACATAAATGATATTTTAATAGCTTCTGAAATTCAATCACAATTACAGGAGATCTACCAATACCTCCTTGAAAATTTCTAAGACTAGAGATTAGACGTAGCCCCAGAAAAGGAACAATGGCAGGAGTCATGGAAATATCTGGGTCAAAAATTAACAGATGTCTCCATTATTCCACAGAAGGTTCAAATTAGAAGAGACAGTTTAAAGACTCTGAACGATTTTCAGAAGTTATTAGGAGACATTAATTAGTTGAGACCCAGCCTTGGTATATCTACTTATCAATTGACTAATTTATTTCAAATACTAAAGGGGCCATCTGAATTAAATAGCCCACGTGTTTTAATGTTTTAATCCCTGATGCAGAAAAATAATTAACTTGGATAGAACAGCATATTCCACAAACACAATTAAATAGAATTTTTCCACAGACAATTTTAAATTAGTGATCTTCCACACTGAGCATTCTCCTACAGGGTTACTTGTTCAAGATAGTAATGTTATTGAATAGATTTTCTTGCCTCATAAATCACAGAAAAAATACAGACTTATATTCAAACAATTTGCCAAATTATTTACAAGGGAAGATTAAGATTAAGACCATTATGTGGTTTAGATCCAGAAGAAATTATAGTACCTTTTACTGTCAAAAAAATTCAAAAATTGTTTCAAATATGCAACAGTTAGCAAACTGCTTGTGCTCATTTTTTAGAGAAAATACATAATCATTATCCTACAAAAAAAAGGTTACAATTTCTTAGGAAATCTCAATGAATATGGCCTCATCATATTATAGCTAACGAACCAATTCAAGGCCCTATTGTTTATACCAATGCTAACAAGTTAGGAATAGCTCGGGTTTTCATTTTCAACAGCTAACGAAGGTAATTCACTCTCCATACACTTCAGTACAATGCGCAGAACTATTTGCCATTGCTTTATTACTACAACATTTTCCTCAGGCTGTAAATATTGTCACTGATTCTCAATATGCAGTAATTACTCACTTACTAAAAGCTTTTGCAGTAATGGGAATACCTCAAAATATTAAGACTGATAATGGTTTTGCATATCTATCTACCAAATGTCAAACATTTTTTTCAATTTCATCATATCACTCACATCACTGGCATCCCTTGTAACAATACAGGACCAGCTATTATTGAAAGACAAATTCACACCGTAAAGGAAATGCTCAAAGAACAAAAAGAGGGAGAATCCCCTAAATGAAGACTATTAACTGCTCTATTTACTTTAATTTTTTTAAATCAAGATGAGACTGACAGGACTGCTGCTCAGCGACATTGGGAAAAGGAGGATTCACAAGAATTCAATCAACCTGTGTTTTATCATAATGAGTCCTCTCAGTCGTGGGATCCTGCATGGATCCTACGATGGGGGCAAGGTTATGCTTATATTTCCACAGGTAAAGAAAAGTTCTGGCTTCCTGAGAGGCGTCTTAAGCGGAGACATGGGAACCAAAAGGAAGTTCTACTTAAGTGACCTGACCAAGGATTCTCAGAGATGACGTTGACGGGGCGTCCTATCCGAAAAGCTCTATGGTCAATGCAACATTCATCTGTACCAACCTTGGGTCTGTTGAAGAAGCTTACCCAAGAGGGAGAACAACTGGTTTGGTGTCATGGAAAAGAAGTGACGCCATAGACTTTGTTCCTTGCTATGCTTGCACTAAGAACCACTCAGGTAAATGCTGAGAATCATACATACTGGGCTTACATTCCTAATCCCCCATTGAATAGAGGTGTTTCTTGGTTGGATTCAAAGGTTCGAAATTATGTTAATGACTCAAATTGCTTACCAGGACCTTATGATGATCGAGGTCCATTAAAACCAGAAGAGGACCGTAGAGTCATAGAAAATCATACCACTGAAACGCAGGGAGTGCCAACATGCTTAGGTCAAGGAGACCATTGTTCAACAATACAGGCACAAGCCCTGCTGAACATTTTGAAAACACTACTACTGAAACAAAAAAAAACAGGCATTTGATTCTTCTGAATGCCCATGGGTTTAAAAAGGTTAGTTGGAATAAGAAGAGTACTCCTCCATAACTTCTACCATGTCATGTTCCTACGTTTACGATCTTGTCCGAATGGGTCCATTGGGACTCCTGTCGAGGAGAGACAGTTCAGTTTTTATCTAATACTTCCTATGGAAGCGTCATTGATTGGAGCCCTTCAGGTTCTGCCCGTTCTAAAGCCAATTGAGCTGATCTACGATGGCATAGAGGAGAGAACAAGTCCATATCCATGCAAGAAAATGAGAGCATTGTATGGCTTGATGGAGAATTGGCCCCCCCCTACCCCCCAAACACCTCATCAAGAAGGACATCCTGTTCAATCTGACTTATGGAAACTGGGGTCTGCCTTACACTCTCTGAAAGCATAGATTTGCATAAAATAAGAAAATCTATAAAAATAACTCTGGGAATTACACTTTACAATGTAATGCTAATAAAACCGCCTTTGTACAAGCCCCTGTTTGATTACCATTTTTATTAATGATAGAAGATCAAATTGTAAGTCTGCAAAGACAAATGCATATGAAATATAACTAGAATTATTCATCAATTTGCATTACTCCTGTACCTTAGAATGAAAGTTTGTTTCCATGGAAAAAGGTTACAAAACATTTGTTCAATCATAAAAATCTAACAAAAGAAAGTCTACATTTACAATTTCATATACAAAAAATATTTCAAAAGAAATCGCATAAATGAACTGGGCAAAATGTGTTAAAATATGGTTAAGGGGTTGCAACAATTAAATCCTATACCCCATTTACAAGCCACTTTAGGAGCTCCTGCTGGAATACTGTTATTAATACTCCATCTCTGTATCATTTTATATTTAGTCTTCCAAGGACTCGGGAAAACCAAGCAACTAATTAAGAGAAAAACAGCTGTGTTATCTCTGATGCTCCATCTAATGAAGCAAGAAAAAAAGGGGGATTCGTAGCTGGACATTTGTAAACGAGGATCTGAAATCCTGCCAAGAAGAAGTGAATGTTCTATCAGGAGCACAGCGTGACTTGCAAGTGATTCGCACTGGGTCAACATTGCACAAAATCTTGAGTTCCAGGAACATTTGCCTTCGTGAGAAAGGCTAGGATTAAATCGTCATGGGTGTAGAACAGAAAGGGAGGGCAAAGCGGCAAGTTATCCTCAGTAAGCTCTTGTAATAATATAGAACAAAACAAGATTTAATTGATTAACTGCTGATGCACTGACCTTGTACCAAACCCCAATAAAAACAATGGTGAGAGGGCATAGTTTGCTACATGCATGAGCGAGGTGTAGGCCTCTGTCTGGCATCAATCATCCTGTGTGCTTGTCTCTCCTCTGGGTCTTTGGTTCATTAAACGTCCCACATCAATCTGGACAAAATAGTCATATTCCTAGAAAAATACAAGCTTCCAATACAAAATCAGGAAAAAGCAAACAATGTGAATAAGCCGAAAACTAGTGATAAAATTGAAACAGTAACCAAAAAGCTTCCAGAAAACAAAAGCCCTGGACCAGATGGCTTCACAGGGGAGTTTTACCAAACATTCAGAGAAGAAATAAAACCAACTCTTCTCACACTCTTTGAAAAATTCAAGAGGAAGGCACGCTTCCAAGGTCTTTTTATGAAGCCAGCATTACCATAATCTGAAAACCAGAAAAAGACACCACAAAGAAAGAGACTTACAAGCCAATATTCCAGTTGAACAGTGATGTTGCTATCCTCAACTAAATTCTAGCAAACTGGATCCAGCATTACATTAGAAAGATCATACACCATGACCAAGTGGGATTTATCCCAGGGACTCAAGGCTGGTACAATATCCGCAAATCAATAAGCATGATACAGCACATAAACAAACTGAGAGAGAAAAACCACACAATCATATCAATTGGTGCAAAAAAGTCATTTGACCAAGTGCAACAGCCTTTCCTGATAACACTCAGCAAAGTGGGAATAGAAGGATCATCCCTCCCCATATAAAAGCCTTATATGAAAAACCTACAGTCAACATCATACTTAATGGGCAAAAACTAAAGCCATTTCCCTCAAGAACAGGAACAAGACAAGGATGCTTGCTTTCACCACTTCTGTTCAAAATGGTACTGGAACTGCTAGCCACAGTGATCACACAAGTAAAAGAAATAAATGCCTCCCAGATTGAAAGTAAGAAGTAAATTGTCGTGATTTGCAGATGGTATGATACTGTACATAGAAAACCCCAGACTCCTTCAAAAAATTAGTAAACTTAGTAAGTGAATTCAGCAATGTAGCAGACTACAAAATTAATGCCAAGAAATCTATGGCATTTTATACACCAATAGTGAACTTACAGAAAGAGAGTTTGAAAAAAAATCTCATTTATCATCACACCAAAAAAATTAAGATACCTAGGAATAACCTAACTACGACGGTAAAAGTCCTCTACTCAGAAAACTGCAAGACTTTGAAAAAGAAATAGAGGAAGACAAAACTGATGAAAGAACATGCCATGTTAATGGTTTGGTAGTATTAACATCATGAAAAAGGCTATACTACACAAAGGGAACTATAGATTCAATACACTCCGCATTAAAATACCAACAGCATATTTCACCTACCTAGAATGAACTCTCCAAAAATCCATCTGTAATAAAAAAAAAGACCCTGAGCTCAAACAGGTTTGGCTCAGTGGATAGAGCGTTTGCCTCCAGACTGAAAGGTGCCAGGTTTGATTCCGATCAAGGGCATGCACCTTGGTTGGGGGCACATCCCCAGTAGGGGGTGTGCAGGAGGCAGCTGATCCATGTTTCTGTCTCATGGATGTTTCTAACTCTCTATCCCTCCCCTTTACTCTCTGTATAAAATCAATGAAATAAATTTAAAAAACTAACAAACCCCAAATAGCTGCAGCGATCCTGAGAAAGAAGGCAAAGTAGGAGGTATCTCAGTACCAGATATCAAGCTGTTTTACAAAGCCGCTGTTCTCAAAACTGCCTGACATTGACTCAAGAATAGACATATAGGCCAATGGAATTGAATAGAGAACCCCGAAACCAATCCAAACCACTAAGCTCAATTAATATTGACAAAGGAGGCAAAAACATACAATGGAGACAAAACAGTCTCTTCAATAAATGGTGCTGGGAAATTCGGTCAGATACATGTAGAAAATGAAACTAGGCCACCAGCTTACACCATACACAAAAAATAAACTCAAAATGGATAAAGGACTTAAACATAAGACGGAAAACTAAAAATATTAGGGGAAGCCACAGGCAGCAAGTGTCAGATATACGCTGAAGCAATGGCTTCACTGACCCAGTTCCTGGGGCAATGGAAAATAAAGTTAAAATAAACAAATGGGATGACATCAAAATAAAAAGCTTCTTCATAGGAAAAAAAAGAAAGAAACCATCAACATAAAACAACAAAGACCACTGCAGAGGAGAACATATTTGCCAATGTTCTCTGTGATAAGGGTTTCATCTCCAACATTTACAGGGAACTCATACAACTTAACAAAAGGAAGATAAACAAACCAATCACAAAAATAGGCAATGGACCTAAACAGATACTTTTCCAGAGAGGACAAAGGAAGGCCAACAGACACATGAAAACATGCTCAGAGTCACTAATCTAACTCAAATTAGTGATGCAATTTGCCAGAGAACCAAATCAAATGGACAATGAGGTACCAACTCAAAGATGTCAGAATGACTATCATCAACAAATCAACAAAGAGCTGGTGAGGATTGGGAGAAAAAGGAACCCTCCTTCACTGCTGCTGGGAATGCAGACTGGTGCAGCCACTATGGAGAACAGGATGGAGTTTCCTCACAAAACTGAAAACGGAACTCCCATTTGACCCAATGATCCCACTTCTAGGAATATATCCCAGGAACCTAGAATTACCAATCAGAAAGGATACATGCACCTCTATGTTCACTGCAGCACAATTTACAATAGCTAAGATTTGGAAACAGCCTAAGTGCTGGTCAGCAGATGAGTGGGTTAAAAAGCCATGGTACATCTACACACTGGCATACTATGCTGCAGCAAAAAAGGAAGGAGCACTGACCATTTGCAACAGCATGGATGTATCTGGACAGCATTATGATAAGCAAAGCCAGTCAGTCAGTCCAAGAAAGATAAATATCACATGACCTCACTCATCTGTGGATTACAATGAACAACATAAACCGATGAACAAAAACAGATCCAGAGACAGAGAACCATGGATCAGACCATCAACCTCAGAGGGAAGGTAGGGGAGGATGGGGCTAAGGGGGAGAGATCAACCAAAGGACTTGTATGCATGCCTATAAGCCTAGCCAATGGACGCAGACACCAGGGGGTGAGCGTGAGGGCATGCTTGCGTGGTGGGGGAGGGGGTGTGGGTAGAGTGGGCAATAAGAACACATATGTAATACCTTAATCAGTAATAAGAAAGAAAGAAAAGGAACCCAGGAACATATCATCAGGTGAGAATTCACACGCTCACACTCTGGCACACTCAGGCACACGCACACTCACACCAGGAGAGGGCTCTGCTGTTCTCAGTGGGAATCACCTCTTATCTCCCAGCCTGACCACCGCCTTCTCACCAGCTGAACCAGAGGACAATGATGTGATGGGCCGGGTACTCTGCGGAAAGCGACCTCTCCCTCCTGGACACAGCCCACCGTCCAGCAGCCACTTTTCTGCCCCCTCTCCGTGCCCCACGCGCTGAGCAGGGCTGGGCTGGCCTGAGAGCCCACAGACTTGAGGAGCCAGATCCCTGGGGAGTTGGCGCCTGGGGCTGTGGGGGCGCCCTTGGTCAAGTGCAAACTCGGCCAGCTGAGGTCACACAATAAGGGCCGACGCTGGAGTTCCATGAATTGTTGCTTGTAGGTCCCCTCAGCGAGCTCCCACTCTGGCGCAGCAAGCGGAAGGCCTTACGCCTGCGAGCCAGGTTTGGAACTCAGGCCTTTACTCCAACCAGGTGGAAACTCATTTTCAGATTGAAAAAGCCGGCGGGGGAGGGGCTGCGGGTTACCAGTGACTAGAGGAACTTCACCCTTGGAGACAGCAAGTTCACCCCAGGAGACAGCAAGAACCCAGAGAGTGTGCTTACCTTTTCCACAGGCTGTGCTCCTCACCACTGGGACTCCTGCACAGCAGGGGGGCTGAGGGGAAGGAAGAGGTAGGGGGCGGCGCCTCACAAGCTTCCTGGGACTGTGCACTGGTTCCTTTGGGGGTGAAATCTCGCGAGATCAGGAGATCAGGAACAAACCAAGATCAGGGGGCAGGAGGGGAGGGCGTGTTTTAACAGGCCCAGAGAAGGTGACGACAGGGGCGCCTGTGCCACACCTAGCAGGCTGCAAGGGGTTGCAGAGGGTGGGTGGCTGTTAGGGGGACCCTGTGCTTCCAGTCATGAGGGTGGGGGCGGTCGCGGATGTGGAGGGAGAAACAGGAGACCGCGACCCCCAGCTAACCTCCCACTCGCCACCCCTGGTCTGTGTTTCTGGGGACCCCTTTCCCTCTGTGGTTGTGGCTGCCACTTACCTACCTGGTTCCCTGGGCCAGGCTTGGCGCCCCACTCCCACCCACCGCAGCCCTCTGTCTGGAAAAGAGCTCCCTGCCCTGGGCTAGTCTACTCTCCCTACTGTCTGGATACAGACATTTTAGTAACCCCCGGGGCAGAGAAGAGCTGGCCAGATGCAATTACATTGTCTCTCTCCACAGGTGCTCTCCTCAGTCTTCCCCTGAGGTTTGGGTCACCAGAGATCTTTGACAAGCCCCGAATGTATCCCTTGCTCTGCTCACCTCCCCTAAGCCTTCAGGTGATGGCAGCCTACTTGCCTTCCTCCCCCCTCATGAAGGGGTTCTCCTCTCACCAACAAATCCCTTTGGCAAAGTCACCCCTGGGCCTGGAAGCAGAAGGAGTGGGCAGGAGGCTCCTGAGGAGGAGCAGGCCAACAAAGCTGAGGAGAGGTGGGAAGGCACCAGCCACAGCCTTGTGCTCAGGTGCTGGCAGAGCTGCCCCTTAGCTGAACCTTAACCCAGGGCTCTCCTCTCAGGTGTTGCCTCCAGGGGGTACAGGGGGCCTGGCATGCTCAGTCTGACAGGTTTTGCTGCCTGCTTGTCCATAGTTTCTTTAGGAGACAAAAGTCAGGCTTGTGAGGAGAGAGGGAGAGGGGAAGAGTAAAGCTGAGGCCCATCCCTGTCATCCAAGCTGGCCTGAGGCATCTGCTGGGGGTCTTTGAAAATCAGCTTCTGATAGTGGGGAAGGGCTTGTAATAAGAATAGAGCCGCAGTTGTTTAATCATTACTTGCAAACTATAAATACGAGGCCCTGGGACACTGGAGGTTGAAACAGGCTCTACTGAAAACATAGGCTGCCTCCATGGCCCATTGCCCAGAAAAGAATTGCATTTTGGGAAGAGATCATGCACAGGACATGCTTCGTTTGGCAGCTGTGTCCGCACCCTGACCCCCTCCTGGGGTCTTTCTCAGGAAGGCTGACCATTCCAATCTCATCCCAGGAAGGGGCTGAGCTGTTCCTAAAGTCATAACAGATTAGCCACCTTGTGGTCTGCCTTTGAGCTCCTGAAGGCCAGACAGCAGGCCCTCCCCACCCCTTTGCATGTGACACTTGCAGCTGGCAGCTACAGGTAGCTATTTTCTCCCCCAAGAGGCTGAGAGCCGAATTTCCAGGGTGAGCGACTGCTCTCCCCATACTGACCGCATCCTTGGATAAACACTCATTGTGTGGCTCAACCCTGTCTCTGCTTAACTTGGCTCAAGTAGTGACAGGCAGCCTCAGACACATTGTGCTGCCTTGCTCTTCCTCACTCAGACTTGGGGAATATTCAGACTCTACAAACTGTGAGACCTTATCTGAGAGGGAGAGTGGGCTGACGACACTGTGTCCCTGTCATGCAGGTGACCCTGCATCTCTTCACCTTAGGCTATGGGGCGGTCATGGGGGTGGAGCGTAACAGCAGGGTGGTGAGGCTGGCTTCTTGTGGGTCCCTACCCTGCCATTCCTCCAGACGTTCCCCATGCCTATGAACTAGCAGAGTTTAAACTTTCCAGCTACATAGATGGAGGAATGAGGACAAATGAGGCGACTGCTCTCAGCCCAAGTGGATCTGGGATTGTCACCTAGAGCAGAGCAGATAAAAAACAGAAACAGAAACAACTCACCTGGGAACTAGAGATTCACAATAGCCCTTCCCCCCTCTCTCCTAGATGCATTTGGCAACTATTTGTCTTGGAGTGGCTGCTAATGCCATGCTCAGAGCTACACAGAGTCTATCCTCACAGAGTTTAGGATGAAAACAGAAAACATAAACACACACACACACAGCAAAACCCAACAAGACCATGATCTACAAATGGCACTTTGTAAGTAATTCTGTCAAGAAAACCATGGGGCTGGTATGGAAAGTTACAGAGGCAGGAAGACTCCTGCCTGAGGGTTGTACAAGGAGGGTCCATCAGGGGCTTGGAAGGATCCTGTTCAGGGCATGAGGACAGACTGCACAATTTCTGAGAGAGTAAAGTGCTTGGCCAATTTGAGAATGCAAGGGACACTGGGGCACAGGGGAGGGTCATAGTGTGACACAGAGGGGAATGGATGCATCCTGGAAGGTGAATTTCAAAGGGAATCTATTTGAAGTTTGTCCACCCTATGTTCATGATGATCTGGTTGCTTGTCAGCATTGCAGAGGTTGATGCACTAAAATGACGTGATCTGTTATATGAAAAGCAAAATGCAGGCCACCTGACTGATTACATAATGCAACCGTATTCTTGTAAAATTAAATGTGAATATAACATTCATTTATTCCATTGCTTCACCCATAGCCTCATAATGTTCGCCATATTCCTAGGCGACAGTAAGCCTGCATAAGGAAGAGGGACTAAAGTTCCCGGGCCCCACTCTCCTGGGATATCAGCAATTCATATTTATGAACCTCTTAAAGCAGTCCACATGTCCACTAACAATGATAATGCTAGTTATTCTAAAATATCTTTCTGTATTTTCTACAAGGTTCTCTATCACAATTGCCTCTCCTGGACTAGTGGTGAACTGCTATTTTAATTTTAGAAACATTAAAGTGTCAGTCAACCAGCACTGCATTATAATGATCACCCTTGTGACTTAAAAACCCTTCAGTGATGGAAGAGAGGGAAGCTGGATGCTTTTGAAGGAGCTGCTGTGTGTGGGGGGGGGGGGAGGAGAGTGTGTGTGAGTGTGTGTGTGTGTGTGCACACACACTCCTGCACAGCTAAGAGAGGCTGAGTCTAGCAAGCAGTGGGCAAACTTTGGCCTGCTAGCCTGATCCGGCCCCTTAAGGTGTTCTATCCGGCCCTCGGAGCCAAAAGAGCATAGGGTTCTTTCCCACTCCCCTCCGCTCCTTCACCAGCAGCAGTGTTAACATGTATTAGTTCACACAAACACTCCATCCATGCGTTTGTTCTGGCCCTCCGCTCCAGTTTAAGAAACCATTGTGGCCCTCGAGTCAAAAAGTTTGCCCACCACTGCTAGCCTGTCCTCTGAGGGGATAAAATAGAGATGAGGTGAAAGGGGTACATACTTTTTTCTACAATCACCTACAGTAAGCCTAAGGGGGATAGAAGCTGCAATCTCAAACTAAGCATGCTTGACATAGATAAAACATACAGCCCTTACTTACTAAGGAGAACATAGCTTTTTGATGTTGTAGCCAGACTCATGTCAGGACATTTTGAACTTTAATGCTGTCAGTTGTTGTTTTCAGGTGAAGACACTACTACAAGAAAGACTAAACAGGGGTCCAAAGCAGGGAGGGCAAATCAAGAAGGCATTTGGGGCTGACTTGTGCTTCCATGACACCCACTGTACAACAGGCTCCTGATTTCCTTACGGGCACCTGCAATGGCCTCTGGATGCCCAGTTCACTGCAGGAATAGTCCATGTGAAATGTCTTGGAGAGAATTCAGGACGGCCAGAGTGCATTCGCCACAGAGTGTGTTCCAATTTCTGTGAACCACACCTTTTGAAAATTCTTTTGGCGTAGCTATCCAGGAGTCCAGAGGGAAAGGCAGGAACCTTGATCCCTGGGCGGCATCCCTTCTCCCAGATTCGGGCCTCCCAGAGACTGGACTTGAAGAGGATAGAGCCCCCCGCCCCATGTGAGTAACTGTTGGGGGAGAGGTTGGGTGTGTGGAGAAGAACACTCAGCTGAAGGCCAGCTGCTCACTGACAGGCAGCGCTCTCACAGCTCCAGGACCTTGGCCCGGCCTCAAAGCAACTTCTTGGGAAGGAGATGTAGCCTGCCCTACCAGTCCTGGTCCAGTCCTACTTGGACAGGTTGTCCACTGGTTGCTCCCCTGGTTGCTAAGGCTCAAGCTTGGAACAAAAGGACTTAGAATCCTGAGAGCTCAGGAACAATTTGCATGGAGATCCCTCCTCACTTGTGAACCTGGTTGGAGAGGGGATGAGAGAGTCAGTGGTGAGTGTCCTTTCAAGTGTCAGAGTGTCAGTGGGCAGAGCCCTGAGGGGTCTCCCCCATGGCTGGGCTCTACTGCCCTCTCTCTCCTCAGGACACAGGTGACCTTTTCCAAGGACAGTTCATGTGGGTACCTGGACTGACGCCTCTCCCTCCCTTCCAGGTTCACCTGAGTCATCCCCCTCTGCATTTCCACCTCTTCTCCAGGCCCTGGGCCCAGCCAGCCTGGACCCACCCGCTGCCCTGTCCAGCTGTGGGCTCAGGAGGTGTGCTGGTGAGCTGAACTGCCACCAATTCCAGCACTGGACACAGCAGCCACTGGAATTTATAACCCTGCCTCCTGGGACCGACAATGTCTGGGAACCTCTCCCACACTCCTGATTGATGTTGTCACAGGGGAGGAGGGGTATCTAGTTAATAGACATCTGCTGAAGCCCTCTTATTTACCATGTTTCACTCCAATCAGGCCAATGCAACAAACTTCTGAGGAAGGTCTCTCTCTCTCTCTCTCTGAATCTTTTGGGCATAGCGGGTTGGGGTTGCCCAAAGGTTCTCTCTGACTCTTGGGCTTCTAAATAAACAGCTGAAAATCAATATCCCCAAAGGCAGCTTTAGGGTGGCAGAATCTTTGTTTTCTTTATTTCTTAACTATTGGCTAAGAGGGTTTAGACTGGTGTCAGTCAGCTAGATAACCCGCGTCTCATGGTTTCTTAACTTTCCTGACAGGTGTGTTCTGTTCTTCCTCAACTACCTGCAAATCGCCCATTCTGACTTCTGAAAAATAATCTCCCCACTTTCTCCTTTGTTCAAAATACATAGTATATAGTCCAGTCCACCAGGCTCAGTGGTTGAGCATGGACCTATGAGCCAGGCGTCAGGATTCATTTTCCTGTCAGGGCACATGGTAGGAAAATGAATTCATCTGCATCGGCTGGGTGGTGCCGGTGGGAGGCAGAGGATCAATGATTCTCTCTCATTGTTGATGTTGCTACCTCTCTTACGCACTCCTTCCTCTGGAGTGGGAAATCAATAAAAAACTTGTTTTAAAAACTTTAAAAATGTCATATACCCAATGTTGCCTCAGTGTGTTTGTAATTTTATGGCTATATCAATTCTATGTGAAACCTTCTTGCACATGTACTAACCCCTGATGTTCTGTTAATCTCTGTCTGTTAATTTGGCTATTCACCCTGTCTAGAAGAACCAAGCAGCCAAAAAATATTAATGAGGTATTTTACCTTCATGTTTTTCACAAAGTCTTCTTAGTTTGATGTCTCTCACAGGCCATCTCACTAAGGATTGAGTGCTAAATTGTATCTTTTTAAATCAGGAGTGCTGGGTCTGTATTTGCATTTCCTAACATTTGATAAAATAGATCCATTCACACACCCAAAGTGTTCTAAACAATAACCAAAGTATATGTTACCTTGATAGCTAAATTAAAATAAAAACTCAGCTCCTCAAGGGCAATGGATATATTTCAAGAGCTTAATCATCACATGA
Organism: Myotis daubentonii; assembly: GCF_963259705.1. Classification (NCBI taxonomy): domain Eukaryota; kingdom Metazoa; phylum Chordata; class Mammalia; order Chiroptera; family Vespertilionidae; genus Myotis; species Myotis daubentonii. Next base: position 13,733,550 of record NC_081862.1, on the reverse strand, counting down.
GGTTTGTGGCTACCGTACTGGACAGGGAGGCCCTGACCATCTGCTATGTGCAGCACAGCAGGTACTATAAGGCTGGGTACCTTGTTTCCAGGGGTGGGGAGGTGCTGCTCTTGGTGAAACTGGTCCCAGGGGAGATGCTGCAAGTACTGGTCAAAGGGAGACACTGCAAGGGTAGATGCTGCAGCTCTGTTTGCTGGTGTGGAAGCTGCAACCACAATTAGGGACTCAGCAGGGAACCTTTGTTTGGGCCCCAGTGTCCCCAACCTCAGTCCAGGGCTCACTAAGGTTTGTGCTGAGCAGAGGTCTCTGGGCTCTGCCAAACCTCCAAGTGGGGTGTGGGTGTGGGGTGTGGAGTGAGGCTCCGGGCGCCCTAAACTGCTCCTAACTAATATTTGATTTGCACCCATAGATGTGAAAGTGAATTATTCGCAGTTATCATGAATGTTTGTTAACCAGCAGTTGTCAACCTCTGGGTCAGGAACAATGGAAATACATCCTGCATATCAGATATTTACATCACGATTCATAACAGTAGCAAACTTACAGTTTTGAAGTAGCAACGAAAATTACCTTTTGGTTGGGGGTCACCACAACATGAGGAAATTTATTAAAGGGTCGCAGCATTAGGAATGTTGAGAACACTGGTTTAGACAGTTGTGGAACTTTGGAACAAACCTTGGCTCACACTTATGGGGTACTGTGGTCTCAGCTCTTTGCCTTGAGTAACTCTGCTCAAGGGCCCTTTCTCCATGGGGAGCCCCTCCCAGATTTATTTTTAAACATATATACCAGACACACCCTCTTGGCCAGGTCAGAGGAGGCAGGACACTCTTTGAGGTCGCACCTTTAGGAGTCTGAAGTGAGGGGGGACAGTGACGATGCCCAGGCTCAGAGACGGCCTCTGAATGAATAGGCATGAACACCTTCCCACCTCCACCCCCAACACAGGACAGCCTGCTGAGACCAATAACCTCAGGGGTAGGATTCCCTGTCCAGCTCTGGGCTCAGGAGGCTCTCTGAGAGCCTCTAGCATGGCTGTGCTCCTGTGCTCCACACCACCCTTGATCAATGCACAGGCATAGTTTGTTTCTTGGGTGACCAGTTATTTCATTGAGGCTCACCTGGAGCCATGGTCCTGGACGTGCCAATCTGTCTGTGCCTTTGTCTTCATTTTCAAGTTCATGAACTGTCTCTTCATGACTCAACCTCCCTCAGCATTCAGGTCTCTGAAGCAGAAGCTCTAGAGGAGCCAGTGACACTGGGTGGGGAGGAGTGTGGGTTATAATGAGTGGCCTAGCACCAATAAGGCAGGGGCACTGCCTCTCAACTCCTGATGGATCCTGTCAGTTTGTAGACTTCAGGGATCTCAGACCATCCCTCTGGCTACCGGTTTGGCACTCCAGCCTCTGTGACCATCTCTAGGCTCCAGCCTGGAAGGGGGCTGATGTCATTGTTTTATAACCCATCTGTGGCACTTACCACACTGCCACAAGCAACTGGGGAAAATGAGAGCAAACCTGCCTGAGCTCCCAGGATCCCTGCTCACTTAATTCCTGCTTCCCTGTGTCCAGGGACATTTATGTCTCCATGGCTGGAGTTCTCTCTGAACTACTCTCACCTCTCATCATGGACATGAAGAACCTACTCCAGTTTGGTGGCCCCTTGAAAAAGAAGCGTACCACAAGAGACACCAAAGATGAGAACTTCCTTTAGGCTCTCTGTCTCCTTTGACACAACAATCAGTCAATATTTCATGAGGACTGAGCTGGGGGAGAGTTGGAGGGACAAATCCTGTGCTCTGTACAGAACTGACTTCCACAAGGCCCTACCGCTGCCCTTGTACCTAGCTTGGCACAGTGTCCTTTCCATCTTGATGAAATATTTCCCAATTGGCTCCTTTGCCCCACCCATCTAAAGATAGCGTGAGGCTTTGTCTGGTGAGCAACTTCCTCCTAACTGCATTCACCTAACATGCCTAGACAAAAGCATGAAGAAATTCATCCACCCAAAGGTGTCATGAATGTTGAGTCTAGTGAAGAACTTCTGAAGAAACCTGGGCTGTGCTTCCGGAGTCTTGTGTACCCAGCTCTTCTCTCTTTCGTATTTTCACAAACGCAGAGTGTAGCCATCAGTCCACACTTGAGGAATCTCTTTGACCCTCCTGAAGCAGAGCCTCCCCGGGACCAGGGGGAGCCTCTCCTCTCTCAGGTGGAGTCACACCCTGATCACCTGTCCTTCAATTCTGTAATGCCAGGTAGGGGCTGGGCCCGATGCCTCCTTAGACATCAAGGAAGGAAAGGCAGAAAGTTGAGAGGTGCCAACAGATGTCACCCAGGCTCCACAAGGAAAGCCTCTTCCTGCCCGTGATGGGAGGGAAGGAATTCCTTAAACAAAGAACCACGTGGGATCCAGTTTGGGAATTCATAAGTGACGTCCTAAAATGTCTTTGATTGTAGAAGGAAAATGTCCTCTTTGGTTTATGGTAAGGCATATTTCAATGGGATGCACTAGTGAGGGCTGCAGAAGCTAGACTGCGAGCAAGGTTATACTGATGGATATTTCTAGATCCTTCCCTTGCTTTGTGTGCAGTCCTAAGCAGTGGGAACAGACTCTCAGGTTTCCATTAATATTAAATGCATTTCAACAGAAGGACAGCCAGGGCAATTTAAAGACTGTTTAAAAGTTGGTTTGGGGTAGCTCCTGTGTCTGGAACACCTCCATGTGCTACTGTGCAAAACATCCTGAGAATAGCCTCTCGAGCCTTGTGTGTGCGTGTGTGTGTGTGTGTGTGTGTGTGTGTGTGTGTGTGTGTGTCACTGTGCAGGACTGGAAAGTTGGTTACAGAGCCTGAGTAATGAGGCCACAAAGATATCCTGGTGTTAATCCCTGGGATCTGGGAATGTTACCTAATAAGGCAAAAGGGAGTTTGCAGATGGGATGAAGGCTTTGAGATGGGGACTGGGATTGTTAATTGTGTGCCTTGGTTTCACAGCCCACAGGACAGCACAGAGCCCAAATAAACATGATTTTTGGGTGTGTCTCTGAGCTAGTTTCCAGAGAAGATTAGCATTTGAAGAGGTGGACCCTAAAAGGATATCACCCTCCCTATGTGCACAGCATCAATGCACTGAGAATCTGACTAGAACAAAAGGCTGAACTCACCCCTATACTCATGGATCACCGCAGGGCTGGGGCATCACATCTCATTTAACAGGTGTCTGTCCTCACACTGGATCTTAAACCATCAGCTCCTTTGGTTCTCAGGTCCTCAGTCTCAGGCCAAATTAGACCAACAGCTTTCCTGGGCCCCACAGCTTGCAGATCTTGGGGTTTCTCAGTCTTTATAATCACACCAGCCAAGTCCTCATAACCTCCTGCTGCTCTGAAGAACCCTGACTAATACAGTGGATTACGAAAGTGTGCAGGCAGAGTTGGGGACAGAAGATGAACAGGAGATGAGACCACAGAGCAGAGATTGGAGTCATGTAGCTACAGCCATGGAATGCTGGCGACCTAGCCACAGGAGGAGCCAGGAAACAGACTCTCCCTGGAATCTCCACAAGGAACCAGCCCATCTCTCACCTTGACTTCTGCTATTCTAAGCCCCTGGGACTTCTCAATCCCACAGAGCCTTTGCTTCTTTGTGCAATATCTTTTCTCCTCACAATTTGACAAATCAGTCTGTCTCACCTGGCACCATGATTCTCATCCAAACTTCCTAATCAGTGGTTTTAGGTTATGTGTCCTCAGCCTTGAGCCAAGAGCTGCCTCACAAGCAGCACCCTTGTACCCAGTCCATGGTAGAACATGCTAATCAGCCCTGAGAATAGCATCTGGGCCACCTGGTGTGGGAGGTGACACCTTCCAGTACAGGGAAGTTGACGGACAAAGGGCAATGGACTCACCGGGAAATTGAAGGGGCCAGGGGACCTGGTACTGAGCTGGAAGGGACAGAAGATGGGAAGGAAGTAATCGGGGAATCACCCGATTCCCCTCAGCTGCCTTCCCTGAGGAATTCACAGTCTTGGGCCACCAGGGGGATGTACAGTCTTAGGACCCTAGGGGCACAAGAGCCTGGATGTGGGGAAGGTATTGCTGGGCTTTATGCTATCCTGGGATGAAGTTTGAAGTGCTGCTTCCCTGCGAGCCCATGAGGTCCCCAAACTGTTGTGCACAATACATCATCTCTCAAAAGAGCTAATACATGCAAGGGCTCAGCTTCAGAATAAAACAACTGCAAAGACAGAGGATGGAACCATGCAGAGGAGCGACCTTCACTAAGCGGAATAAGGGGCGGAGGGCAATATGCAGTCCCCATCTCTGCCATTGACACCCAGGAAATGGAGAGCCTGAACTTTATTCAGTCAAGCTGTCTTTACCTTTGCCCACACCACACAAAGGGGAAGTCCTGGGATAGCTTATCCAGGAGACACCAGGACTCCCCCACAAGAAAAGGTAGGAATCCCCTGACTGGCTCGATTTCTGCATGCTTTCCTGGGCTCAGTCTGACCTTACTTAGAGTAAATTAAAGAGTTTGACTCTTTTAAAAGCATTTACTGATTGAATTTAGGGAGAGTGGAGAGGAGAGAGAGAAACATGGAATTTTTGTTCTGATTACATAAGCACTCATTGGTGAATCCCTGTATGTGCACTGGACGGGAATAAACAGGCAACCTTGCCATACCAGGATGATACTGTGACCCACTAAGCCACCCAGCCAGGGCAAGAGCTTCATTCTTGGTAAAGCTCTTCTTTCCAGGGTTGCAGGCATAAGTAGACTCCAGGTCAGTTTGGAGTGGAATGTGGTGAGGAAGGTGAAGGAAGCAGATTTGCATGGAGACCCCTCCCTCCTCTGAGGGAGGGGAGAGGATAAGAGAAGTGTGGGGAGCCAGGCTCAGGCTTTGGGTGTCAGAAGGCAGCATTCTTGGTGTAGCTCCACCATGACCTGGCCTCTGCTCCTGCTCACCCTCCTCACTCAAGGCCCAGGTGAGGCCTCTGTGGAAGGGACCGTGGGTTCACCTTGGCCTGATTCTTTGCCTCCTCTTCAGGCTCACCAGGTATCGAGCACTGCACCCACCAGTGAGTGTTTTTGCTGTTTTCAGGGTCCTGGGTCCAGTCCGCCCTGACTCAGCCTCACTCAGTGTCCAGGGCTCTGGGACAGTCAGTCTCCTCCACCTGTGGTAGACACGGCGTTGATTTTAGTGGTTATGATCATGTCTCCTGGTACAAAGAATGGCCAGGCATGGCCCTATACTGCTGGTTAATAAAACCCCAAAATGCCCATCAGTGATCCCTTATTTATTCTCTTGCCAAAAATGTGGAAAAACAGCTACACTGCCCAGGCCTGGGCTGCCATTGGAGGATGGGGCTGATTAGTACTGTTGTTCATCACATCAGCTGTGGCACTATCCACAGTGGTGCAAGTTTGTGGGAAAGTGAGACCAACACCTGCTCTGGGATCACAAGCTCCTTCCTTGCTCTGAAGATGCTTCCCCACTCTGAGCAGGGACTCCTGCAACATGGCCCTGAGGAAAATTCATTCTCTCTCTGTCCTTGCTCCTCCCCAAAGCATTGAGAACAAGGCTTGTTTTCTTCAGATAGTGTCCTCTCTCACAGACAATCCCAAAGGAAGCTCTCTGTTACTGGCTTGTTGGGTTTACTTGTGTTTTGTGCATCCAGATGACCACTCATTCAAACCTTTCATTGTAACTGAAGGAGGCCACAAGGAGGCCCCTCATGTGCCTACTTGGTAGATTTCCCTCAATCCTCTGGTAAATCCTCACATTAAATCCCTTAGCCTCTCATACCTGTTCAGACCACCTGGATTCATTTCTCCACAAATGAAGTGGGAATGAGAATAAAGGAAACATTTTATTTCCTTCTGTTCCTTTCTCCACTCCTTCCTATTTGATTTTCTCTCTTTCTATGCTCCCAATACTTCCCAGAACCAAGGAAGGTTTGAGGCTGGGGTTTGAGTGAAAGGTCCTGTGTCCTCTCAGAATCACCTCTGTGCTCAGGTCCCAAAAGGATGCTTCTAGAAGCACCCCATGGCTGCTTGGTTCTTGCAGAATCTGTGGAGGTGGCCCCATTCCTCAGGGGTCCCCGAAGATTTCCGTGATGCTGCCACACTTTTTCAGTGATAATCCCAGTTAAAGTGCATCAAGCAGTACAAGTACACGTAACTATCAGGCCAAGAAGTTGAGAACTGTTAAAGGAAGCTGGGCCGAGGTGCCACAAGCCCTGGTGTGTGACCTCATGATCCAAAGGCTGTAAGTCCTCTCTGACTTTCAGCCCTGCAGATGTCAGCTCTTAGAAATGACATGGATGATCACCCTACTTGGAAGTTAAATCTTGGCTATAATTTTCTCCATTTAAGTCACTTGGTGACATTTTTCCAAGTACTGCTTTGTTTACAATCATGCTTTAATCGTCCAAGCTGCAACAGTGACCCACGTGGACCCTCTCGAGTCATGTCACAGCACAGTGGGAAAGGGTCCATGCTAATGAAGACGCGGAGAAGATCCTGAGTCCCAGGCCCACTCTGTGTAAAGCTGGTCAGAGGGGTGAGCCTGCATGTAGGGTGTGTGTGTTTGTGTTTGTGTGTATGTGTGTGTGTGTGTGGGGGGGGGGGGAGCAATGTCCCTTTGCCGGACACCAGTAGGAACCAGAGAGTAATGGCTCTGCTGACCCTCCACCTTGGCATCTGAGATTGTTTGTGGCCCCTGACTGTAACATCAAGGCCCATAGGTTGCATGTTATTTCGATGTGCATAGGACTGTGGGAGCCCCCATTGGCCCTTCTAGTGTTTCTCCTCAAAGGTGGACCACCTTTTCCTTTTGAGAAGGTAGTCACTATTTCACAAGAGGGGCTATTACATGGAGAACCAGGACAAGCTGTTGGGTGATCAGGGTCTCTCTAATGAGACCTTGCTAGAGTAAGAAGCACACTGTTCCCTGGGTATTTGGAGTCTCTCATGGTAGACATGGTCCCTGCATCCCTTAAGTAACACCATTGGACACCTGTTTATTTTTTATCCGATGTGGAAGAAGTGTCATTTTTTGATGGAAGGGATTAGAAGTGTTTTAGGTGTCACTATGGCCAATGTACCCAGCACTGTTCTCCCATAAGATTCAGTCAGAGACTCAGCACCACAGGGAATGACCTTTCATATGTCCCAGAAGCTCCGTGTCAGGTGCCTCTCTCTTTATCATGTACTATTTCCAGATGTTTAATCTTTCTTCCTAATTGGCATTCTGAAAGGAAATTATTGTGTATCTTTGACCTGAAAGTATGGGTTTGGGAATAAATATTAGTGTGTTTTAATGTATTTGTTTAGCTCATTGGTTATTAACTATTGTTGCAAGTAGTCCTTTTGCCTACTCTGGCAGTCTTCATGCTTAGCATGTATATGTCACATGTTATCATGTGGGCACATGGGTAGAGGAGGGTGTTAAATGAGAGTGGTTACTCCTGCAGCACTGGCTCTGCGCCCTGTGGTCCTGACAGAACAAGGCGCAATGAACGAGGACAAGGTGGAACTCCATGAAGGTCAGAGGTCTGCTTCCTGCAGGAAGGATGAGGATAACTGGAATGTGCCCAGGGCTTCCCAAACTTTTCCCAGGAGATGAGGATTCAGTCTACTTGGTCCACAGGTCCAGCTGATGGATTTCTGAACAGGTCAGGGATTAGTACCATTTCACTGTTATCTCACACCAAAGACATTACTGTGGAAACTGACTTAATGGAGCCCATACAGGTTTAGGCACTGACACTGAAGCCATAGCATCACATAGAATATTGTCACTGCCAAACATATCCAATTTACACTGCTCTACACAGTCACAGATGCCTGACCTCCCTTAGCCAAGGTGTCACCACCGTTTGCTCTTCAGAATGTCTGTGCTGTGGTATGAACTACAATGCAAACTTTGTGCCCTAGCTTTGTGGGAGCATCTTGATCCATAGAACTTCCAGTCATTACCTGAGGACAGTGCCATGTCAATCTGGAAAGGACCACTCAGTTCTGACTTGTCTGTTCTCCAAATCCAACTCTATCCAGAAGAATACACCACACCAACCATCTCTCTGTTCATGAGTCAGATTTTGCCTCCAGAAGTCACATGGCTCAGAGGTAATGATTCTCAGTGGATCATGTAGGGGGCATGGCTAAAATCATTGTGTGTCCCAACTGACATCCTGCCACACTCCTAGGAGAAGACCTGGGATAGGGCTCCTTGCCAAGTCAACTCCCAGAATCTCAAACTCAGAATCCCACTTCCTGTTTCCTCTCAGTGGCAATCAATCCTACTGAGCTTTCTCTTCATCATGGGTATTGTGACCTTCAACACTGGGAAGTCACTCTGTCTTCCTTTGATCCCATTTTTTTTTTCATCCGTTTCTCCTCCTGCAATTGATTTTACTCAACTTCTAATGTCTCCTCAAGCAAGGCAAAGAACTACCTCAGGAGCACTAACCCTCTGCCAAAACTACTTAGAAACAAGCAAAATGGTCCTAAGGGCTCGGTTTGGTCCACCTCATGTGGCAGGTGACAGCACATGCGGAAGGAAGTGGGATACAGAGGTAACAGAGCTCAGATGCATGTAGGAGTTATCGAGGGACAGGTACTGAGCTGGATTGGACTTGAAAGAGTAAGAGAAGCAGACAGAGAAGAGTCTGCCACCTCCCTCTCAGCTGCCTTTTCTGGTGCTCCAGTAGAATCACCTGAGGCCTCCAGAGTGTGCAGCTGTCCTGATTTGGATAGAAAACTTGCTGTCCTTTACCCCTGACCTGTATGAAGTCCTCATTGGTGTTTACCAGGAGATTCCCTTGAGTCTGTGTCTGCCACAAAGTGGTATGCTCTATGTCTGATGCGTCCCAACATTTCAACTTCCCAATATTTCTATTTCCTGAAGTGGCAATAAAGGGCCCTGAGCCTCAGACACTATGCAGGTTGGGACAAGGGGGACATGAGGACTCATTGCAACTGAGAGTGTCAAGGAAAAGGCTAAGAAAGAATGAAAGGGTCCAGATTTGCCCTTGGTTCTTGGGTAACTTAGCGATTGGATGTTTTCCTAGACAACCTCAGTCACTGACCTCACCTTCCTCCTAATACCACATGAGGGAAGTCCTCAATTCCTCAGACAAGAACCACGTTGATGACCACAGGAGGTACGACAGGGGCATCCAGTGTTGGCTCGAGGGGCCAGGTCTCAGTGTGTCCTGAGTGAGAAGAAACATGTCAAACTATTCCCATTCTCTCAGGTTGGCTCGCCAGATTGTGTTCTTGGTCTTTTCAGGGTCCTGTGTCCTGTCTGCCTTCAGTGTCTGGAACACCTGGAAAGTAGGTCACCATCTGCTTGCTGGAAGCAGTGATGGTACTGGGTGTTACATTTATGTCTCTGGTACCGTTTATGTATTTGACATGGACCCTACCCCCCTGATTTATGGGGTCAGCGTTGGGCCTCAGGAATCCCTGAGCACTTCCCTGGCCCCAAGTCTGACAACACGGCCATGCTGACCATGCCTGGGCTGCAGTCGGAGGATGAGGCTGACCACTACTGTTGCTCACATATAAGGAGTGATACTCTTTACACCGTGGTGCCAGCTCATGGGACAGTGGGAACTAAACTGGCCCTCTGCTCACCGCTCCCTTCCTGCTCTGAAGATGCTTCCACAGCTTTCATTCACAATGGGCTGGAGCAACATTGCAGGTGCCTCTCTCACCATGGCACGCAAACCATCTCTCTAGCTTATTCTTTTGGGACAGTGACAGTTTCCTCTTTCCCTGTGTGTCAGAGTCCCAGAATATGCAACTCTTTCCAACTCTTCAACTGCAGTCATGGGGAGAAGAGGGCCTGCATGCATAGGGCCATTTTACCGTTCTCAGGAGCATCTCCACTTTAAGTGCTTTCATCTCTACTGCAGAGCAGAGCGCCAGAGATGGATTTTCTTCTACTGTTGTCCTCCTCAGTTCTGTGTGCCCAGGCTCTCTTGGCAGGATTACCCTCCTCGTGGGCGGTCCCTCTCTGGGCCTGCTGCTGAAAGAACAGCAACTGAGAAACGGTGACTGTGTTGCCAAGGGACTGAGGAGAGTTAGGTGCTCTCAGTCTTTTGGGATACCTCATTGTGACACCATATCCAAGGAAGCTGACCAGTAAAGGTCTGGAGTTGCAACTCTGTTTTCCGGAGCATGTCCTGTCCCTTAGAGCAATGGACTCCAAATCTGGAGGCAGTTCTCACAATGCATGTCTCCCCATCACCTGGTCCAGAGGTCCTCAAACTATGGCCTGGGAGCCACATGTGTCCCGCCGAAAACATTTATCCGGACCTCTGGATGTGTTTTGCTGCTGCTGTGTGCATAGGAATTTGTTCATAGTTTGTTTTTGTTTTTAAAACTATAGTCCGGCCCTCCAACGGTCTGAGGGAGAGTGAACTGCCCCCCTTTTAAGAAGTTTGAGGACCCCTGATCCTAGCTTTTCCAAAATGGCTCCCTTTTCCACACAAGGAAAGAGATACCGGGTGGGTGTGTCCTCCTTTTGTCAAGGCCCCTCAAGGTGTTTGTGATATTTCGATGAGCCAATCCAATTTCTACCTGGCACATGTGTATTTCTGCTGTGCATATACAATGACAAGAACTGTTTGGACATCTCAGTCAGTAGGCGTAAGCACCAGAAAACCTGCACTGTGACCAACTCTTCCCATTTTTCCAGAATTTTCCCGGTTTTAGCACTAAAAGTGCCATATTGTAGCAAGGTCCTCATTCTCTGAAGATTAATATTATGGATATCTTGAGTGGGCTACTGAGTTCCCCGATTACACATTATTTCCGGATGTGTCTGTGAGGGTGTTCCTGGATGTGACCGGCATTTCATTGGCTGACTCAGTATAGAAGACACATTGCCCTTCCCGTGAGATTGAGCTCAAACAACCCACTTGAGGGTCTAAGCAGAACAAAAGGCCAGGGAAGAAGGAACTCACATCCACTTTGTCTCAAGGATTGAAGGGGGCATCGCATCTCACATTCTCCTGCCCTCAGACTTGAATTCACATCATCCTCACCCCTCGTTCTCAGGCCTTTGTACTGAAATTGAATGGCAACACCAGCTTTACTGTCTCTCTAGCTTATAGGGCAGCTCATGGGAATTTCCTAACTCTGTAATCAATAACCATGCGAGAGTCAATTCCTCACAACGGCTGGGCATATATCTAGGGTTGGGCAAACATAGATTTATAGTTGTTCATATGGAAAAGAATTCCATGATTAATAAATAATAATACAGGCATAAACTCTGTGTTTCCCATACTCACAGCTGTAAACCTGCCTGTGCCCCATCCGTGTGTTTCTGACTCAGGACAGACTGTGCCCAATGACAGACCTGAGGGAATCAAGCCTGCTTTGGGGTGTCCTTACTTTCCTATTGTAGGAGTTACAGTGCTGAAGGCAGAGGAATCCTAGGACATCCCCCCATTGCTGTGTGCGACAAAGGTAACAAGAACATCCCAGGATGGCTGGGGTTAGCCCAATCCAATTCCTGCCCTTCTCAGGGACCACAGGCAGAGCTGGAGATTGGTAATTCTCCCTCAACCCCTTCTTGATCCCGCTCTGATGGGAGAATCTTACTGGCACTTCCAGAAAAGGAATTATCCTGACAAAATAAACTTTGACATAATCAGTAAACCTTCTTTGTGTCCCACTTAGGAATGGCTCATCACGCAGCTAATGAGACTCTAAACAGCAAAGGATAACAAGGAAAGTACCTTTCCCAACTACAGGCCCTTGCTGACCCCTTGTGGCCTTAGATAATGAATACCAAGCACCATGATATGCTCCTACTCCTGTCCTCCCTCCCCAGCTCATGACCAGGGCCCGGGGCCCTCTGATCCACTTCCTGATCCTTTAACTTCCTCCAGAAAGGCTTATTTTGGGCAAAGATGTGTTGCCCATTGTAAAGCCTTTCTTCTTTGAAAGCACTGATACACCTTCGGACAGACACCAGTCCATTTTTGAGTGGTGTTGACAGCAAGCTCTCCTTAATGTTTTCCCCACCTTGGTAGGAACGCCTTGGGACTTAGAGGGGATGGAATCCACCTTCGATGCCCAGAGAAGACCTCTGACAGAGCCTGGAACCCTTGACTCCCCACAGGTCTCTGGGTAACGAGAATCCCATGGAGCTTGGCCTAGAGGTTAGCTCATGTCAGCTATCCGAGGCCAGTGAACCATGATGATCAGGGTTGCTAACTTCTGGGTCCACTTCCATGGCTTCTGGTTTAGCAGTGATGGCAACTTGAAATCGTCACCTTTCTTCTGTGCTGACAAGGGTAGGTGTCAGAGAAAATTGCAATGTAAGTGACTATTCAAGTCAATGGTATTGAGAACCTATGGAACGGGAGCTAACATCAAGCCCCTGTCCTCCTGAAGTATACCCAGCCCCTGTCCACTGAAAACATATAAGATGTCCTTTTTATTTCCATTTTTTTCATGGCAGTTATTTTAAAAAAAATATTTATTGTTGAAAGTATTACATATGTCTGTTTCCTTCCCCCCAGCGACACTTCCAGGCCACTCCAGCTCCCTTCCCCAGGCCCTGACCGCCCCCATTGTCTGTGAATACATTCACACAAGGTCCTTGGTTGGTTATCTCGCAGCCATCACCCACTCACCCTCCCCTGCCTTCCCTGTGAGTTTCCACAGTCTGTCCATGCTTCCATGTCTCTGCCTCCATTTTTAAATCAATTTAGTTTGTTCATGAGATTCCAAATAAGACTGAGATCATGTGATACTTGTCTAGCTCTGGCTGGCTTATTCCCTTAGTATAATGCTCTATAGGTCCACCCATGCTTAGCAAATGAAAGAGTTCTTCCTTTTTTCTGCTGAGTAGTATTGCATTGTGTAAATGTACAGCAGTTTGTTTGTCTTATCCATTCACCTGCTGATAGGGCACTTAGGTGCTTTCCAAATCTTAGCAATTGTAAATTGCGCTGCTATGAATATAGGGGAACATATATTCTTTCTGATGTGTGTTTTGGGTTTCCTAAAATATATTCCTAGAAGTGAGATGGCAGGGTCATATGGGAGTTCCGTTTTCAATTTTTTTATGGACATGCCATTTTGTTTTTCATTATGGCTGCACCAGTCTGCTTGCCCATCATCAGTGTGCTAGGGTTCCCTTTCCTCCACAACCTTGCCAGCACTTGTCATTTGTCGATGGTACCCATTCTGACAGGAGTGAGGTGATTCCTCATTGTCCTTTTAATTTGCTCAATGTCCTTTTGGTTTCTGGTACGTTGAAGGCGCTTGTTACATATTGACCTTTATACTCTGCCTTCACATGTAGGGTTTTGTAGTAGCTAATCATTAGATTTTCTCATAATTTCTGTTGAGTGCAAAGACCCATTTATTTGACTTATGAAGAATAATTTATGATCATTCCCTTATTGCTACTTTCTAAGCACAACAAAATGTAGTTTGTGTAGACATTATTCCTCAATTTCTTTTTTCAACAGATATTCACAGGCTTGCCTTCTGAGTGCTAATGGTTCTGAATAAGACCAACCCCCTATTTTATTGAGCAATGAGTTTTGTGGTAAAGAGAACAGATATTCAAGGAAAAGGAAGTAAGTACCATTATGCACAAGAATGTTGAGAAGGAAAATATGGGTAGTAATTTAGGTGGAATCAGTGGGGGCACTAGAAAACTCTTTTATTCATAAAAAATCAAGGGAACCAAGGGGTATTAGCTTCAGGTTGAATGTTGGGAATGTGGCAGAGGTGCATAGATCTCGAGGAAATATTTTAGACCCAGAATATGTGAATGGCTCTTATGGTTGTCACTTTGTATCAGAGCCCCTGTGTGGCAGAAACCTTATTGGGATTTGTTTACAAAAGTAATACCAAATTTTCTTACTAAAGTTGTTTATGTGGATCAGTTACTATCCCATCAGTTAGGTTTACACAGCCAACTTGACTTTGGGACATCAGGGAATTTAAGCACTTACGATAATGAAAATAATACAGTTTAAAATGTTATATTCATGGACCCATTTAAGTAAAAATAGCTGAGTGATGTAAACATATTATAGATTATGTAAGGATTCTATTTCAAAATAGAAAAGATGAAATCATTTAAAACTGTAAGCAAAGACATGCAATTCAAACGGAGAAGTTTTACTTCTAGCATTTTAACCGGAGAAATTATAAAAATAATACAGACTATAAGTAAAATAACCAATCACTCTGAACGAATGATTCAAGACTTTATTTCCAAGCTAGTGCACACTTGTAGACCACCTGTGCACACATTAAAATAAATAAAACCTGATAATGCAAAAATGAAGAGAGGGCAATCCATGTAATCTCTCATCATATGGGAGACATGTAAAAATTTGCTTATTTCTAGAGGGCATTTGAGTAACTTTTAATAATCAACATATATGGCCCACACCTTTTCCTCCACCTTAGTGGTTTCCTGAGACCCCACCCCATCTAATTGGCAGCTCCAACCAAGCTGTCTGTAGCAGGTTTTCCGTATGCATGGCCTGGCCTGGCTCAGGCTTCAGACCTCTCTAACACCTATAAAACAAGCAGTAGCTGGCATCAGAAAAAAATGTTAAAAACAACCCAAGATCCAGCACTAGCCGCAATCTGCAATGCTTCATGCTGGGTCTCTCCTGGGCATTTCCAAGCCCAATGCAAATAGCAGGCATCTCCAGACAGCCCCCTAGCTCCTGCAGTGTTTCCCTAGGCAGTGGCTGACTTTGCCCCTCCTGGGAGGCCCCAGGGACAGTGCACCTGCTGCACAGCTTCCAAACCTACCAGGTTACAGCTCTACACACCCACAAGCGACACACTCCAGGGGCAGACTCAGTGAGCACGAAAGCCCCATTGAAGCAAGCCCTGCTCTATAGGAGGGTCTCATGCACAGCACCTCTCCCACTGTGGTTCAGCTGGTCCTCACAGCAAATTGGCTTGCAGGTCAGTTCCATCCAGGGATGCCAATAGCAATCAAGGCTCACCTACAACAACACTGAACACACAGCCCACACAGGCACACCTGGAGGTGCCAGCTCAGGTATCTGGGCAGGCTGAGCCACTAGGCCCTATAGAACAGCAATGACACAAGGACACTCTACCTAGTCAGGAGACAGAGAAAATCTACCTAGTACATAGAAAAAAACCAGGGAAGCACCCAAGATGCAGAGACAAAGGAATGAAATGCGAGCAAGCCAACTACTGCATACAGAGTTCAAGACAATGGTGATAAGTTTTCTCAATGATGCTAATGAGAGCTTCAAGGACGTATTGAAACAACAATCTTAGTGGGAACACCAAAGACATTAAAGAACCATACAGAAGCTGGAAAGATGTTGCTATCTTTGTGTTGTTGGTAGCAGGGGACTATAATAGTATTGGGCAAAGAGATCACAAGAGGCTGTGGAAGCAGCATCTCCTGCATTTCAGCCTGCCTGGAAAGAGGCAGGGCGACAGAAGAGGAGACACCAGGCCTTAGAAGGCCTTTGGATGTTGTCGCATTCTTTCAGGGTGTTTTTTGGGAGGAGGAGGGAAGAATGACAAACTTCTGATGAGAAGTCTTGTAATTTGGCCAGAAAATAGGGAACTTGTACACTACAGGACTGCAGGGGCCTGACATGAGCTCCTGACCCTGAGGCTCTCAACTCCCTTGGCTTGGTCATTCACTCACATAGACATGCCGTGGTCAGACAGAAGACAGCTGGCCTTTTCAAGATGGAGGCACTGCTCAACAGAAGCCATGGGGCCTGTCCTGAGAATGTGAATGTTTATATATGTGTGTCTGTGTGGGGGGCGGGGGTGGGCAGGGGTTCCCTCAGACCAGCCTACCTCCTATCCAATCCAGGACCACTGGCTCCTAATTGCTCACCTGCCTGCCTACCTGGTCACCCCTAACTGCCCCCCAAACCCTGTCAGCCTGTTGGACACTCACTGCCTCTGCGTGCCAGATTAATCACTCCTAACTGCCCCTCCTGCTGTCTTGGTCACCACCCACTGCCCCTCCACTAACCTAATCTCCCTTCACTGCACCTGCTGGCCTAATTGCCCCTAAATACCCCCTGCCAGCCTGGTTGCCCCAACTGCACCCCGCCTTTCCACACTGGTCACTTCTAACTGTCCCGCAGCTGGACTGGTCGCCTCTTACTGCCACATCCCCCGCTGACCTGGCTGCCCCCAACTGCTCCCCTGCTGGGCTGGTTGGCCCATACTGCCCCCCTTCTCTGCCTGGATGCCCCAAACCCCCCCTCCCGCCAGCCTATTTTCCCACACAACTTGCTGTTCAGTCGTTTGTTTGTCCCTCACTAAGCCCCAGTTGGCCTGCTCTTCTCACGTAGCCTGCTGTCCAGGCGTTTGGTCATTGCTCACTAACCCCCGTGCCAGTCTGGTCTCCCCATGCAGCCTGCGTGTTCAGTCATTTGGTTGTCCCTCGCTAACACCCTGCCATTCTGGTCATAGGCAGCCATCTTTTGATGATGTGGCAATTAATTTGCATATTACCTCTTTACTATTTAGGAGCGTGGCATTGTGATCTGAGAAGGTACTTGATATGACTTCCATCTCGTTGAATTTGAAGAGAGCTTGCTTGTGTCTCAACTGGTCTATCTTTGAAAATGTCCTATGTACACTTAAGTAGAATGTATATTCTGTAGCTTTGGGGTGAAATGTTCTGAAGATGTCGATTAAGTCTGTCTGATTTAGTGAGTTGCTTAGGATTGTTGTTTCTTTCCTGATTTGTTTTTTTGCATAGAGGATTTATCCAGTGGTGTCAATGAGGTATTAAAGCCCCCTACTATGATTTTATTAATGTTGATCTCTCCCTTGATATATTCCAGTTTTTTGGGTTTTTCATGTATTTGGTGCTTCTGCAATGGATGAATACATGTTTACCAGAGTTACACTGTCTTGACCCCTTTAGTTATATGATGTGGCCTTCCTTTTCTCTTTTGATGGCCTCCACATTGGGGTTTATTTTGTCAGGTCTAAGTTTTGTTTCCCCAGCTTTCTTTTCATTTCCCTGTTCCTAAAACTCGTATTTCCATCTGTCCACTTTCAGTCTGCATGAGTCCCGTGTACTGAGGAGGGTTTCTTGTAGACAGCATATATATGGGTCAGGTTTCCTTCTCATTTCAGCCACTCTATGTCTTTTGAATGGAGCATTTAGTCCATTTATGTTTAAGATAATTATTGATAGGTACTTGTTTTAGCCATTTTTGTTCTTTCTCCTTATGGTCTTTCTTACCCTTCTATTTCTTCTTTTTATGACAGACCCTTTAGCATTTCTTCTTAGTCATAAACTCCCTTAGCCTTTTTCTTTGTTTGTTTGCTTTGTCTGTGAAGCTCCTGAAATCCCCTTCAAATTTAAATGATAGCCTGGCTGGATAGAGTAATCTTGGATTCAGTTCCTTCCTTTGCACCAATTCTTATACTTCCTCCCATTCACTCCTAGCCTGATGTGTTTCTGTTGAGAAATCATTTGATAATCCAATGGGAGGTACTTTGCAGGTAACTCTCTGACTGTGTCTTGCAGCCTTAAGATTCTGTTTGTGCTGTTACCATTGAAACAGAAATGTGTACTCATCTTGTTTGAGACTCTCTGTGCTTATGTGAGTTTTTGCTTCCCCATTTCAGGAAGTTTTCTGTCATTGATTCTTCTAATAGGATTTCTAATCCTTGTTCTGCTTCTTGTTCTTCTGACACACCTATTATACAGAAATTAATTTCATTCATGATGTAGCAATGCTCCCTTAGGCTCTCCTCCCGGTTTCTAACTTTTCTCCAATTGCTATTCAGATTGTATTGTTCCCTGTTTGTCTCTGCCCTGTCTTCTAAAGCAGCAATTTGGGAGAGAGAGTAGCTCCTTGGGGGCAGCATGCTTCCTCTCAGCTCCACTAGGGAGTCTTCAACTGCAGGGCCCCTGAGGACTCAAAGTGCACCCCAGGGCTTTTGTGCCAGGAAGACAGGGTGAGAAGGATGGCCCAGGAGGCTTTTAGCTTCACCTTGATGCAGGAAAGTGGTGATACCCAGGACATAAGGGCACAGGAGGTTCAGAGGACAGCTTTGGGGCTGGAGCGGGAGGACTTCATGCAGGTTGGGGAGGCTGAGGTTGGACACAGGCCAGCAGGCTTGGCTTTATCTTGAGTGCAGGAAGGGGAGGACTGGGTGGTTGCAGAGCAGTGTATGCAGGGAGAGGAGAGGGAGGTGCAGCAGGGAACCCAGAGTGAGGAGCAAGGGGAAGACAAGGAGGGCCTGAGGGAGGAGTTGCAGGCACAGGCTCAGTTTGTCCTGTGGACAGAGGGCCTTCTGCAGGACAGAGGCCATGGCAGGCCATGTGGGCAGGGGAGGAGGTTTTCCTAGATCCGCAGGTGGGGAGGCAGGAGGAGGTGGTGAGTGAAGAGCTGAGGCTGGAGGCACAGGCCCCAGGTGACCCGCAAGGGAGTGACCACCAGGAGGAGGGGTGGATGGAGGAGCAATTAATTGCAGGGGAACAGTTTGTCCTGCAGGGGGAGGGGAGGGCCACATGAAGGCAGTGGAACAGGTGGAGACACAGTCCTAGGCCAAGGCAATTCCAGAAGAAGATCAGCAAGTGCAGCAGGAGCAGGCCCAGTCAGGGCCTGGTGCCAAGTTCACCTGGTCCCCTCTGGAGGTGCTCCAGGCCATCCATTTAGAGATGGAGCCCGTGAACGAGCAAGCCAGCAGGGTCTTTTCTCAGCTCACGTGCAGGACTGGGCAGAGGCTCAAGCCCTATTTCGAATGGAGAAGCCTCAAGTTCTGGCGCATCCCTGGGTTCTGGCTCACAGCTGTATCCTTGAGGGTAGAGGAGGAGGATCACAAGGAGCATGGGACAGTGCAGGAGAATGGTGTAAGCCAGGATGATTCCCATAGAAAAGAACATTGAGGACAAGCTCGGGGCAGTGCGATCAGTCTAGCCCAGGATCCTGGAGACACCCTCTGTCTTATACAGGCACCATAGAAGCGGTACCTGGGAGTCCAAAGGAAGAGCTCCAAGGCAGAGGCACGCATACACCAGGGGCTGATGCCCACAGACAGGGCTGTGTTGCACGGGCTCTTCTGGGACTAACTAATGCTGCCCTACAGGCCATCTGTATGTCCAATTCCTTAGTCAGAAGCAGGAATGTGTGATGTGTAACCTGTCAAGCCCTCAGCACAAAACAATCTGGTGGGCATCAGGGTCTGTCAGGAAACAGATTGGTGCTGTGGCCCTTGCTGCCTTTTTTGGAGAAGGAGTGGCTTTAAGGGAAGGAGAGTCCAGGCCAGGCTGCTCTTTCTAGCTGGTCCATGCCCAGCTCCCAGGGAGCAGGCTCTTTAACCCAAAGCAGTTTGTCAACCACCAGAGTTGTTGGCGATGTCCAGCGTCAAAGATGACAACATGCACGGGCACATGATTGATTTGAAGGTCAGGCCTCCTCTTCCAAGGAGTGGTGGAAGGCAGGTGGGGAAATGGCCTGTCCCTGAAAACAGCTACAGGCAGGAGCCCTGGGCTGCGACTTCAATCCATGGATCCACTTGCCTTCTTCAGGTGAGGGAAGTCAGGCATCCCTGGGGTTGCTGCACCATTAGCCTGTGCTACCGCAGCAACCCCTACTTCTGCAACCATGTGATTGTGAAGGAGTATCTCATCACCCCCACGGGTAAGAGGAAGCTCCCTGCAAGGGCTGCGGCTGGTGGTGGGCAGGGTTGGAAGGCGATTTGCGCAGCTTCACATACCCATCTCCTGCAGAATACAGGGTGTCCCTTGACACTCACATTCAGTGGTCCCAGCATTGTGAACGAGAAGCCTCCAGCCACAGGCTCCAGGACAGCAGCGCCAGCTTCTACTGGTTCTCTGACCACAGTGTGGCAGGATCAGGCAGGATTGCTGAGGTGGGATGTCACTGGCCATGCCAGCATACAGCTTCTTGTGTCTGCCTGCTGCTTGGGTTTCTATTTGGGTCTGAGTACTCCCCTAACCCAGGTCTGTTTGCCCTACCAGATCATCAGCAAGGACCTGTGGTTCAATCCCCTGAAGTATTATGAGAGGACGATGGCCCCCAGTGAGCAGACAGGACAGGTGAAGAGTGGCTGCCTGGGCTCTCCCTTGGTGTGCTGCCAGGTTCCTGGGCCATTACTTCTCTCTCACGTGGACACCTGGATGCTGGGAGGGAAACAGCCTGTAACACCAGGTCCCTAGTGTATGTGCCTGAGGCAGGAACTACCAGTCCAACAAGGGCAGTGCAATTCCAGCTCAGGCTGGGGGGCTTAGGCAGGAGGAGGGAGTGTGCATGTCCACTGTCACTCAGAGTCAAAGCAGATTCCTTGAGCCACTCCTCTGAACTCTCCCTCTAGGCTGCTCACAGCACCTTCAGGCCTTGACACCTGCCCCTCAACAGGGGCTGGCATGACATGTTCTTCCTATACTCATTTCCACAGGTGTCTGCGAATCTTCCTCATGCTGAGGCCTAGGATGCTGTGCTGCCGCACCGCATTGCTCTATGGCTGCTCACCACCATCTCCTATTTCCCTAAGGTCTCCTGTTCCTCCTGGGGCCAGTGGGAGAGGCCTGCTCCTTATCAGTATCTTAGGGTGCAAATTGTGGGCCACAGAGCTTGAGCAATCCTTGTTTTGCAGCCTTGTCAGAGGTTCTTCAATCCTTGTATCCATTTATGATTCCAAGGAGAATACCTCATTTGTTTACCCTCCCTAACTGGAAAACAGGGCAGTATGCCATGACAAAATAACACACTGCTTCATTTTGTATGCAGTTCACTTCAAAGACTTTTTGCACTTTTGGTCATAGACACCCTGGGAAATTTAGGGCCATGAATATAACTCACCATCCAATGAGACTGCTTTTATGTGTTTGTAGTAAAATCTGACAAGAAATCCCATTTTGCAGAACACTTTCCTCTTAAAATTTTTTGTAATGTTAGTGTTTAAGGTTTTACAAATAGTAATACATATGTCTCTTTCTTTTTTTCTACTGACCTCCCCCCGGCCTCCCCTATCCCTAGTTACTTGTTCTCGTCACCCACTCCCAGTGTCTTGCCTCTGTTGGCCTGTTGGTTGTGCTTATATTCTGAATATTTTAACAATAAAATATGTAAAATTTAAACATTTAAGTATATTGTAATTTAAATCAGCACTTAGGAAACAACCTTGAATAATTCAAACCTTGCCTCCAATCTGAAAATTCATAATGGTACCTACAATTCTTGATGCTTCCCCCAACCTACCATTTGCTTTTAGTCATTCTTAAATAACAGAAGCCAAATTCTTTACAATAAAATGTTGTCTGTACCTTATCATTTTTAATTCCAGTGTCTAATTGTTCTGTCACAGGAGCTTCTGCCCTGAATCCCCCAGTGCCCAGTCAGGTGAGCTACTGTACTGCATGATTCACTCTCTCTTGCGTACATGGTGTATCCTGTGATCGCCGCCAGCACCACACTCAGGGCCTCTCACCGGGGTGTCGCATCGGCTGTTGCAGTAATTGCTGTGCCCCCATCATACCCATCTCCTGTGTGGCTGTAATAATCATCACAGGGACTGAAGTACCATAAGTCAGAGGGGGCCTTCGTGCTGGTGGTGCTCCAAGTGAGCCTCCTGTAAAGTCAGTGACCAAATAACAATACTTGAACCTCTTTATGAATAATTTTATGTCAGTATGATAGGACACTAATAAAGTCTTAACTCTTTTGAAAACCTATGATTTTATCTGCCTAAGCTAAAAAGGTGTCAATGAGGCTGAGGTAGACAATGGGGTTTACGTTCATTTAAAATACAGCTGAAGAATAATGTTTTAACTTAAATAATTTATTATGAATGAATATGAATGCACATTCTCATGAAATGGGCTGTAATTCTGACCTTCATGTTATTTCTATGGTTCATGCTGTCCAATGATCCTTCTGATTAAAAATGTTAAATTACCCCCTTGGCTACTGTGCCTAAGTTGGTGGAGCACCAGCCTTGGCACTGAAGGATCCCGGATTTCATTCCAGGTCAAGGGCATGTTCCTGGCTTGTAGCTAAACAATGGATGTTTCCTTCTCTCCCTCTCCCTCTCCCTCTCCCTCTCCCTCTCCCTCTCCCTCTCCCTCTCCCTCTCCCTCTCCCTCTCCCTCTCCCTCTCCCTCTCCCTCTCCCTCTCCCTCTCCCTCTCCCTCTCCCTCTCCCTCTCCCTCTCCCTCTCCCTCTCCCTCTCCCTCTTCCTCTCCCTCTCCCTCACACCTTCGCTTCCCTGCTTAGTGTTGAAAAAGGTCAACAATGGAAAAGATCCTCTAATGTGGATTAGCAACAAAACACAAATGCCACTTAAATATAATAAAACCAACATTGAAAAAATTCTCCAGGCGCCTAAAAGTGACTGAAAATCCCAATGCACCAATGTCTAAGGGGAAAAGAGATTGAGAGGCTGCAGGGCCACAACACAGGTGTAGAGTTGGTAGGGGCCTTGAAAGAGGCTGGTGACCCAACTTCCTGCCTGAGGAGGTCCCGATGGTACAGAGCCACAGTTTTAGTTTTCAGAGTGGTGGTGTTGACTTTAATAAAGGGAGATCTGCTCACTGCTTCTGCAATAACACAGAGGCCCCCAGCTTTCCCCTACCTGTCTCCTGTTCCTCTGCTCCTTGCTCATCCCTCCCTCAGGCATGATGTTCATCTTTCATATTCACCGTGCCAGGCCCTTCCCTGTCCCAGACTGAGGGTCAAAGTATGTAGCAACAGGAACTGACATTGACCATCTAGCGACACCACCCTGCCGAGAGCTTCAGAGCAACAGCCCCCCTGAGACTGGGAAAACACCATGCCCTGGGATGTCTTGGAGGCTTGGGCCCAGTGGCCTCCTCTCACCACCACATGCAGGTGGCTGTGATATTCCTCCTATGGGCCCTCTGCCTGTGCTTAAGCTTCGCAGGTATTGGGAAGCGGATGTCCTCTGTTCCAGACAGGGATTCTGCCAGGATACGGCGGTTGGTAGGTGATCCTCTGGTGAAAGGCACACCCTCATCTTGTCCATGAGTGCTCTTCCTGTGTGAGGTGGGACGTCTGGGGGTACAAGATGTATCAAAAGAGATTTTATTCCCGACACCTGGGTGCTGGTGGGATGACACAGAGAAAGTTATCAGTCATGAGAGCAGAGAGAGAGTTTTTATTTATTTTGCTGGCTGCAAGCCGCTCTGCTGACATGAGGGTGTGGTCTGTCCTTGGTTCCTCCCATGCCAGGTGTCTTCTGGTTATCTGGGCTATGCTGTGCTCAAGGCTGCAAGCTTGCTACAAGATATCTGCTAAGCAAAATAAGGTTTTCTCTGCCCTGTTTTATTCTCTTTAACCCTTTCTACAGCCCCTGGGAGGGGAGAAGTAGACGGTATAAAATGGAGGACTGGGATGCCTGGGTGAAAAGGGAAACTCACAGCACCCACAAAGTGGCCCAGGCTTACTAATCTTAACAACTGACGAGGGAGACGTAGACAAGGCATGACAGAGGATGGCAGGTGGGTGATGCCTGGTGGTTGGCACCCAGGACAGATAATGAGTAAAGAGATGAAGCATGCAAGACAGAGAATGGATGGGTGCTAAGAGATGATATGCACACAAGCGAAGCAGACAGATGCCCTGAGAGAAAAAGACAACAAATGCTGGTCTCCACGCCTTGCAACCTTCCCCAGGAGGTCCTCTTTCGCTCCTGCATTTAGCAGGGGACTCTCCACCCTGCTGCCTGTGCAGCCACTCTGGCATAATGATAACATCCAGGATTCTCAGCCTCCCTGCTTCTGGAGCCAGGCCATGCCAGCCACTAGAGGGCCACACCTCTCTGAGTAGCTTTGAGCCATGGCTTCCCACTGCATGAGGACAAAAGGTGAGGGCCTCAGAATGTTGGGGACAATATAGGAAGTCAAGCCTGAAGAGGAGAATGCAGAGCTGTGCTGTGGCCTGCGGCTAGCGAGATGGATAATGGACACTCATTCCCTGTCAGGCTGCTTCCTATCCAAAGGCCCAGGAAGTTCCCCTGTAAACATGGATGGGCGTGTAGAGGACTCCTGGAGGAGTGTGTGGAGGCTTGTTTCCAGAAATCGCCCTTTAGTTTCTTCCTAGGTGTGTCTTCTGGAGGTGGGGAAGGAGAGTGGGTGAAAGTCCCAGGCTTTGCCCTTGCATGAGGGGCTGGCAGGGAGGGGACAGACTGCATTTCAAGGACTCCTTGTACTGGCCATAGCTGTCTCAGAGTTGATGAGAATGTCTGACAATTTTTATCTTGGCAAGTCCCAAGGCTGTTGATTCTTTGCTTAGTGAGTGAGATAAAGTCCCCTTTCATCCCTTCCCCAAGACAGCAGGCTGGTTTGTTTTGTGGGCAAGACAAAACTGCCCCTCTGTCCATCCTCCTCTCTCACTAACGCCTTGGAAGTTCCAGGGTGATTGTGCTGAATAGTCTCTCATGGGAAGAGAGATATTAACCCAGCCATGGGCAAACTATGGCCCGCGGGCCGGGTACGGCCTGTTCAGCTGTTCTATCCAGCCCGCGGAGCCGAAAGAGCATTGGGTTCTCTTGCTCTCCCCTCCGCTCCTTCACCAGCAGCAGTGTTACCATGGATTAGTTCACACAAACACTCCATCCATGCTTTTGTTCCAGCCCTCCGGTCCAGTTTAAGAACCCATTGTGGCCCTCGAGTCAAAAAGTTTGCCCACCCCTGTATTAACCACTTGTTCTCAAGTTTCCTTGGTTAGGGAGGATTAAGGACTTTCTACAGGCTGTACAAACTGACCAGGCTTGGTTTTCTTGTCTCAGTTGCTCTATTCCACTTGCCCAGGAATTAATCTACCTTCTTGCAATCATGTTACAGTCCCAGGTAATAAGGAGGAAAAGTAAGACATTGTGAGTTTATTATGGGGTTGGTTCATGGAATGCCATAAGAGAGATTAACTGTGGCGTTTATTCCCTACAGATTTTTGGGAAGGTAATGAGGATGCAAAATGCTTTGTCTCTCTTTTTTTTTTTTTTTACCAAGTTTCAGAAGATTGGTACTATACTGTGTCCATTATATTAATCTAAAGACCTAGTGCATGCAACTCAGTGGGCGGTCCCTCAGCCTGGCCTAAGCCCTCTGGCATTTCGGGAGCCCCTGGGAGATGTCTGACAGTGGAAGTGCGCCTAAGGTGTCAGTCCAATATCATTAGCACTCCCATGGAGACGGGAGAGGATCCAGCCACCACTGCTGTACTCGCCAGTTGTGAGCTTGGTTTTTCACTGAGGTATGCTCCCTCTATGGGAGCGCACTGACTACCAGGGGGAAGCTCCTGCATTGAGTGTCTGCCCTCTTTTGGTCAGTGTGTGTCATAGTGACTGGTCATTCCACTGTTCTGTCAATTTGCATATTAGCCTTTTATTATATAGGATTAAGAGTCTCTGAGAGAATTTCTCAAAAACTTAGAGAAATTGAAATATCTCTAAGAGGTTAAATTTTAAGTGGCATGTGGCATTTAAAATTCTAAATTCCAGGAGGTTTGATAAAGGAGGTAGCAAGAAACAAGTCCAGAGGCTTTGCTTTTATTACCTTTGAGAATTCTGAAGATGCGACAGATGCTGCCAAAGAAATGAATGAAAAAGTAAGTCTTTTGCCCTAACTGGTTTGGCTCAGTGGGTAGAGCATCAGCCTGCAGACTGAAAGGTCCCTGGTTCAATTCTGGTCAAGGACTTGTACCTTGGTTGCAGGGACATCCCCAGGTGTGGAGGCAGCTGATCAATGTTTCGAACTTGATAACCCTCTCTCATCCTCTCTGTAAAATAAATCAATAAAACATATTTTAAAAAAATAAAAAGTAAGTCTGTAAATAAAATTCTAGCACTGTGGTTCAAGTAATAGTATTTCCAGGTTTCCTTCTTCTTGTCTTTAAAGTTTTATAATGCCATATGAGCCATGATTATTTAGTCATCACTATTTTTTTTTTTTTTTACAAACGTGCTGGACTGTGGGGTTGGAAGGATTTTGAAATGTCCGTTTTGTGTATCAAAATAGTACATTAAGCTTAGTTATTTTAGTATATGAATACAAATGGAATCCTGCTTTAAGCCTTCAAAGCACTTTCTAATTTAGAACAGCCTGCCCACCCCAGACATATAATGTCAGCAGAAATCAGGTCACTGTTGGTAAGAAGCTAATATAATTGATGCAAACATATCCAAAGCATAAAAAAAAGGTCTTGAAAATATGGTATGTGTAGTCCCTTTTCCCTCCAGTTGGAACACTTTTTTAAAAAAGTATTTGTATTGATTTCATAGAGCAAGGGAGAGGGAGACAGAAACATGAATGATGAGAGAGAATCACTGATCGGCTGCCATCTCCCTGTCCCCCACTGGGGATTGAGCAAGGGACTTGGGCTTGTTCTTTGACCAGGAATAGGACAGTGACCTCCAGGCTCACAATTGGATGGTCAACCATCACAGAGACACAGCAAGTGGACTAGGTATTTAGTTCTTCATGACAGGAACTGATGTGAGTTAGGACATTGGGTGTGCCATAACTAAATGACCTTAACTTCCCTAACTAACTTTTCTCTGGTTATTTTTGAATCGTGCCACAAGACTGATTTTTGTAAAATATATATATCCTGATTTATTTTAAAGTAGTGGATAAGAGTTCCTTTCATTGAGTCTTTAATGTACTAGTGAAGGAAATAGTCTTATTTCTCTTTGATCTTAAATCTAGCCAATGTGTGTCCCATATCCTTCAAAGTTGTCGGAGATCATTGTACAAGTATTGCTTAATATTACCCTGAAATTCACATCATCCGGGCATCGTTTGGGGTACATATTTTCTTTGGTTCTGTTATATTTTCAGATATTTCCAACATATCATACCATTATTTTAAGCCACGTTCTTTTGGATTTATTAAGAATCACTCTTCCCTGGGACAAGGTAACATATGCAGATTTCTATGTCAATAACCAAGTTTGTGCTTTGGCTACACTTTTGATCTTATATTTAAGTTAATTTGTGCGTGTACTCGTTATGCCATATATTAAGTTGTTGATCTTCAATGACTTTTAGTACATAACTCACTTATGTGCCTGGCCTTTATTTGGAGAGCCTGTTTTATGATACATTGAAGGGGGTCAGTACATATTGACCCCTTTACTTTACCTTTGTCTTTTAGGGTTTGTCAACAGCCAAGAGTTGGATGTGTCTCATGATTTTTCTTGAGTTCAGAAGTCCATTTATTTGATTTATGAAGAATGGTTGATGTTGTTTCCCTAGTTTCTAAGCAGAAGAAATGTAGTTTGTGTAGATATCATTCCTAAGTGTCTTCTTTCAAGTGGTGTTTTGTAGCCTACAAAATGATTCTGAATAAGACAAAATCCCTACTTATTGGGCACTTCTTTTCTATGGTAAAAATAACAAACATGCAAGGAAATGTAAATAAGTACAATCATGCATAAAAAAAGATAAGAGGAAAAATATAGGGGGTAATTATTTTTAGAAGTTATATTGGTAGGAGCTAGTGTTTCTATTCATAAAATTAAGGGGAGCAAGGGATGTTTGTTGAATCTCAAATGTCGGGAAGGAGGCCGTGGTGTATAAATCTGTGGAAAACATTTTGGACCCAGAAAGCTCAAGTGATTCCTTCAGGTGGGAACTGTGTCCAGTGGCTGTTTAGTTTGTGTCGCTGCCCATCAGTGTCAGACATCTTGGTGGAATATGTGACTTCAGATTTGTTTACAAAATTAATTCCAGACATCCAAAGGGTTTTATGTGGAGCAATTACAGTGACCTGAGTTATGTTTACACATGCCATGTTGATTTAGCTAAAAGATCAACCATCATGAAGTTACTGGGAGACTGGAAAATTTAGGTATGTATGTTAATCAAATTACTATATTTAAAAGGTATAATTCTAGGAACACATTTTTAAAAAAATTCTTTATTGTTTAGAGGATGGGTTAGCCTGGCTAGAGGTTCATCAATCTTGTTTATCCTTTCAAAGAACCAGGTCTTTGGTCTCTATGTCATTTATTCCTGCTCTAATCTTTATTATCTCCTTCCTTCTGCTCACTCTGGGGTTTTCTTGTTGCTCTCTTTCTAGTTCCTTGAGATGTAGAGTTAGATGATTTACTACCATTTTTTCTTGTTTTTTGAGATAGGCCTGTAGAGCTTTGCACTTCCCTCACAGGAAAGCTTTCATTGTGTCCCATAGGTTTTGGATTGTTGTTCTTTCATGGTTGTTAGTTTCCAGGATGTTTTTAATTTCTTCTTTGATCTCATTGGTAAACCAACCAATATTTAATAACATGCTATTCAGCTTCCAGCGTTAGAGTATTTTGTATGGTTTTTATTGTAGATTATTTCTAATATTACGCTATCGTGATCTGAGAAGATGCTTGGTATAATTTCTTTTTTTTTTTTTAAGGCATTGGGCATTTTATTGTTTATTTATTTTTTAAATAATTTTTTTTTAATTATTAGTTAAGGTATTACAAATGTGTCCTCATCCCCCCCCATTAACCCCCAACCTCCCCCCACACACACAAACTCATGCTCCCATCCTCCCGTTGTCCATGTCCTTTGGTTTGGCTTATATACATGTATACAAGTCCTTCTGTTGATCTCTTCCCCTTACCCCCGCCCTCTCCTACTTTCCTTCTGGGGATTGATAGCCTGATCGCTGTTTCTCAGTCTTTGGGTCTGTCCCTTTTCATCAGTCTATGTTGTTCTCTATAATCCACAAATGAGTGAGATCATGTGGTATTTATCTTTCTCTGACTGGCTTATTTCACTTAGCATAATGCTCTCCAGTTCCATCCATGCTGTTGCAAAAGGCAAGAGTTCCTTTTTTTTTTTTTTACCGCAGCATAGTATTCCATTGTGTATATGTACCACAGTTTTCTAATCCACTCATCTGCTGATGGGCACCTAGGCTGTTTCCAAATCTTAGCTATGGTGAATTGTTCTGCTATGAACATAGGGGTGCATATATCCTTTCTAATTGGCGTTTCTGGTTTCTTGGGATATATTCCTAGTAGTGGGATCACTGGGTCAAATGGGAGTTCCATTTTTAGTCTTCTGAGGTAGCTCCATACTGTTCTCCACAGTGGCTGCACCAGTCTGCATTCCCACCAGCAGTGCAAAAGGGTTCCTTTTTCTCCACATCCTCTCCAACACTTGTTGTTTGTTGATTTGTTGATGATAGCCATTCTGACAGGTGTGAGATGATAACGCATTGTCGTTTTGATTTGCATCTTTCGTATAATTAGTGACTTTGAGCAGGTTTTCATATGTCTTTCGGCCTTCTGTATGTCCTCTTTCGAAAAGTGTCTATCTAGGTCCGTTGCCCATTTTTTTTATTGGATTGTTTATCTTCCTTTTGTTAAGTGTTCATGAGATCCCTGTAAATGTTGGAAATTAAACCCTTATCGGTGGTATCATTGGTAAATATGATCTCCCATGTAGTGGGTCTTCTTGTTGTTTGGTTGATGGTTTCCTTTGCTGTGCAAAAGCTTTTTATTTTGATGTAGTCCCATTTGTTTATTTTCTCTTTAGTTTCCATTGCCCTAGGAGCATTATCAGAGAAGAAATTTCTTCGGCATATGTTTGCGATTTCGCTGCCTGTGGATTCCTCTAGTATTTTTATGGTTTCCCGTCTTACGTTTAAGTCTTTTATCCATTTTGAGTTTATTTTTGTGTATGGTGTGAGTTGGTGATCTAGTTTCATCCTTTTGCATGTATCTGTCCAATTTTCCCAACACCATTTATTGAAAAGACTGTCTTGACTCCATTGTATGCTCTTGCCTCCTTTGTCGAATATTAATTGGGCATAGTGGTTTGGGTCAATTTCTGGGGTCTCTATTCTATTCCATTGATCTATATGTCTGTTCTTGTGCCAGTACCAAGCTGTTTTAAGAACAGTGGCTTTGTAATACAACTTGATATCTGGTATTGAGATCCCACCTACTTTGTTCTTTCTCAGGATTGCTGCAGCTATTCGGGGTCTTTTTTTATTCCAGATGAATTTTTGGAACGTTCGTTCTAGATTTGTGAAATATGCCATTGGTAATTTAATGGGGATTGCATTGAATCTATAAATTGCTTTGGGTAGTATGGACATTTTGATGATGTTGATTCTACCAATCCATGAACACGGTATATTCTTCCATCTGTTTATGTCTTCCTCTATCTCTTTTTTCAGTGTCCTGTAGTTTTCAGCGTATAAGTCTTTTACCTCCTTAGTTAAGTTTATTCCTAGGTATTTTAATTTTTTTGGTGCAATGGTAAATGGGATTGCTTCTGTAGTTTCACTTTTTGTAAGTTCACTATTGGTGTAAAGAAATGCCATGGATTTCTTAGCATTAATTTTGTATCCTGCTACATTGCCGAATTCATTTATTAAGTCTAATAATTTTTTGATGGAGTCTTTAGGGTTCTGTATGTACAGTATCATGTCATCTGCAAATAAGGACATTTTTACTTCTTCTTTTCCAATCTGGATGCCTTTTATTTCTTCTTCGTGTCTGATCGCAGTGGCTAGTACTTCCAGTACTATGTGGAACAGGAGTGGTGAGAGGGGGCATCCCTGTCTTGTTCCTGTTTTTAGGGGGAATGGTTTTAGTTTTTGCCCATTGATTATGATGTTGGCTGTGGGTGTGTCATATATGGCTTTTATTATGTTGAGGTATGATCCCTCAATTCCTATCTTGCTGAGAGTTTTTATCAAGAAAGGGTGTTGGATTTTGTCAAATGCTTTTTTCCGCATCAATTGATATGACTATGTGGTTTTTTTCTCTCAATTTGTTTATGTGGTGTATCACGTTTACTGATTTGCGGATATTGTACCATCCTTGCATCCCTGGGATAAATCCTACTTGGTCATGGTGTATGATCTTTTTGATGTGCTGCTGGATCCGATTTGCTAGGATTTTGTTGAGGATTTTGGCATCTATGTTCATGAGGGATATTGGCCTGTAATTCTCTTTCATTGTATTGTCTTTATCTGGTTTTGGGATTAGGGTGATGTTGGCTTCATAGAATGAGCTGGGAAGTGCTCCTTCCTCTTGGATCTTTTGACATAGTCTGAGGAGGATAGGTTTTAGGTCTTCCTTGAATGTTTGGTAAAACTCCCCTGTGAAGCCATCTGGCCCCGGGCTTTTGTTTGCTGGAAGCTTTATGATTACTGCTTCGATTTCCTCCATAGTTATTGGCCTATTGAGATTTTTAGATTCTTCCTGGTTAAGTTTTGGAAGGTTGTATTTATCTAGGAATATGTCCATTTCCTCCAGGTTGTCTAGTGTGTTGGAGTAGAGTTGTTCATAGTATTTTCTAACAATGCTTTGTATTTCTATGGGGTCTGTTGTTATTTCTCCTCTTTCTTTTCTGATTTTGTTTATTTGGGTCCTCTCTCTTTGTTTCTTGGTGAGCCTGGCTAGAGGTGTATCAATCTTGTTTATCCTTTCAAAGAACCAGCTCTTGGTTTTGTTGATCTTTTGTATTGTTTTTTTTTTTTTTTTTTGGTCTCTATGTCGTTTATCTCCGCTCTGATCTTTGTTATTTCCTTCCTTCTGCTTACAGTGGGCTTTTTTTGTTGCTCTCTTTTTAATTCTTCGAGTTGTAGAGTTAGGTGATTTATTCTCATTGTTTCTTGTTTCTTGCAGTAGGCTTGTAGAGCTATGAACTTCCCTCTCAAGACTGCTTTTACTGTGTCCCATAGGTTTTGGATTGTTGTGTTTTCATTGTCATTTGTTGCCATGATGTTTTTTATTTCTTCTTTGATCTTACTGGTGACCCAGTCGTTGTTTAATAGCATGCTATTTAGTCTCCATGTGTTTGATTTTTTTGGATTGTTTTTGTTGTAGTTGATTTCCAGTTTTATGCCTTTGTGGTCTGAGAAGATACTTGATATGATTTCAATTTTCTTGAATTTGAAGAGACTTTGTCTGTGACCCAATATATGGTCTATCTTTGAAGATGACAAATGTGCACCTGAGGAGAATGTTTATTCTGTGGCTTTGGGGTGAAATGTTCTGAAGATGTCAATTAATTCCATCTGATCTAGTGAGTCATTTAGGACTGATGTTTCTTTGCTGAGTTTCTGTTTAGAGGATTTGTCCAGTGGAGATAATGGGGTGTTAAGGTCCCCTACTATGATTGTATTGCTGTCAATCTCTCCCTTGATCTTCTCCAGAAGATTTCTTACGTATTTGCGTGCTCCTATATTGGGTGCATATATATTTACCAGAGTTATTTCTTCTTGTTGGACTGCTCCCTTTAGTATTATGAAGTGGCCTTCTTGATCTCTTTTTATGTCCTTCACTTTGAGATCTAATTTGTCAGATATAAGTATTGCTACCCCGGCTTTTTTTTCACTTCCATTGGCCTGAAAAACCTTTTTCCATCCCTTCACCATCAATCTGTGTGCGTCTTTTTTTCTGAGGTGGGTTTCCTGTAGACAGCAGATATATAGGTCATGTTTTCTTATCCACTCATTTACCCTATGCCTTTTGACTGGGGAATTTAATCCATTTACATTTAAAGTTATTATTGATAGAAACTTGTTAGTCGCCATTTTTGTTCTTTACCGCTGCATTCCTTCTTTGTTTCCTGTTTTTTTCTATTTACAGCAGACCCTTTAGCATTTCTTGCATTGCTGGTTTGGTTGTAATAAACTCCCGTAGACCGTTTTTGTCTGAGAAGCTCCTGATTTGACCCTCAATTTTGATTGATAGCCTCGCTGGGTATATTATTCTTGGATTCAGACCCTTCCTTTGCATGACTTTGTATATTTCATTCCATTCCCTTCTTGCCTGATGTGTTTCTGTTGAGAAATCGGTCGCTAGTCTGATGGGGGATCCTTTGTAGGTAACTTTCTGCCTCTCTCTGGGTGCTTTTAAGATTCTTGCTTTGTCGTTGGTGTTTGCCAATTTAATTATTATGTGCCTTGGTGTCGGTCTTTTCGGGTTAATTTTGTTTGGGACTCTATGAGCTTCTTGGATTTGTGTGAGTTTTTTCCTCCCTATATCAGGGGAATTTTCTGTTACTATTTTTTCAAACAGGTTTTCTAGTCCTTGCTCAGTTTCCTCTCCTTCTGGCACCCCTATTATTTGGATGTTGTTTCGTTTAGCATTGTCCCAGAGTTCTCTTAGGCTCTCTTCCTGCTTTTTAATTTTTTTTTTCCAGAAGCTGTTCTGCTTGGGTATTTTTTTCTACCTTGTCTTCTAGCTCGCTGATGTGGTCCTCTGCTTCTTCTAGTCTACTGTTGATGCTTTCTATTGAGTTCTTTATGGCAGTGATGTCGTTTTTCATTTCTTCTTGGTTTCTCTTCATTTCCTCTTGGTTCTTCTTCATTTCCTCTTGGTTCCTACACGTATTGTTGAATTGGTCTTCCATTCTTTTCATCCACCTTATGGCCATTACTCTGAATTCTTTCTCTGACAGGTTGCTTGCCTCCATTGCCTCGATTTCGTTGACTTCCTTTTCTGATGATGCCTGTTTTTCTTTCATATTTGGGTTGGTTCTTTGTTTCACCATGATTTCTCTTCTCAAGGTGTTTGGTTATGTAGTTCTCTCTCTGCTGCGCTGATTCAAAGGCACAAAATACAACACAACAAGGCACAACGTACAAGGCACCGAACTAAATGCATTCACGATATTAATAACCCCAAATAAAGGTGACCCCCCAAGTGAAGAGAATTAGGGGATAAAGAAGAAAAAAGAGAAAAAGATTAAAGAGAAAAATAAAAAACAAAAAGGAGTGCCGAAATGAGATTGGGAAAAGGGAGAGAGAGAAAAAAAAAAAGACAAAAAAACAAACAAAACAACAACAACAACAACAACAACAACAACAACAAAATTAAGAGAATGAAATAGAGGTGGGGAAGAGGCTATTTGTATGGGGAGAGCGAGGGATTGGAAATTACATATATAAGTAGGGTGAAATTTAGACAGTGGGTAGAAAGGAGGAATAGGTAAAATCCAAAGCAGGAATAGGGTAAGAGAAACAGGACAACAAAAGGGGAAAAGTGAGGAAGAGAGTTTTGGCTTAAGGGTAAATGTGAGATAGAGAGAAGTGATGCTAAAGGAACGATGAAAATAGAGTGTAGAACACTAATCCCAAAATAAAATAAAGAAAAATAATAAAAAATAATAAAAAATAAAATGACACTTGAAAAAATGGTAAAAGGATAGCAATAATACTGGTTAAAAAAATGTAGTAATTAAAAAGGTAAAATCAGGTGATGAAAAAAATAAAAAATAAAAATAAAATAAAATAGGTTCTTGATGAAATGGTGAAAAAAGAATTTAAAAAAATATATATAAAAATATTCGGAAGTGAAGGTGCTTCAGATCTTCCACTTTTCTTTTTGGCACGCCTCAGTCCTGCCAGGCATTTAGGGGAGTGTTGAACTTCCCTGTGATACACTGATCCTCCCTGCAGTAAACCACAGACCTGATTTTAAGGCAGGGTGTATTTGTTTACCAGACTTCCTTTATTTGTGATCGCAAAAGAGACAGTTCGTGGCTCTGCCTCTGGGTGGCAGTGTGTCTGGATTGACCTCCGAGGCTATTAGTCCTCTCTATCAGTAGGGTTTTGTTTTTGTTTTTTCCTCTATGGTATTCGGAACTGATTCAGGAAAGACCACTGCCCAGAGCTTCTTCCTTGCCATTGCCCGCTGTTTCCCAGGCTCCCCAAAAAGAACTTTCCCCTACAGGCTCTGCGAATGACCCCAACTGGGGAATCCCATGCACTGGGTTTAATAATCAAATGCATGGATCAAAGGGGAACTGTAACAATAGCCTGATAGTTGTGCGAATTCGCAAGCCTCCACATTCCAGGTCTGCGCACAGTCTCCGGGCACAGTTTCCCTGCGCCCACTCGCCCCTGGCACCAAGCAGCCAGCAGATTGGCAAAGTCCAAGGCTGCTCCTTTACATCCAGTCCAGCTATGGGCTCATTTTTCGCGTTCCCTTCTGCCAGCAGCCCTGTGGGGCCCCTTCCCCACTCGCGGGTCACACTGGTCCCAATGGCTGCGGACTCTGTGGGGCGCACATTCTGCCCTGCTCCCGCGCTTGGTCCTCCCTCCAACCCAAACTGCAAACCGCACCTTTAGGGGATGTCCAACCTTTCCCTGAGAAGAAGCAGTGCTCAGTGCTCTTCTGAGTTCACACAGTCACGCTGCTTGAGATCCCTTGTTTCCAGGTTAGTAGCTGGTCTCTGGATGCCAGCGACAACCACCCAAGATGGCTTGGTATAATTTCAATCTTCTTGAATTTGGGGAGACCTTGTTTGTGACCCAATATGTGGTCTATTTTTGAAAATGTCCCATGAGCACTTAAGAAGAACATATATTCCACGGCTTTGGTGTGAAATGTTCTGAAGATGTCAATTAAATCCATCTGATCTAGTGAGTCATTTATGATTGCTGTTTCTTTGCTGATAATTGGTCTAGAGTATTTATCCAGCAATGTCAGTGTTGTATTAAGGTCCCCTACTATGATTGTATTGTTGTCGAACTCTCCTTTGATATCCTCTAGGAGCTTTTTTATGTATTTGGGTGCTCCTGCATTGGGTGGATAAATGTTTATCAGGGTTATATCCTCTAGTATTGATCCCTTTAGTATTATGAAGTGGCCTTCCTTATCTCTTGTTATGGCCTTCAATTTGAGGTCTATTTCGTCCTATATAATTATTGCTACCCCAGATTTTTATTTTTTTCATTTCCACTTGCCTGAAAAATAGTTTGCCATCCCTTCACTTTCATTCTGTGTGAGTCCCTTCTTCTGAGGAGGGTTTCTTGTAGACAGCAAATATATGGGTCATGTTTTTTTTTTTATCCATTCAGCCACTTGATGTCTTTTGATTGGAGCATTTAGTCCATCTACTTTTAAAGTTATTATTGAAATGTACTTGTTTGTAGCCATTTCTATTTTTTGTGCCTGTTTTCTTTCTTACCTTTTTATTTCCTCTTTTTACACCAGTCCTTTTAGCATTTCTTGCATTGCTGGCTTGGTGATGATAAACTCCCTTAGCCCTTTTTTGTCTGTGAATCTTCTTATTTCCCCTTCAATTTTGATTGATAGCCTTGCTGGATAGAGAATTCTTGGATTCAGTCCTTTGCTTTGCATCACTTTGTAAATTTCCGTCCATTCTTTTCTGGCCTGATGTGTTTCTGTTGAGAAATTATTTGATAATCTAAGGGGAGATCCCTTGTATGTAACTTTCAGTCTCTCTCTTTTAGCCTTCAAGATTCTCTCTTTGTCCTGAACATTTGCCATGGTAATTATGATGTGTCTTGGTGTGGGTCTTTTCGAGT
The DNA here is from genome assembly GCF_963259705.1 of Myotis daubentonii. Classification (NCBI taxonomy): domain Eukaryota; kingdom Metazoa; phylum Chordata; class Mammalia; order Chiroptera; family Vespertilionidae; genus Myotis; species Myotis daubentonii. The sequence continues at coordinate 13,697,238 of NC_081862.1, read as the reverse complement.
TTACCATGTTTTGGACTCTGGGCTTGTGTGAATTTTTTCTTCCCCACATCTGGGAAGTTTTCTGATATTATTTCTTCCAATAGGTTTTCTAATCCTTGTTCCTCTTTCTGTTGTTCTGGAACCCCTATAATTCGCATGTTGTTTCATGGCATGCTGTCTCATAGCTCCCTTAGGCTCTCCTCCTGTCTTTGAATTTTTTTCTCCTATTGCAGTTCAGTTTGGGAGTGTTTTGCTTCCCTGTCTTCTAATTCGCTAATTCGGCCCTCTGCTTCTCCTAATCTACTATAGAAACTTTCAGTGGTGTTTTTTATTGAAGCTATATCACTCTTCATTTCTTCTCGGTTCTTACATAATTTATTGATTTTTTCATCCATTTCTTTTTGATTCTTACATAAGTTGTTTATTTTTTCTTCCGTTTCTTCTTGATTCTTCCATAACTTGTTGATTTTTCCTTCCATCTGGTTTATGCCTTCTAGCACCCTTAATCTGAATTCTCTTTCTGTCAAGCTGCATGCCTCTGTTTCACTTAGCTGCTTTTCTGGGGAGTCCTCCTTTTCTTTCCTTTGGGGGTTTCTTTCTCTACCCATGTTTGGTCTCACCAATATATCTAGATGTTGAGTCACTCAGGGGCTGCTCCTTGGGTGGCAGTGGCTCCTCGGGCTATGGTTGCTCCTCAAGCAGTTGTGATAGCTGCTGTTCCTCAGTTGGCAGCCGCTCCTCTGGTGGGTGCTATTCACAGCTGTGGTGGCTCCTGTGGCTGGCGGGGGTAGGCTTCACACACAGCTGCCGTTCCTCAGACCAAGGATGTGCTGATCACAAGGCTGCTGTTCCTTGGATGCTGGTGGGCCACACACAGAGCTTCTACTCCTTGAACTGGGGCGGACTGCTCACATGGCTGCTGATCCTTGGATGGGGGCTGGCTGCATGCTGCCGTTGTTCCTCTGATGTGGTGGGCTGCTTGTGGGGCTACTGCTCCTAGGGCTTGGATATGTTGATTGCAGGTCTACTGCTCCTAACACAGAGATGGGCTGCTTGCAAAGTTGCTGATCTTTGGACGGGAGTGAGCTGCAGGCGAGGCTGCTCCTCCTCGGACACGGATGCGCCACTCACTGGTCTGCTGCTCGTCAGACAGGTGCAGGCTGTTGTGGCTCTGCTCCTCGGACTGGTGCGTGCTGTGCAGGGCTGCTGCTCCTCGGATGTGGGCGGTATACTCGTGTGACTGCTGCTCCTCGGACCGGGTTGGGCTGCTGCTGCTCCTCGAATGGGGCCGGACCACTCGCAGAACTGCTGCTCTTCAGGTGGGGGTGGGCTGCTCGCACAGCTGCTGTTCCCCAGATTGGGCAGAGTGCTCATGCGGCTGCTGCTGCTTGGACCAGGCCAAGCTGCTTGTGCAGCTGCTGCTCCTCAGACTAGTGCAGGGTGTGCGCAGCTTCTGCTCCTCAGATGGGGGCAGGCTTCGCAGGGGTGCCGCTCCTCAGATATAGGAAGATTGCTCATGCAGTTGCTCCTCCTCAGAGAGGTCAGACTGCTCGCGTGGTTGCTGCTCCTCAGACAGGGAAGCAGGCCGCTCACACAGCTGCTGCTCCTTGGACAGGGGCAGGTCACATGAGGCTGCTGCTCTTTGGCTCGAGGCAGGCTGCTCATATGGCTGATGTTCCCTGGACAAGTGCGTGCCACTCACATTACTGCTGCTCACGTGGTTGAAGAAAGAATGTGAAAAAAGTAGGAAATAAGGGAACAAACAATAAAAAAGGTGAACAAAGAAAAATGCAAAAAAATGCTAACAAAATAATAATAAAAACAATAAAAATGAAAAATTGAAATGTCATTCCTTAGAATGGCTTCAGATCCCAGTTTTCAGGAATATCTGTGCTTTTTGCTGTTGTTGTTGTTGTTGTTGTTGTCATTGCTGGGACAGAAAGCCCCGCTATAGGCCAGACCCTGATAACTCCCAGGGACTAATCAGATTATTTTAATCCTTCATCTCATGTAGGGTGGAATCTGGATGTGGCTGTTTTCCTTGCCTGGGGCCTGGAGGGAGGAATTAGAGCCTCAGGAGAAAATGGCTGCCCAAGTCCTGGGCTCAGGGGTGACTCAGCATTCAATTAATTTACTGCCACTTCTCCTGGTCCACCTTCTCTTCCCAGCCTCTCCCCAGATTCTACTTCTCCACACCTTCACCTGCTCTTCAGCACAGGTGAGTGTCTGTATACAAAATGTCCTATGAACAGGGTTCATTGAAAACAAACAAACAAATGCAGGCCACAGAAACAGGGCAGGCTGAGTCTCTGTAAGGTCCTCTCTTACCGGCACTGCATGGTCTGGTCAGCGCTTCAGGCTGCCCCTTTTAGGCTCAGTCCTCTGTAATTATGAAAACCAGATCTCAAATCCCCCTGTACCAACAGTCCCGCGGATCTCCTTTCCACAGTCAGGGGCTGTGCCTGTCCCAAGAGTCTTGGCTGTGTGCTGTGTGGTCTCCTTCTGACCCTCTGGGCTCAGAGGTGTGGCAAACTTTCCTGCCCAGATCCCTGGTTTTTACCTTACCAGAGGAACTCTGCCCTTCCCAGCTGTAAACTGTCTCACCACCTGAGTGTACTTCGCCAATTCTAGGTGGGTGTTACTATTTTCAGCTGAACACTCCATTTGCTCCAGGACAAGCCCTGGGACAGGTCTGCCTATTCCGCTGCCATCTTGGCTTCTCGAGATTTATTTTTTCAAATATAATTATTGATCCCCTAGTTTTTCCCCCCCTTTGCCTGAAAAATATTTCTCTCCTTCCATTTTCAGTCCGTGTGAGTCCCTTATTATGAGGTGGGTTTCTCATAGACTGCATACATATGGGTCTTGTTTTATTATAATTTTAGCCATTTTATATCTTTTGAATGGAGTGTTTAGTCCATTTAGGTTTAAGGTGATTTTGATAGGTACTGATTTGTTGCCACTTTTTTCTTTATCCCTGGGTTTCTTCTGTCTCTTCCATTCCTTCTTTTTACAACAGTCCCTTTAGCATTTCTTGCATTGATGGTTTAGTAGTGAAGCACTCCCTTAGATTTTTTTTTCTGTGAAAACACTGAATTCCTCTACAGTTTTGAATGATAGCCTTGCTGGATAAGTATTCTTGGATGTGGTCCCTTGTTTTGCATCACTTTGTATATTTCCTTTCATTCCCTTCCTGCCTGATGTGTTTCTGTTAAAAACCATTTGATCATCTAACAGGAGAGCCTTTGTAGGTAACTCTCTGACTCTCTCTTGCAGCCTTTAAGGTTCTGTTTGTGTCGTTGTTGTTTGCCATTATAATTACAATGTGTCTTGGTATAGGTCTTATTGGGTTCATCTTGTTTGGAACTGTCTGTGCTTGTGTGACTTTTTCTTCCCAAGATGAGAAGGTTTTGTGATAATTTCTTCTGATAGGTTTCCTAATCCTTGTTCCTCATCTTGTCCTTCTGACCCCCTTAATATACACATGTTACTTTGTTTCATGTTGTCACCAATTTCCCTTAGGATATCCAACTGCTTTCTATTTCTATTTTTTCTCTGTAATTGCTATTCAGATTGTGTTGTTCATGGTGTGTTACACTTCCCTGTCTCCTAAATCGCGGATTCAATCCTTTGCTACTTCTAGTCTACTACTGAAACCTTCCATTGTATTTTTTATTGTAGCTATTATCAATTTTTTCATTTTTCCTTGATTCTTACCTAAGTTGTGGATTTCCCAGGCATCCGGTGTATAAACTTTATGACCCTTATTCTGAATTCTTTTTCAAACATATTGTATGCCTCCATTTAGTTGAGTTTCCCTTCTCGGCAATTCCTCCTTTTCTCTCCTTTGGGGTTTGTTTGTTTGTATCACCATTTTACCTATCATTGCAGAACCCAGGTGCCAGGGTGCGAGTTGCCCATGGCCACAGAGTGGATCGACAATTCAATTGTGCACTCCAAGACTCACAGGAGGTAGTGGAGGTGGTTGGGGGCTGCAGTCCCGGTGTCCGTGGGTCTGCTGTTGCCATAAATGGTCTTTGGCCAGAGTGGCTCTAGGATCTCAGGTGATGTCTGAGGCCCATCTGGGTGGAGGTGAGGCTGGGTTCCTAGTCATAGCAGCTCTCTCCTTCAAGATGGCTTGTTTTCTTAGAACCATATTTAACAAAACAGTGTATAACATAAACATACTAAAGATTGAGCAAGAAGCCTATTAGAAATAGAATGAAGAAACAATTCAGAACTATGTAAATACTGAGTTGCAGTCATACTGGACATTTTTTCTTTCGTTTTAACTACAGAAATAATAAAAGTAAGAAATCTGAGAGTTGGTAGAGGAGGAATAAAGTACCTAATCATTTTGAATGGATGATTTTTGTTTTAAAAAATAGTTTATGTAAGACATGTACCCTGGAAAAAATGAAATAGATGTTGTCAATACAAAAATGGAGTAACAGACACATTCTAAAAAGTAATCCACATTGCCCAGTCAGTATTGCTCAATGGTTGAGCATAGAATTGTGAAGCAAGATGTCTCATCATCTATTCCTGGTGAAGACACATGCCTAGGGTGCTGGCTGGTCCACCAGTATGAGACATTTAAGGAAGCCGCTGATCAATATATTTCTCTTTCATCTATGTTTCCATCTCTCTATCCCTCTCACTTTCTCTCGCTCCAGAAAACCAAGAATAAGCCTATTAAAAGACAAGAATGGAATGTATGTTTTTTTTTCCTGGAATGTGAGACATTTTACTTATTAGACATTGCTTATTACTAAAGGTCTTTGAAGAACTTTTATTAACGAACATATATGGTTCTGTGTTGAATACTTCAATGGAATATTGTCAATAATGAAGTGTTTCATAAACTTACCATGAGAAAGGATTCTATCATTTTTGAAGGAAATGCTTTGTTTGGGAGAAAAATTTGAGGTAGATCTTGATTTTAGTTGCAATAATAAGTAGGTTTCAAACAGTTGTTCATTTGTTCAGGTTAAATGTTATGTAGTGTTCATATTATGTGTACTGTTTAGTCTGTGGGTGGAAAAACAATTAAAGTAGACTACACCAAATAACCATCTTTTCAAAGTGGGGGTGGGGAGAGGGCACCACTTCCATCAAGAAATAGAGGTGATATAAGAAGTCTGAGAAGTGAAAGAGGAGGAAGTAAGAGAAGCAAAAGGATGTCCCTCAGGTGGAAATAACTTAGGTAATGTTTCAAAATCTAGGGATAGTAGGAGATCTGACTTAGGTAAACACATAATGCAATACGCAAATAAGTTATCATAGGCTTCTGTACATGAAGCCTATGTGATCATATTAACTCCTATAAATTCAATAAAGAGTGCAGAAACTGTCAGTAACTCAAATGTTTTTAAAAAATTAAAAAATAAAAGCTATGAGCATGAAACCATTATTTATGTGAAAACAGTGACATTCAATGAAGAGATACACCTCAATTTCATTCATATCTTTCAAAGCAATAGAAATGATACCATTCATTAGATTGAGAATGTATACTGATGATCATTATGATTTGTAATTGCTAAAGAGGTATAGCACTTATAATAATGAATGAAATATGTAATGTGTAAAAAAAACTCATAATGACTTACAGGGATAGAATTTAAACCTCAAGCTAAATTCAGTCTATTTTAGCATTACGTTTGCCTCTTGTCACTTCAACAGTTCTCCGAAGAACTCAATTCTATTGATCTTATGTTAGAATGTTACACTTTAGGAACAAGAAGCTATGTAGGTTTAAAGTGAAGATTCATACTTATTGAACTACAATAATTTGTTCTGAAAGTACACTTCTTTTGTCTGAAAAAAGGACATCAGTTCACCTTTGAAAATACCCACTGTAATAAAAGTTAGTCTAACTATATAAACTTAAAGGACACACACTTCATTATTTAGAATTGGATATGAAATACTAGATTTGAGTATAGGAATGTGCAACCCTGTACTGTGTAAAATAAAAATCTCTATTATTATTTTGATAAGAGGATCTTGTACCTATGTTTGCTCTAGAGAACTTTCATTTGGAAACTACATAAGGGAAATGTCTATAGTATTCAATAGATTCACCAAGGGGTCTCTGACTCAGGAAAAGGCTAAAAACCAATGATTCACCACGTTTATTGGTCTTTCTTTCTTTCTTGTATATAAGAAATATGAAACATGAATGAAAATGTTGATGAGCTATTTTCAGGGAAGTTGTCTTGTAATTTATTTATCTATTTACTTATTTTACTGACTATGAAACGAAGGTATATTCATTTCAATATATCTGTAGCAGGAAAAGTTGGTTTCATATTAACCAGTTTTCCCAATTCCAAATATTTAGTGTTCATTTGTGATAATTAGGCGTGTGATATTTCACGGGAAATTTCCTAAAGTGTTATTGCAGAGTTTGTGCAAATGAAGGCGGATGTACCTGTTTTTCCCACTGAGGTGATACTGAGAAGAGTTTGCCAGTTCATATTTGGCCACATATGAGGATGCTCATAGTTCTTCTTTCACAATACAAATTACAAAATTGGAAGATAAGCCTATTTTCTATTTAAAAATGAAAAAAAAAATGCTTTCACACAGTGAAGTATTATACAGCTATAAAAATGGATTCCGAAGATGGTGGCGATATAGGCAGACACGTCTCAGGTCGTGTCCTGGAGCAAATGGAGTAAGCAGCTGAAACTAATAACACCCACCCCAAATTTGCAAAATTACTCAGCTGGTGAGATGGTTTGCGGCCCGGGAAGGGAAGAACTCCCCTAGAAAGGTAAAAAAAAAAACAAAAACAAAAAAACAGGGATCAGGGAAGGAAAGTTTGCCACACCTCTGAGCTCAGAGCTTCAAAGGGAGACCACATGGCTGACAGGCGAGTCCCTTGGGACAGGCACAGCCCTTGACTGGGGAAAGGAGATCCAAGGGATTCCTGGCACAGGGGGATTTGATGTCTGGGTTCTGTGACCACGCAGGACTGAGCCTAAAGGGGGCAGCCTAAAGAGCTGACCAGAGCATTCAGTGCCAGTAAAAGAAGAGCTTACAGAAACTCAGCACTCCCCGTTTCCGCGGCCTGCAATTGTTTGTTTTCACTGAATCCTGTTCAAAAGGCATTTCGGATATAGACACTCACCTGTGCTGAAGAGAAGGAGAAGGTGTAGACACGTGGAATCTGGGGAGAGGCTAGGATAGAGGGAGGGCCAGGAGAGGTGGCAGCGAATTGTGTGCTGAAACACCTCTGGACCCAGGATCTGGGCAGTCATTCTTTCCAGATGGTGGGACTCCTCTACCTAGCCCCCAGGTAAGGAGCACAGGCACACCCAGATTCCACCCTGAAGGAGATCAAGGATTAAAATAATCTGATCAGTTCCTGGGAGTTAACAGGTTCTGGCCTATAGAGGGATTTTCAATCCCAGCAATAACACAGAGCAGGGTAATGATTAAAGAACCAGCTCTGGACAGTTGACCTCCCCAAACCAGTTTTAAGTGCAATCGAGAAAATAAACCCTTGCTACTGGAAAGAAAAGCCATATAGCCTCAGAGGCCAACCAAAAAACACTGCCTCCCAGAGGCTGAGCCACAAACTGACTCTTAGCTAAACACAAATTAAGGCAGTCTGGGACACTAATACGGCCTGCTTTAAAATCAGGATTGTGGTTTACAACACAGAGGAACAGTGTATCCCCGGGAAATTCAACACTCTCCTGAATACCTGGCAGGACCAAGGTGAGCCAGACTGATGAGTAGAATAACCGAAGGACGTTCACTACTGCAATTTTTTTTCCTTTCTCACCTTTTAACTAAGAAACCAATTTTTTTCTTATTTTTCCAACATCTGATTTTACCCTTTTAATTACTACATTTTTTTATTTTTAACCAGTATTATTACTGCTACCATTTTACCATTTTTTAAAGTGCCATTTTAATTTCTCTTTATTTTATTTTGGGATTAGTGTTCTCCATTCTATTTTCATTGTTCCTTTAGCATCAATTTTCCCTGCCTCAATTTTACCTTTATGATAAAGCCCTCTCCCTCACTTTTCCCTTTTTGTTGTCCTGTCTCTCTTACCCTATTCCTGCTTTAGATTTTCCCTATTCCTTCTGTTTACCTCCTGTGAAAATTCACCCTACTTATATATCCTATTTCCAATCCACTGCTCTAAATCCTTATACATATATCCCTTATCTTTCTTCACTATCCAATGTTTTTCTTCTTTTACCTTTCTATTGTTTTGTTGTTGTTTGCTTGATTGTTGAGTATATTGGGGTTTTCTGTTGTTTGCTTGTTTATTTGCTTTTTTTGCTTTTGCTTTTTTTTCTGATGGTTTTTCTCCTCCCTACAACCCCCCCACCCCGCCTCCCCCTGATTATTTTTGTGCTTCTGTTTTCCCTTCCCTCTCTTGATATTATTTGTTGTTTCTAGTTTGCATTCATCTCCAGGGAGCTGTTGCAGGCATTTGTTGGGATTAGTGGTGGTTCTATAGGAGTTTTCTCCTCCTATATATAGTCTCATCCCCTCTTCTACTTCATTCTTTCTTTTTGCTCTTGTTTTTCCTCTTTTCCCCCCTCCTTTTCCCAATTTCATTTTTGCACTCCTTTATTTTTCTATTTTTCTTTTCTTTTCTTTTTTCTCTTTATCGTTATCTTTCTTCCTTATCCCCTAATTCTCTTAATTTGGGTGGTCACCTTAATTTGGGGTTATTACTATCGTGAATATATTTGTGTTCAGTGCCTGGTACGTGGTGGTGCCTTGTTGTGTTGTATTTTCTCCCTTTAAATCAACGTAGTAGATCCATGAAACAGCAGCCTCCTGAGCACCATACCCTCTGTCTGAGGAACAGTAGCTGTACGTGAAGCCTCCCCCCACCAGCCAGAAGAGCCCCCACAGCTCTGAACAGCACCCACCAGAGGAGCTGCTGCCAACTGAGGAGAAGCAGCTACTGCAACCGCCCGAAGAGCAACAACAACACAAGGAGCCACTGCCATGCAGGGAGCAGCCATTGAACGACTCAATGTCTAGATATGACAGTGAGGTCAAACATGGGTAGACGAAGAAACCCCCAAAGGAAAGAAAAGGAGGACTCCCCAGAAAATAAGCTAAGTGATACAGAGGCATGCAACATGACAGAAAAAGAATTCAGAATAAGCGTCCTAGAGTGCATAAACCAGGTGGAGAAAAAAATCAACAACTTATGCAAGAAGCAAGAAGAAACAGATGAAAAAATCAATAACATATGCAAAACGCTAGAAAAGACAGATGAAATTATCAATAAATTATGTAAAACCCAAGATGAAATGAAGAGCGATATAGCTGCAATAAAAAAAACACCATTGAAAGTATCAACAGTAGACTAGGAGAAGTGGAGGACCAAATTAGGGAATTATAAGACAAGGAAGCATAACACACCCAAACTGAACTGCAATTGCAGAAAAAAATTAAAAGACAGGATGAGAGCCTAAGGGAGATTTGGGACAACATGAAATGAAACAACATGCAAATAATAGGGGTTCCAGAACAAGAGAAAGAGGAACAAGGATTAGAAAACCTATTGGAAGGAATAATATCAGAAAACTTCCCTGAGGTGGGGATGAAAAAAATCACACAAGCACAGAGAGTCACAAACAAGGTGAATCTGAAAAGACCCACACCAACACACATCATAATTACCATGGCAAATGTTCAGGACAAAGAGAGAACCTTACAGGCAGCAAGCGAGAGATGGAAAGTTACATACAAGGGATCTCCCATTAGATTATCAAATGATTTCTCAACAGAAACACATCAGGCCAGAAAAGAATAGACAGAAATTTACAAAGTGATGCAAAGCAAAGGACTGAATCCAAGAACACTCTATCCAGCAAGGCTATCAATCAATATTGAAGGGGAAATAAGAAGCTTTAGAGACAAAAAAAAACAACAACAAAAAAAAAAAACAAAAAAACAAACAAACAAACAAACAAAAAAAAAAAAACAAAGGGAGTTTATCAGCACCAAGCTACCAATGCTAGAAATGTTAAAGGGACTGGTGTAAAAAGAAGAAATAAAAAGCTCAGAAAGAAAACAGCCACACACAAAAATAGAAATGGCTACAAACAAGCACCTTTCAATAATAACTTTAAATGTAAACAGACTAAATGCTCGAACCAAAAGACATTGAGTGCCTGAATGGATTAAAAAAAAAAAAAAAAAGACCAAACTTCTGCTGTCTATAAGAGACCCACCTCAGAAGAAGGGACTCACACAGACTGAAAGTGAAGGGATGGAAAAATATCTTTCAGGCAAATGGAAAGGAAAAGTAAGCTGGGGTAGCAATATTTATATCGGGAAAATAGACCTAAAAGTGAAGGCCATAACAAGAGATAAGGAAGGCCACTTCATAATACTAAAGGGATCAATACAACAAGAAAATACTACCCTGGTAAACATATATGTACCCAATGCAGGAGCACCCAAATATATAAAAAAACTCCTGGAAGATATCAAAGGAGAGATCGACAACAATATAATCACAGTAGGGCACTTTAATACCCCACTGACATCACTTGATAAGTCGTCTAGACAAACAATCAGCAGAGAAATAGCAATCCTAAATGACTCAGTAGATCAGATATACTTTTTTTTTTAAATATATTTTATTGATTTTTTACAGAGAGGAAGGGATAGAGATAGAGAGTCAGAAACATCGATGAGAGAGAAACATCAATCAGCCGCCTCCTGCACATCCCCCACTGGGGATGCGCCCGCAACCCAGGTACATGCCCTTGACCGGAATCGAACCCGGGACCCCTCAGTTCGCAGGCCGACGCTCTATCCACTGAGCCAAACCGGTTTCGGCTAGATCCGATATACTTAATTGACATCATCAGAACACTTCACAGCAACGTTGTGGAATATACGTTCTACTCAAGTGCTCTTGGGACAGATTCAAACATAGACTACATATTGGGTCAAAAGAAAACCCTCCCCAAATTCAAGAAGATTGAAATTATAAAAAGCATCTTTTCAGACCACGATGGCATAATATTAGAAATAAACTACAATAAAAACAATTCAAAATACTCAAACACTGGAAGCTGAATAGCATTTTATTAAATATTGATTTGGTTAACAATGAGATCAACGAAGAAATTAAAAACATTCTGGAAACTAATGACAATGAAAACACAACAATCCAAATCCTATGAGACACAATGAAAGCAGTCATGAGAGGGAAGTTTATAGCTCTACAGGCCTATCTCAAGAAACAAGAAAAAATGGTAGTAAAACATCTAAATCTACTACTCAAAAAATTAGAATGAGAGCAACAAGAAAACCCCAGAGTGACCAGAAGGAAGGAGATAATAAAGATTACAGCAGAAATAAATGACATAGATCCCAAAAAAACTATACAGAAAATCAATGAAACCAAGAGCTGGTTCTTTGAAAGGATAAACAAGATTGATGAACCTATAGCCAGACTCACCAAGAAGCAAAGAGAGAGGGCCCAAATAAACAAAATCAAAAACGATAGAGGCGAAGTAACAACAGACCACACAGAAATACGAATGATTGTTAAAAAATACTATGGACAGCTCTACTACAACAAACTAGATTACCTGGAGGAAATGGACAAATTCCTAGAAAAATACATCATTCCAAAACTCAGTCAGGAAGAATCTAAAAATCTCAATAGGCCAATAACTATGGAAGAAATTGAAGCAGTCATCAAACAGCTTCCAGCAAACAAAAGCCCAGAACCAGATGACTTCACAGGGGAGTTTTACCAAACATTCAAGGAAGAACTAAAACCTATCCTCCTCAGAATACTACAAAAAATCCAAGAAGAAGGAACACTTACAATCTAATTCTATGAAGCCAGCATCATCCAAATAACAGTACAGACAACACAATGAAAGAGAATTACAGTCCAATATCCTTCATGAACATAGATGCCAAAATGCTCAAGAAAATCTTAGCAAATCAGATCCAGCAGTACATCAGAAAGATCCTACAACATGACCAAGTAGGATTTATCCCAGGGATGCAAGGATGGTACAATATCCGCAAATCAATAAGAGTGATATATCACATAAACAACTTGAAAGAAAATAAAAGGTCATATCAATTGATGCAGAAAAAGCATTTGACAAAATCCAACACCCATTTTTGATAAAAACTCTCAGCAAGGTGGGAGTAGAAGGATCATACCTCAACATAATAAAAGCCATTTATAACAGGCCCACAGCCAACATCATACTCAATGGACAAAAACTAACACTATTTCCTCTAAGAACAGGAACAAGACAGGGATGCCCACTCTCACCACTCCTGTTCAACATAGTACTGGAAGTATTAGCCATTGCAATTAGACAAGAACAAGAAATAAAAGGCATCCTAATTGGAAAAGAGGAAGTAAAACTGTCCTTATTTGCAGGTGACAAGATATTAGACTTACAAAACCCTAGAGAATCCATCAAAAAAACTACTGACTTAATACATGAATTTGGCAATGTAGTAGGATACAAAATTAACCCCAAGAAATCTGAGGCATTTCTATATACCAGTAGTGAACTTTCAGAAAGAGAGATTATAAAAACAATCCCATTTACCATCCCACCAAAAAGATTAAGCTACCTAGGAATAAACTTAAGTAAAGAGGTAAAAGACCTCTACTCAGTAAACTACAGGACGTTGAAAAAAGAGATAGAGGAAGACATAAACAGATGGAAGAACATACCATGTTCATGGATTGGTAGAATCAACATCATTAAAATGTCCATACCACCCAAAGCAATCTATAAATTCAACGCACTTCCCATTAAAATACCAACGGCATACTTCACAGATCTAGAATGAACTCTCCAAAAATTCATCTGGAATAAAAAAAGACCCCGAATAGCTGCAGCAATCCTGAGAAAGAACAAAGTAGGTGGGATCTCACTACCAGATATCAAGCTGTATTACAAAGCCACTGTTCTCAAAACTGCCTGGAGCTGGCACAATAACAGACATATAGATCAATGGAATAGAATAGAGATCCCAGAATAGGCCAGAACAAATATGCTCAAATAATGTTTGCCAAAGGAGGCAAGAACATACAATGGAGCCAAGATAGTCTCTTCAATAAATGGCGTTGGGAAAATTGGACAGAAATATGCAAGAAAATGAAACGAGACCACCAACTTACACCATACACAAAAATAAACCCAAAATGGATAAAGGACTTAAATGTATGACAGGAAACCATAAAAAATTCTAGAGGAATGCAAAGGCAACAAAATCTCAGACATACCTTGAAGCAATTTCTTCACTGATACAGCTCCTATGGCACTTGAAACTAAAGAGAAAATGAACAAATAGGACTACATCAAAATGAAAAGCTTCTGCACAGCAAAAGAAACCATCAACAAAACAATGAGAAAACCCACTGCATGGGAAAACATATTTGCCAATGTAATGTCTGATAAGGGCCTAATCTCCAAAATTTATAGATAACTCATACAACTTAACAAAAAGAAGATAAAAAATCCAATCAAAAAATGGGCAAAGGATATAAATAGACACCTTTCAAAAGAGGACATTCAGAAAGCCAAGAGACATATGAAAACATGCTGAAAGTCACTAATCATCTGAGAGTGCAAATCAAAACAACAATGAGGTTCCATCTCACACCTGTCAGAATGGCTATCATCAACAAATCCACAAACGACAAGTGCTGTGGAGGATGTGGAGGAAAGGAACACTCGTGCACTGCTGGTGGGAATGCAGACTGGTGCAGCCACTATGGAAGACACTATGGAGTTTCCTCAAAAATCTACAAATGGAACTCCCATTTGACCCTGTGATCCCTCTTCTAGGAATATATCCCAAGAAACCAGAAACACTAATCAGAAAGGATATATGCACCCCTATGTTCATAGCAGCACAATTCACCATAGCTAAGATCTGGAAACAGCCTAAGTGCCCATCAGTAGATGAATGGATTAGAAAACTGTGGTGCATCTACACGATGGAATACTATGCTGTTGTAAAAAAGAAGGAACTCTTACCATTCGCAATGGCATGGATGGAACTGGAGAGCATTATGCTAAGTGAAATAAGCCAGTCAATGAAGGTAAAATACCACGAGATCTCAGTCATTCATGGATAAGAGAGACCATTATAAACTTTTAAACAATAATAGATAAAGAAGCAGAGCTGCCTCAAACAGATAGTCTAACTGCAGTGGGTAGGCCGGGGAAGTTTGGGGGCAGGAGGGAGGGGGGTAAGAGATCATCCGAAGGACTTGTATGTATGCATATAAGCATAACCAATGGACATAAGACACTGGGGGGTAGGGGAGGCCACGGGATTGTCAAGGGCCGTGGGAAAAAAAGGACACATAAGTAATACCCTTTGTAATACTTTAAGCAATTAAAGAAATCAATAATAAATAAATAAATAAATAAATAAATAAATAAATAAAATAAAAAGGAAAACAGTGATTTTTAATTATGTATTATTCAACATGTTTTCTTTAAATACTATTAAAATAGAGTATAGAATTCTGATCAAAGAATTATTTTATAAATGAACTGTAGGCATTATATGATAACATATGTTAACACTTTTTTGTGATGCATCATGTTTTGACTGTATATTTTAATTTTTATCTATGACATTACATGTTTTAAAAGATTTAATTAAGATGAAACTAATTTGAAGACTAGTTGAGACTCTTTTCTTGTATGTTAAACTTCTTTCCCTTACTATATCTGGATTCTCTGCATTCAAATTCCGATGTGTGTGTGTGTGTGTGTGTGTGTGTGTGTGTGTGTGTGTGTGTGTGTTTTGTTTTATTTTTGGCAAGTATATATAATGCTGCTTCAGTTTTTTCTCGGTTATCCAAACTGATTTTCAATAACTCTGAGCACTGTACTGAAGACATGACAAGATAGTATTTTATCATTTTGGGCTAACCAGCATGCTTATGACCATGATCCTGTTTAGGAAAGATTTATGCACAATAACCAGACTTGACCATTTAAAAAACGTTGACCCTACTCAAGTAGAATGATGTTATTTATAACACAGAGGATGGTAGACATACAATTAATCTTCACAGCAGTGGCTCCATGGATGGGTTTCCTTCCACTGAAAAGGGCTCCATCTTCAAGAAGTTGGGATCCTCCACCTACAAAACCTGCCCATTCTATTCCAAGGCAAAGCACTACTGAGATGTGAAGTCACGGTACATGGTACAGCCTCTCATGGATTAGAGTAATGAGCTGTTTTAAAAGGAATGCTGCACCTTAATTTCAGGAAGCCAAGTGGAAAGTGAGTAGTGGATGGGCATCTGTACTGAACACTATCTTATTGTTTCATTATTAGGAAATAATTCTTCAGCTTCTAATGAGTGAGGTAATAAGTAGATAACACCAGAGTGAGGAATGCATTCCTTTTAATCCATGTTGATACAGTGTCCCTCTTTTTTATATTTACTTTTTTAATATTTTAAGAAAAATGATTTTACCATCATAATGGTACATTCAATAAATGTTAATATTTCCAGAAAAACTATTTTAAATGTAATAATTGTACATGCAATAAGCATTAATATTCCAAGAAAAACTATTTTAAATATACTAATACTGGAGACCCAGTGTACAAATTCGTGCATGCGTGGTGTCTGGCCTGCACACCCCAATCGCTGGGTTGGCCAGCGGAAGGCGATGCAGGTGTTTGGCTGGCTGGCCCAACCCCGATCGAGTGGGGGATCAGATGGGGGAAGATGAAGGCTAGGGGAAGGGGCTGTGGGAAGCTTACTGGCTGGCGGGTCCTCAATCATTGCAGGGGGTGGGGGGTGGGGCGGACAGAACAGTGTGGGGCTGGCTCGAGGGTGCAGCCGGGACAATAGCTACACAGTCCCACCCCATGGTTGATCTCCTGGTCAAACTCCTGTTTGAAGGGACAATTTGCATATTAGACTTTTATAATATAGTGTTACATGCAATAAAAATTAATATGTTAAGAAAAAAAATAAATATAATATTACCAAAACAGTGCAAACCTATTTTATCAGAAAAGTTGTAGGAATTATTAAATATCTGAAAATAATAGGATTCCTTCTACTGTATTCTAAAACATATTTTTTTTACTCTGGCACTATTTCATTCATCTCTTTCATTTTTTTATTTTTTGAAATTTTTTTTTTTTTATTTCAGTGAGAAAGGGAGAGGGAGAGAGAGATAGCAACGTCAATGATGAGTGAGAATCATTGATCCTCTGCCACCTGCACGCCTCACCCTGGGGACCAAGCCCACAATCCAGGCATGTGTCTTTGGCCAAGATCAAACCTGGGACCCTTCAGTCTGGAGAACAATAATCCATCCACAGTGCCTAACCAGCTAGGGCTTTTTTTTTTCTTTATTGATTAAGGTATTACATATGTGTCGTTATCCCCCATTTGTCCCCCCTACCTCCTACTCATGTCAAAACCCCCACTGGTGTCTGTGTCCATTAGTCAGGCTTATATGCATGCCTGTAAGTCCTTTGGTTGATCTCTCCCCCTAACCCCACCTTCCCCTACCTTCCCTGCAGCAACCGTTTGCAGCAAAAATTCAGGATCTGGAAAAGTGGATGAACTCAAATGAATACATTAGAAAACAATTACAAATTTAGAGGGCATTGGGAGCCAGGTGAAGATATTTCTCTCTAGTAAAGAGGCTCTCTGAAACCCAGGATCCATCAGCTTTTATTTACTTGAATACACATTTGCCCTTTAGCAAAACAAACAGGCATATCGATGGTAAAGTTTGGTAAACCATAAAAGTATTATCATGGTAGGAGGTTGCTTTCAGCCATTTTGTGAACAGCAGGGTAACAAAATGCTGATTTTCAGCCTTGCTGAATATCAAAGTCCATTCCTTTTCTGTGGGACTTCTCTCATTGATATGTTCACTACTGTTGGTCTTTCCTCCACATTTCCCCCTTTTTGCTTTCTTAATTAATTTAGAAAGGTGTATGCCATTAGCTGGGCTCAGATCCTTTTAGGACTTCATTCTGCATCTTCAGACTGGAAGCAAACATAGAAGAACAAGAAAGTAAGACACTAGTGGTTATTCTAAAAAGGAAATATAGGGAGATTCGACGACAAAGATTGAGTTCTTTCATGTCCTTCTAAGTATTATTGTCAGGTATTTAAGGAATTCATTCATAGTAGGCTTCGTTTGGAGCCATTAGATTTTTATGGATCCCTTTCCCAGTCACTGTTAGCTTGTGACATGACAGCAATGATGTTTGAGTTCTGGATGGTGGACAAATGGTGAGAAATGACAATGCATGTCTGACCTTTTTTGGCTTTGTCATGGGCAACTTGCACCAATGCACAGCTGATGAGTGCTAGCATGGCAAGCCGTCTTCACCATCCCCCAACTCTGGATGTTTTCTTCTGACTCCTCAGTGTTTTGCTTGGGGCCACTGCTATCTGTGGTTGCAGTAGTCTGGTCAGTTCCTCTCTCAGATTCATGTTGCAGGAATTGGAGAAGTTTTCTGGAAAGACACAAGTATATCCTCAACCAAAGGTTAATAAAGGGACCCTTGTATAAACCAGACTCAGTATCTTTCCATTTAACCAGAACATTTTCCTTTAGCTTACTCTTTCACTAGTGTCTTTCCATAGGTGTCTTGCCATGAGCATTACAAGGGAAAAATTAAAAGTAATTAAGGCTTTGTGTAGTCTACTTATAGGAGATTTCACTATTCCCCCACTTTTGTTTTTCAAGTTGGGATTTAGAGGCCCTTGTAGCAGATATAACATGCAAGGGGGACATTTCTTGATAATCTGTTTTGTCTTCTGTACAATATTTTGGCAGACTAATGTAAAAGTTGATGAGATTCCCCTGACCTGTTTCTTTAAAATAACTAATTGATAGGCATATTCATTTCCTTTCGTTAAAGGACGAGGACTTGTTCAAATAGTAGAGATAGGCGTAGGTCACAGCCATTTAAATTGAGTAGTTGCAGTTCTGTTTACCCGGCTGGCAGCATGGGCAGATCTGCCCGTGGCCTGTCCATGCTCCCTGTTTTCAAGGGACCTGGCATATATGGCATACTGTTCTTAATATGGTTGCTCACCTTCTTGGCACTATGTGTTTTAACCAAGGTCTCTGAGAAAGGTTGTTTCCCCAGGTAGGGATTTTCCCCTGAAGTTAGGGAGGGAATAAAACCTCTTAACTAAGTGCCAGGTGGGTAATTAATCACTTTAACTACGAACAATCATGCTTAAGCTACATAATCTTTACTCCCTGGAATGGAGATAAAAAACGCCCTAACCTTTGTAATAGAGATTGATAGGATTGAATCAACTGGTATAAATACAGATGTAACAAGACAGCAAGACACAGAACTTAGGAGACAGAACTTAGAACACAGAACTTAGAAGACAGAACCAAGAGAGACAGAACCTAGGCAAAGAACCGACACAGAACATTACCTAGAGACAGAAGAACTTCTCTGGAGAGAACATGGCAAAAGATCCTGTACAGAAACTGGCAGAACTTTGCTGGAGAACCTGGAGAACCTAGCAAGAGAACATGGACACAGAATCTGGCTGGAGATTCAAAGCAGAACCTCTCTGGAGATCCAGACCAGAACTTGGCTGGAGATCCTGGCTGGAGATCCTGGCTAGGCTGCTGATCAACTGAACACTGTCTCCGTGTCCTTCCTTCTTTGCCGACTCCGTGTACGCCTTGGGAACCCCTGGACCTGCTGGTGTTGGACCCCGGCACAGATCAGAGATAATATGAAGAGGCTTTTGGAAATCCTGCAAGTCAGCATTGATCCTTTCTAATTCGATTCTTTGCACAGAAGTATGACTGGTCTGAGTGACTTGATCTGAATTCATTGCATCATAAGCAGCTTTACCATGAGATTAACTATCAGTAAAAACAGTGACTGCTCCAGGAATAGGTTTCTGCCTATTACAACTAAGTTCTCCTGAATATTCTTTTATTTTCATTTGCTAATTTAAATCAGTCTAACATAAGGCTTCTTTCCTAACTTCCTTTGTCATTGGGTGGGGACAGTAAATGACACTAATAGGGTTTCTGCTATCAGTCTTTGAGTATATTCACATAAGCTTTCTTTAAGGAGGTAAAATGCAAATTGTTTACTTTTCTTTCTGAGGCCTAATACATTTATTTTTAATTACAGTTTTCTAGATATTTGAAGGGAATCTCCTTCCGTTTTTTCTTCCAGAGAAATTTATAGGCCACAATTAGGGAGTTTCTTTTCAAAGCCTTTTTCTTTCTTTTAAATAGAGCTACAAACTTGGTTCCTTTTCAGAAATACCTATAAGAGTGACGTATGCTGGCCAATAGTGCAGTGCATTCAGATCAAGCAAAAGTAACTCTCTTTTTTATGGTTCTTACTATTGGTGAGATTTAATGTTTGAATAATAACTCTTTGTTTACCTTGTAAATAGCAGAAGAGATTTAAAAAATTCTCCTTTTTATTAAGCTTAAAATTTACTTTTAAACAGCATTCTTTTGGCTAGTGCTCATTTGCATAGGTACAGAAATTTTACTCTGGACTGTGTCATAACCAACGGCTAATCAAATATCTGCTTCTCATATAACTGAGTTTATATGAGACCTTGATTATATTGTAAAAAGCTAATTTGTTAAGTGACTAAAGTATGCATCTTTATTGAGAAAGCAAAGTAAGTAAAATTATACGTTTGACCTATGAAGTCCAGATGTTGCACTACCCCCTGGCCTATCTAAACATCAGGCTGTCAGGGCTCGCATGTAAAAATTCTGCTGCTGAATAATCCGATGTTGCTTAAGAAGTATTCAGCAACTTTGTCCTGCCCTCCCTTAGAGGTTGATACTTTTATAACATTTAAAATATGTGTATGTAAAGAGAACACAGTTATTAATTTTTATTTGATGAAGCTTCAAGTGATTTCAAGAATATAAGATCGGCGTAAATTGGTTTAAAAATATTTCTTTTCCAAAATATTTCTTTTAAGAAGAGTAAACCCTTGAATTATCCCAGGGCACTTGGAAAGTTTCAATGCTATTTCTTGGTTAAAGTCTTGAAATTTAACATGGAAAGACTATCATAAATATGTGTAACCCAAACATTACATTATACATTTGTTGTAAGTATTCTAAAACAGATCAATTAAATTTAAACTTGTTTTTATATTAAAAATTTGGTTCAGACCAAAGAATTATTCCTCTTTTTTAATCAATCCAATTAAATATTATATCCTAGGATGAAATTTTACCACACATGGTACACATAAGTACTACAATATATTTTGTACTACTATTTTATTCCAGAGAAATCACAGGAATTTTTTTTTATTCTTCATTTTGTTTTGCTTTTTAATTAAATCTTTATTGTTCAGATTATTACATTTGTTCCTCTTTTTTCATCCCATAACTCCCCTCCTCCCAGTTCCCGCTCCACCCTCTGCCCTCACTCCCCACCCACTGTCCTCATCTATAGGTGCACGATTTTTGTCCAATTTTTTTCCAGTCTCTTCCCGCATCTCCCACACCCCTTTCCCCACCCCCCAAGAATAGTCAGTCCATTCTCTTTCTATGTCCCTAATTCTATTATGATCACCAGATTATTTATTCACTTGATTCTTAGATTCACTTGTTGATAGATGCATGTTTGTTGTTCATAATTTGTATCTTTACCTTTTTCTTCTTCTTCCTCTTCTTAAAGGGTACCTTTCAGCATTTCATATAATACTGGTTTGGTGGTGATGAACTCCTTTAGCTTTTCCTTATCTGTGAAGCTCTTTATCTGACCTTCAGTTCTGAATGATAGCTTTGCTGGATAAAGTAATCTTGGTTGTAGTTTCTTGGTATTCATCACTTTGAGTATTTCTTGCCATTCCCTTCTGGCCTGCAAAGTTTCTGTTGAGAAATCAGCTGATAGTCGTATGGGTATTCCCTTGTAGGTAACTGAGTTTCTTCCTCTTGCTGCTTTTAAGATTCTCTTTTTGTCTTTTGCTCTTGGCATTTCAATTATGATGTGTCTTGGTGTGGTCCTCTTTGGATTCCTTTTGTTTGGGGTTCTCTGCGCTTCCTGGACCTGTAAGTCTATTTCTTTCACCAGGTGGGGGAAGTTCTCTGTAATTATTTCTTCAGATTGGTTTTCAATATCTTGCTCTCTCTCATCTTCTGGCGCCCCTATAATTCTGATGTTGGTACACTTGAAGCTGTCCCAGAGGCTCCTTACACTATCTTCGTATTTTCGGATTCTTTTTTCATTTTGCTTTTCCAGATGGGTGTTTTCTGCTTCTTCGGATTTCGAATCTTTGCCTTGATTCTTGCGCTCCTCTGGTCTGCTGTTGGGTGTCTGTATAATATTCTTTATTTCAGTCAGTGTATGCTTAATTTCTAGTTGGTTCTTTATCACAACATCGAGGGTCTCATTAGATTTCTTGAGGTTCTCACTACATTTATCGGCGGCTTCTAGACAGTTCTTGAGAGACCTTAAAAGTGTGGTTCTGAACTCTATATCCTCCATGGACAATTTTGTCCTGTTTCTTTGTCTCCACATTTTTTATGCTTTCTTGGTGCACCCCCTAGTGTTCTTTGTGCACAGTCTTGTTGTAGTTAAGCCTTGATTGTTGTTGGCAATACCGGGGGTGATTTGACCTCCAGGCTAACTGGCTGAGAGTCTGCTGTGTCTGCAGTGGGAGAGCTTCTGTGCAGTGGGAGAGCTTCTCTAGGGCGGTGCTAACCTAGCATTTGCCTGAGGCTATCCCGCAAATGGCTGTGTGCAGGGCTTGGGTGGGGCGGGTCCCCGGGGATCTACAGGGCGTGCCGGAGCAAGCAGTTATGGCTGCTCTCAGTTCCGTCCCTGGGGGATCTGCCTCACAGAGTCCCAGCAACCGCTGCAAACCTCAGAGAGAAAGCTGTCTTCGAGTTCTGACCGAAGCCCGACAGTCCCGCTTCTCCCGTTTGAGTCTGGGTCCCTAGAGACTCGCCCGGATCTGGATTTCAGAGTCTGAAACTCCCTCCCGATTGAAAACAACAACCGCGCCCTCCGCTGCCAGCCCGCTCCGCACACACTCCACACCTGAGTATTTCACTTCAGCACTGCGCCTCCTCTGAGTCTGGGTATGATATTCTCTTTCCTCCTAGTTGCAGAATTTCCACTCAGCCAGCCTTCCTGTGGTTCTGGATGATGTCCGTTCCGTCTTTAGTTGTTTTTTGAAGTGGTTGTTCGAGGCAGCAATCTGCGGCGTTGACCTATGCCGCCATCTTGGTTTTCTCTCTATCTATTTTTCTTGATAATGAATTTCTATACTTTATGCATTTTATCATTACAACCATATAATTTCTCCCAATTTAATTTGAACTTTTAACTCTTGGAAGCCTTAAACTTTAGGTGGCAAGTTAAATACTTAGCATTTCTTAGATTAGTAATACCTTCACATTTTTAAGGATATATTTCCAATAAAATTAACAAAGACTTATTTAATTAATACATTCAAATCTGTCCTTCATTTTTTCATTCTAGGCAAACTCAAATTAATATTTCAGTAGTTTGTTATTTCAAAACATTTAGAGATTTATTAAGTTTTATTCCTTAATGTAACCAACTCCAAATTTTTAAGTTACCAAAACTTTAGAAGTGTATGTTTACACATATGAGGTTGCCAAAGAAGTAGGGGGAGAAGGGAAGAAGGCCTGTAGGCATTTGAATTTTAAAACCACCACATTTTTCCTTCAGAGGTTAGATATAAGGTTGCTCTGCCAGGTTCTCTGCTTTTACAGGGAGAAGATCCACTGGTCCTTTCCTCCAACAGAGAGTGCAATCAGCCTCTCCTCAGTGACTGCACCCTCACCATCAATATATTAATTTATCATTACTACTGAAAAGCTTTGCCACAAAGCCTTCATATTAGTTATATCTATCTATTTAACTTTTAACAATTTGAGATTCCAAAGCCAGTTATCACCATCTAAGGTGTTTTACTTTGGCAAATTTTGCAGCAGAGAAAACTTACTGGCTTTCATTGGCTTTAATGTTAACCTTGGAATATGGTCCATTATTATTTAAGAACTGCCCCTTATTATGGAAACACTAATCTTATTGCCTAAACACAGCCTGTATATTTTCCTTGTGTCATTTTCTCCATCTTATAAAGAAAAACAGTCTTGGGTTTGTACTATAGCATCTGTGAGGAGATAGGGGTCAGTCCAAGAGGCCACCCAAAATCGGGTGGGATGCGACTTCACGTTAAGGTAGTGTTTTTCTCTTCACGGGTACAGAAACCCCAGAGATATCCCTTAAATTGTGAGGAATGTCTCATCTATCCAAATTTCAAATGACGGTCTGGGAAATAAAATGAGGCTTTTAATAACACTCTCGAGAGTGGGCATACATTTTACGGGATCACCAAAAGACTAGTAATTAATGGGTTGGGAGGTGTTTTAGATATTAATAATGACCTGTCCATCTACTGTTTCTTTTCTTATTAAATTAAATTGAACGCATGCTTAATAGACTAACAATAAAAAACCAAGACAGATTGATAATAATCAACAGACCAGTGCCCATAACATAGAGACAAGGCTTCATAAATCAGAGTAGTTTTCATGGGTCTTATCGTATTCTGCTCTTCATGGCATTGACTGTACTCTAAAGTTATTTTTGATAAAATCTGCCTGTCCCAAGGTGTCATATGGTAATTTTCAGACAAAGCATTAAAGAGTCCTTTTTTTAAAATGACTGTTAACCCCATTTTTTCTAGCTGCTGAGCCTTTCCACACTAAAGGTGGAGGAACCAGGGCTTAGGTATTACAGACTTTTGATCCCCAATACGAATTAGGCATAATGCAGTGCGAACAAGAGCCCACATAGTTTAAGATGAGAAGGTTACCTTTTTTCCTTGAGCCTGATTTAAGAGAGTATCTTTTGATATTTTAATTTCTTTATCCTTGAGCATGCAAGTAAATGTTTACAATTTATTATTATTATTATTATTATTATTATTATTATTATTATTATTATTTATTTATTTATTTGCTTTATACTCAAAGTTTTCCTCATTATAGCCTGGCAGAAATAAAAGATTTTCCGCCCACTTTATGTTTCACAGTTTCCAAAGCTGGCATGGGCTTTGTGCACAGAGAATTTTCCCCTCCTTTTCAGTGCACTTCTCAGCTTTCTGGTGAAATGTCTTCCTTTTTCACTCTGGTGAAATTTCTTCTCCAGATGCCCCACATTGGGCGCCAGAATGCTGCAACCTTTTGCAGCAAGGATTCAGGATATGGGAAAGGAGGTGCACAAAAATGAATACACTAGACAACAAATATAAATTTAGAAGACATTTGGGAGCCAGGCAGAGACCTTTCTTTCTAGCGGAGAAGCTCTCTGAAACCCAGTACCCATCAGCTTTTATTGACTTGGCTTTACGTTTCTCATATATGCCCTTTAGCAAAGCAAACAGGCATATCAGCAGTCAAGATTGCAAAACATTAAAAGGGTTATCAGGTTAGGAGATTACCTTCAGGCATTTGCC
This sequence comes from Myotis daubentonii, assembly GCF_963259705.1. NCBI lineage: Eukaryota > Metazoa > Chordata > Mammalia > Chiroptera > Vespertilionidae > Myotis > Myotis daubentonii. The sequence continues at coordinate 13,672,735 of NC_081862.1, read as the reverse complement.
AACAGCAGGGTAATATAATGCTGATTTTCAGCCCTGCTGAATATCAAAGTTCATTAGCCATCTATGGGAGATACATATACATATACATATACATATACATATACATATACATATACATATACATATACATATACATATACATATACATAAATATATGTAGGTATGTGTGTGTGTGTGTGTGTGTGTGTGTGTGTGTGTGTGTGTATACTAGAGGCCCAGTGCACAAAACTTTGTTCACTGATGCAGGGGTGTCCCTCAGCCCCACTTGTGCCCTCTCACAATCTGGGACCCCTCGGGAGATAACGACCTGCTGGCTTAGGCCTGCTCCCATATGGCAGAGGGCAGGCCAAATCTCTAGGTGCAACCTCTGGTCGGGCTTAAAGCAGGGCCTATTGGGGAGTTGGGACGCTGCCCACTGTCATGCACAGAGCAGGGCGGATCGGGAGGTTGTGATGCCACCCCCAATCATGCTCAGGGTAAGGCCGATTGGGGGGTTGGGGTGCCACCCCCTGTAGCACTCATGGCAGGGTTGATGGGGAGGTAGAAGCACCACCCACTGTCATAGACAGAGCAGGGCCCATCATGGGGGTAGGGGCTCCATACCCTGTCACACACAGAGCAGGGCCAATCAGGGTGTTTGGGAGCTCCCCCCTGTCATGCACTGAATAGGGCCTATAGGGGAGTTGGGGCACCGCCCCCTGTCACACACAGAGCAGCTCGGATCAGGGGGTTGGAGCACCACCCCCTGTCACACTCAGGGCAGGGCCCAGGAGGTGGTGGTGGCTCCACCCTGTCACACACAGAATAGGGCCCATGGGGGGTTTGGGGTGCCTCACCCTGTCACACACAGAGCTGCAGGGCGATCATGGGGTTTGGGCACTGCCCCCCCTCAGGCTGCTCCAGGGGCCAGGAGGACTCACGGCTCTGCTGATCAGAGTGCTGGGAGGCCTCGCAGCTCCACTTGACACAGTGTCAGTGAGGACTTGCTGCTCCTCTGATCCCTTTGCTGTGAGGCCTTGCGGCTCCGCTTGACACAGGGGCAGTGAGCATTCACTGCTCCACTGATCCAGGTGCTGGCAGGCTCCACTGATCCCGGTTTCAGGAGGCCTCACTTCTCTGCTCATCCCGGTGCTGGGAGGCATATTACCATCTTACTATGTAGAATAGAGGCCTGGTGCATGGTGGGGGCTGGCTGGATTGCCCTTAAGGGTGTCCTGGATCAGGGTGGGGTTCCCGTTTGGGTGCCTTGCCAGCCTGGATGAGGGGATGATAGCTGTTTGCAGCTGGACACACCCCCTTCAGGGTCGGGGTCCCCACTGTGGTGCCTGGCCAGTCTGGGTGAGGGGCTGAGGGCCGTTTTCAGGTTGGCGGTGACTGAAGCACCCAACCTGTCCGTTTTTTCTTTTTTATTGTGGGATTTGTTTACCTTCTATGGCTGTCACTGGAACTGAGAGCCAAATTTAGCTCTGAGGCTTGGCTCCAGTGCGGAGGCCTCGGCTGCTAAAAGCAGGTATCTGGGTTTCTTAGGGATCTATTATCAAAACTCTGTTGTAACTCCAGTTCTGCCAGCTGGCTGAAAGAATGGGGTTTGTTTAGTGTCTATAATTGCAACATAGTTGCTTAGAGTGCAAGCACACAGCCCAGCAGTGGCAGGCGGGGAACCTTGGCTTCTTCCTTCACTGGAGCAAGATTGCCTCCTGTTCGCTTCAGCTGCCTGGCGGCCAACCAACACCATGGTTGGCAGTTAATTTGTATATTGCCCTGATGAGCCAATGGGAAGCATGTCAGAGGTACGGTTAATTAACATCTTTGTCTGTTATTGGAAAGGATATGTTTATGTATATGTATATGTATATGTATATGTATATGTATATGTATATGTATATGTATATGTATATGTATTACCTACTGTTGGTCTTTGCCTCCAGCACCTTAATCTGAGGTTTGACAGTCTGATCGATTCTTTTTGTGTCTGGATGTCTTGTTGCCCATCAGTTAGCATAGTTCATTATATTCCACAAATGAGTGAGACAATGTGATATTTATCTTACTGTGACTGGCTTATTTTGCTTAGCATAATGTTCTCCAAGTCCATCCATGCTGTTCCAAATTATAAGAGTTAATTCTTTTTTATAGCAGTAGAGTTTTCCATTGTATAGGTGTTCCACCGTTTTATAATCCGTGCATCTGCTAATGGGCACTTAGACTGTTTCCAAATCTTAGCTATTGAAAATTGGGCTGGTATGAACATACAGTTGCATATATCTCTCCTGATTAATGTTACTCATTTCTTGGGATATATATATATATATATATATATATATATATATATATATATATATATATATGTACTTAATCAAATGGGAGCTCCATTTTCAATTTTTGGAGAAAACTCTATACTGTTTTCCACAATTTTTGCAGCAGTCGGCATTCCCACCAGCAGTGCACAAGGGTTTGCTTTTTCTTCGCATCCTCTCCAGCACTTGTGGTTTTTTATTTTTTTATTTTTTTCTGACAGCTATTCTGACTGGTGTGGACTGGTACTTCTCTCCTTTTGATTTGCATCTCTTGGACTGTTAGTGCCTTTGAGCATTTTTTCCTATGTCTCTTGGCCTTATGTAGGTCCCCTTTCAAAAAGTGTCCATTTAAGTCCTTTGCCGATGTTTTAATTGGATTGTTTATCTTCCTATTGTTAATTTGTGTGAGTTCCCTGTAAACTTTGGAATTCAACACTTATCAGAGATACCACTGGCAAATATGTTCTCCTATGCAGTGGGCTTTCTTGTTGTTTTGTTCAGGATTTAGTTTGCCGTGCAAAAGATTTTTATTTTGATGTAGTCTATTTGTTTATTTTCCCCTTTGTGGGCATTGCCTTCGAAACTGTGTCAGTAAAGATATGCTAAGACATATGTCTGATATTTTGCTGCCTATGCAATCTGCTAAGATTTTATTATATAGATTCCCAACTAACGTTCAAGTCCTTTATCCACTTTGAGTTTATTTTTGTGTATGGTGTAAGGTGGTGGTCTGGTTACATTTTCTTGCATATTTCTGTCTGATTTTCATCATTTATTGAAGATACTGTCTTGACGCCATTGTATGCTCTTGCCTCCTTTGTAAATTAACAATAAAGCGTAATGACTTGGGTCCACTTCTGGGTTCTCTGTTCTGTTTCAGTGGTGTATATGTCTTTTCTAGTGCCAGTAGCAGGCAGTTTTGAGAATGGTGGCATTATAATATATCTTAATATCTGGTATTTTGATCCTTCCACATTTTTTCCTTTTTTTATTTCTTAAAGTATTACAAAGAGTATTATATATGTCTCCTTTTTTCTCCCCGCCCTTGACAATCCCCTGGCCTCCCCTACCCCCCAGTGTCTTATGTCCATTGGTTATGCTTATATGCATGCATACAAGTTCTTTGGTTGATCTCTTACCCACCCCCCTCCTGCCCTCCCACTCTCCCCAGCCTTCCTGCTGTAGTTTGACAGTCTGTTCGAGGCAGCTCTGCCTCTGTATCTATTTTTGTTCATAAGTTTATAATGGTCTTTATTATCCAGAAATGAGTGAGAACATGTGGTATTTTTCCTTCATTGACTGGCTTATGTCACTTAGCATAATGCTCTCCAGTTCCATCAATGCTGTTGCAAATGGTAAGAGTTCCTTCTTTTTTACAGCAGAATATTATTCCATCGTGTAGATGTACCACAGTTTACTAATCCATTCATCTACAGATGGGCACTTAGGCTGTTTCCAGATCTTAGCTATGGTGAATTGTGCTGCTATGAACATAGGGCTGCATATGTCCTTTGTGATTGGTGTTTCTGGTTTCCTGGGATATATTCTTAGAAGTGGGATCACAGGGTCAAATGGGAGTTCCATTTTTAGTTTTTTGAGGAAACTCCATAGTGTCTTCCATAGTGGCTGCACCAGTCTGCATTCCCCCCAGCAGTGAACAAGTGTTCCTTTTTCTCCACATCCTCTCCAGCACTTGTCGTTTGTTGATTTGTTGATGATAGCCAGTCTGACAGGTGTGAGATGATACCTCATTGTTGTTTTGATTTGCATCTCTCAGATGATTAGTGACTTTGAGCATGTTTTCATATGTCTCTTGGCTTTTTGAATGTCCTCTTTTGAAAGGTGTCTATTTAGATCCTTTGCCCATTTTTTGATTGGATTGTTTATCTTTCTTTTGTTAAGTTGTATGTGTTATCTATAAATTTTGGAGATTAGGCGCTTATCAGATATGACACTGGCAAATATGTTTTCCCAGGCAGTGGGTTTTCTTGTTGTCTTGTTGATGGTTTCTTTTGCTGTGCAGAAGCTTTTTATTTTGATGTAGTCCCATTTGTTTATTTTCTCTTTAGTTTCCAATGCCCTAGGAGCTGTATCGGTGAAGAAATTGCTTTGGCATATGTCTGAGATTTTGTTGCCTTTAGATTCTTCTAGTATTTGTATGGTTTCCCGTCGTATATTTAAGTCCTTTATCCATTTTGAGTTTATTTTTGTGTATGGTGTAAGATGGTGGTCTAGTTTCATTTTCTTGCATGTATCTGTCCAATTTTCCCAACACCATTTATTGAAGAGACTATCTTGACTGCATTGTATGTTCTTGCCTCCTTTGTCGAATATTAATTGAGTATATTGGTTCGGGCCGATTTCTCAGCTCTTTATTCTATTCCATTGATCTATATGTCTGTTATTGTGCCAGTACCAGGCAGTTTTGAGAACAGTGGCTTTGTAATACAGCTTGATATTTGGTATTGAGATCCCACCTACTTTGTTCTTTCTCAGGATCTCTGCAGCTATTCGGGGTCGATTTTTATTCCAGATGAAATTTTGGAGAGTATGTTCTAGGTCTGTGAAATATGTCATTGGTATTCTAATGGGAAGTGCGTTGAATTTATAGATTGCTTTGGGAAGTATGGACATTTTAATGATGTTGATTCTACCAATCCAAGAGCATGGTATGTTCTTCCATCTCTTTATGTCTTCCACCATCTTTTTTTTCAACGTCCTGTAGTTTTCTAAGAAGAGGTCTTTTACCTCTTTAGTTAAATTTATTACTAGGTAGCCTAATTTTTTTGGTGCGATGGTAAATTGGATTGCTTTTTTAGTCTCTCTTTCTGCACATTCACTTTTGGTGTATAGAAATGCCATAGATTTCTTGGCGTTAATTTTGTATCCTGCTACATTGCCGAATTCTTTTATTAAGTCTAATAGTTTATTTATGAAGTCTTAGGGTTTTTTAAGTATAATATCATGTCATCTGCAAATAAGGACAGTTTTACTTCTTCTTTTCCAATTTGGATGCCTTTTATTTCTTCTTGTCCAATTGCAATTACAAATACTTACAGTACTATGTCGAACAGGAGTGGTGAGACTGGGCATCTCTGTCTTGTTCTTGTTCTTAGGGTAAATGGTGTTAGTTTTTGTCCATTGAGTATGATGTTGGCTGTGGGTTTGTCATATAAGGCTTTTATTATGTTGAGGTATGATACTTCAATTCCCACCTTGCTGAGAGTTTTCATCAAAAATGGGTGTTGAATTTTGTCAAATGCTTTTTCTGCATCAATTGCTATGACCTTGTGGTTTTTTTCTTTCAATTTGTTTATGTGATGTATCACGCTTATTTATTTGTGGATATTGTACCATCCTTGCATCCCTGGGATAAATCCTACTTGATTTATATGTATGATCTTTCTGATGAACTGCTGGATCCGATTTGCTAGGATTTTGTTGAGGATTTTGGCATCTATGTTCATGAGGGATATTGGCCTGTAATTCTCTTTCATTGTGTTGTCTTTACCTGGTTTTGGTATTACGGTGATGCTGGCTTCATAGAATGAGCTTGGTAGTGTTCCTTCCTCTTGGATTTTTTGTAGTATTCTGAGGAGGATAGGTTTTAGTTGTTCCTTGAATGTTTGGTAAAACTCCCCTCTGAAGCCGTCTTGTCCTGGGCTTTTGTTTGCTGGAAGCTTTTTGATGACTGCTTCAATTTCTTCCATAGTTATTGGCCTATTGAGATTTTTAGATTCTTCCTGATTAAGTTTTGTAATGTATTTTTCTAGGAATATGTCCATTTGCTCCAGGTTGTCTAGTTTTTGGAGTAGAGTTGTCCATAGTATTTTTTTTAACAATCATTTGTATTTCTGTGGGATCTGTTGTTTTTTTGCCTCTATCATTTATGAATTTGTTGATTTGGGTCCTTTCTCTTTGCTTCTTGGTGAGCCTGGCTAGAGGTCTGTCAATCTTGTTTATCCTTTCAAAGAATCAGCTCTTGGTTTCATTGATTTTCTGTATTGTGTTTTTGGTCTCTATTTCATTTATTTCTGCTTTAATCTTTATTATCTCCTTCCTTCTGCTCACTTAGGCCTTTTCTTGTTGCTCTCTTTCTAATTCTTTGAGCTGTAGATTTAGATGATTTACTACCATTTTTTCTTGTTTGTTGAGATAGGCCTGTAGAGCTATAAACTTCCCTCTCAGGACTGCTTTCATTGTGTCCCAAAGTTTTTGGATTGTTGTGTTTTCATTGTCATTAGTTTCCAGAATGTTTTTAATTTCTTCTTTGATCTCATTGGTAACTCAATCAATGTTTAATAACATGCTATAGAGCTTCCAAGTGTTTGAGTATTTTGAGTTGTTTTTATTGTAGTTTATTTCTAATATTATGGCCTTGTGATCTGAGAAGATGCTTGGTATGATTTCAATCTTCTTGAATTTGGGGAGACTTTGTTTGTGACACAATTTGTGGTCTATTTTTGAAGATGTCCCATGAGCACTTGAGAAGAACGTATATTTTGTGGCTTTGGGATGAAGTTTTCTGAAGATGTCAATTAAGTCCATCTGATCTAGTGAGTCATTTATGATTGCTGTTTCTTTGCTGAGTTTTTGTCTAGCTTGATTTATCCAGTGATGACAGTGGTATATTCAAGTCCCCTACGATGATTATATTGTTGTCAATATCTCCCCTGATATCTTCCAGGAGTTTTCTTATGTATGTTGGTGCTCCTGCATTCGGTGCATATATGTTTATCAGGGTTATATTTTCGTGTTGTATCGATCCCTTTAGTATTTGAAGTGGCCTTCCTTATCTCTTGTTATGGCCTTCACTCTGAGGTCTATTTTGTCCGATATAAGTATTGCCACCCCACCCTTTTTTTCATTTCCCTTTGCCTGAAAGATATTTTTCCATCCCTTCACATTCAGTTTGTGTGAGTCCCTTCTTCTGAGGTGGGTCTCGTGTAGACAGAAAATATATGGGTCATGTTTTTTGTTTTTTTCTATTCAGCCACTCGATGTCTTTTTATTGGACCATTTAGTCCATTTATGTTTAAAGTTATTATTAAAAGGTAATTGTTTGTAGCCATTTTTATTTTTTTTGTGGCTGTTTTCTTTCTGTGATTTTTATTTCTTCTTTTTACACCAGTCCCTTTAGCATTTCGTGCATTGCTGGCTTGGTGGTGGTAAACTCCCTTACCCATTTTTTGTCTGTGAAGCTTCTTATTTCCCTTTCAATTTTGAATGATAGCCTTGCTGGATAGAGTATTCTTGGATTCAGTCCTTTGCTTTGCATCACTTTGTAAATTTCTGTCCATTCTTTTCTGGCCTGATGTGTTTCTGTTGAGAAATCATTTGATAATCTGATGGGGGATCCTTTGTAGGTAACTCTCTGTTTCTCTCCTGCAGCCTTTAAGATTCTGTCTTTGTCTTGTACATTTGCCATCGTTATTATGACCTTTCTTGGTGTGGGTCTTTTGGGGTTCACCTTGCATGGGACTCTCTGTACTTGTGTAACTTTTTTCTTCCCCATATCTGGGAAGTTTTCTGACATTATTTCTTCAAATAAATTTTCTAATCCTTGCTGCTCTTCTTGTTCTTCTTGCAGCCCTATTATGCATATGTTACTTCGTTTCAAGTTGTCCCGAAGCTCCCTTAGGCTCTCCTCCTGCTTTTTAATTTTTTTCTCCAGTTGCTGGCAGATTGAGCTTTTTTCTCTGCCTTATCTTCTAATTCACTAATTCGGTCCTCTGCTTCTTCTAGTCTGCTGTTGAAACTTTCCATGGAGTTTTTGATTGTAGCTATATCATTTTTCACTTCTTCCTGATTCTTGCATAGGTTGTTGATTTTCTCAACCATCCGGTGAATGAATTGTACAACCATTATTCTGAATTCTTTTTCTGTCATGTTGCATGCTTCCACTTCATTAATGACCTTTCTTGGTGACTCCTCATTGTCTTTCCTCTGGGTATTGTTTCGTCTCTTCATTCTGATTATCTCCTGATGGTTCAAACGTCGAGTGTTGTCGGCCTGGACCGTGGACAGTGGGAGCCTGCCACCCCCCTAGTGTCACTGAAGAGCTCTGACACTAAGATGTGTGGTTGTGGTTGGTTTGTGCGAACCAGGCTCGCTCAGAATCAGTGTTGTCAGCACTCAATGTGGCCTCGTATGCACCCATAGAATCAGGGACCCTGCCTGCACCATGCTGAAATAGAGACCCCCCTGAAGCGTGTTGAAAACCAGAGCCACCTAGCGTGCGCCAGGCGTCAGAGTTCCCCAGAATCCAGTATCAGAGTCTCTGTTGCTTCCCACACCCTTGCCTTGAGAATCAGGGTCCCTGTGTGCCCTTGCACCAGGAATTGGAGTCACTGGCTCTTAGTATGAATGCACAGGGAATCAGGATTTCAGGTGCAGGTGATAAGAAGCAAAGTTAAGTAGCTGGTGCTTGGTGCTGCCTCCTGCCCAGAGAATCTGGGTTCCTGGGCCTGTGATATGCCAGACAAATTCCCAGTGTTCACGCGATTGCTCCCAGCCCAGGGCTCAGAAGCCGGCCCTACGCGGGATCAGTTCCTAGGTGCTCATGCACTTCCAGGCTAAAGTTCCTGGAGTACTGATCCCTGGCAAGGGGTGGGTCTATCAGTTAGTTACTTGGGCTCTGTCTGCAAGCCTGCAGGAAGGGGGGATGGGCTCTGTTACTCAGGGATCTGCCTCGGGGATTTCTGAACTTTTGGTGCCCGCAGGTCTGTAGCTGTGATCACAGGTCTCTGTCCCCAGTGGCTGCAGGGTCCTGGTATGCGTCTGAGATCAGAGTGGGTGGTGCTGAGGCCAGGATCCTAGTCTGAAGCAGCTCTGTTTCCCAAGATGGCGTGGTCACCGTGCCTGTGCTGGCCGCCCAGGTGTGTCCGCGCAGGGAGCGGGACTCCGCCGCCTAAGACTGCCCGGTTTAGCAGCCCCTTAGAAGACCTGCAGAATCTAACTATCCCTAGGTCATACACACACACCACACGAGTCCACACACTCCTCTATCACTTCGTTGCACTCTCACACTCTCTCCCTCCCTACCTTTCTGCTAGTCACCATTTTCTCAAAAGTCAGATTTTTTTCTTGTTCCCTGGATTACTGAGGCTATTTTTACTCCATATGAATTTTTGGAGAGTTTGTTCTTTGTCTGTGAAATATTCTGTTGGTATATTAATGGAGATTACATTGAATCTATAAATTGCTTTGGGTAGTATGGACATGTTAATGATGTTAGTTCTACCAACCCATCAACACGGTATATTAGTCCATTGGTTGACATCTTTATCTCTGTTTCAATGTTCTGTCGTTTTCCAAGTGGAGTTATTTTACTTCCTTCATTGAGTTTTTTCCTTAATTCTTTTACTGCAATGGTAAGTGGGATTCTTTTCTTAGTTTCTCTTTTTGTGAATTCATTCTTGGTGTATCTAAAGACATATATTTTGAGGTTTTAATTTTGTATCCTGATACATGACCAAATTCATTTATTATCTGCTTTTCCGGTTGGGATGACTTTTATTTCTTCATGAACACTATGGTAGCACTTCCTGTACTATGTTGAACAGGAATGGTGAAAATTGGCATCACTGTCTTGTTCCTGTTCTTTCACGGGAAATGGTTTTAGTTTTTGCCAATTTAGTATGATGTTGGCTGTTGGTTTTTCATATATGGCCTTTATGATGTTGAGGTATGCTTCTCTATTACCACGTTGCTGAGAGTTTGTATCACAATTGGTGTTGGGTTTTTTTTTCAATTCTTTTTCTGCATCTATCGATATGATCACGTGATCTTTGTCTCTCAGTTTGTTTATGAGTTTTATCATGTTTATTGATTTGTGAATATCATACCAGCCTGGCATCCCTGGAATATATCCAACTTGATCATGGCATTTGGTCCTTTAATATAATGCTGGATGCAATTTGCTAATACTTGGTTGAGGATTTTAGTATCTGTCATCATCAGCTATATCGGCCTGTAATTCTCTTTCTTTGTCGTGTCTATACCTTGTTTTGGAATTAGAATAATGCTGGCCTCCTACCAAGAGTTTGGAAGTATTCTTTCCTCTTTTCATTTTCTGAAATAATTTGGGGAGTATAGATTGTAGTATTCTGAATGTTTGGTAGAACTCCCATTTGAAGCTGTCCGGACCTAAGCTTTTGTTGGTTGGAAGTGTTTTGATTACTGCTTCTATTTCATTAGTTGTTATGAGTCTATTCAGGTTTCTTCATTCTTTCTGAATCACTTTTGGTAGATTGCATTTTTTACTGACTTCATCTATTTCATGCACACTGTCCAGCATTTTGGCATATAGTTGTTCATAGTATTTTCTTACAATCCCTTTAATTTCTGCGGTGCCAGTGCTTACTCCTCCACTCTTGTTTCTGATTTTACTTATTGGAATCATGTGTGTTTGTTTCTTAATGAGTCTGGCTAATGGTTTATCAATTTTGTTTATCCTCTCATGGAACCAGCTATTGGTTTCATTGAATTTTTTGTCTCTGTTATTTTTTTCTGCTATAATCTTTATTTTTCCCTTCCTTTTACTTACTCTGCGCTCTTCTTGTTGGTCTCTTTCTAATTCTTAAGTTGTAGGGATAAATAGTTTATTGCTGATTTTTGTTATTTTTGGAGATATGTCTATAGTGCTATGAACTTCCCTCTCAGGACTACTTTTGCTGATTTCCAGAGATTCTGTGCTGTTATTTGTTCATTTTCCTTTTATCCAAAAAGTCTTTGATATTTTCTTGAACTCATTGTAACAAATTCATTGTTTAATAGCATGCTATTTAGCCTCTAAGTGTTTAAATATTTTTGGGTGTTTTTACTCTACTTGATTTCTCATTTCATTCCACTGTGATACAAGAAGATGCTTAAATGATTTAAATCTTCTTGAACTTGTAGGGACTTGTTATGTGTCCTACCATGTGGTCTATCTTTGGGAATTATCCCTGTGCACTTGAGAATAATGTATATTCTGCTCTGTTGGGGTGAAATGTTCTAAAATGTCAAATAATCAATCTGATACAGTGTGTCCTTTAGAGTCTCTGTATCATTATTTTGTCACATGGAAGACCTATCCAGTGAAGTCAGAGGAGTGATAAAAGTCTTCTACTATGACTGTCCTGTTTTCAGGCTCTCAATTAAAGTCCTCTAAAAGTTTCATTGTTTGTTTTTGTTTACTCATTTGATTGTTTCATATATATATATATATATATATATATATATATATGTATATATATATATATATATATATATATATTTATATATGACTGACAAAAGTCTACTCTCTTAGCCAATAGTTAAGACATAAAGGCCACCAAGATTCTTCCACCCTAAGCTGCCTTTTGGGATATTGATTTTCAGCTGTTTATTTAGAAGCCAAGAGTCAGAGAGCACCTTTGGGCAACCCCTGCCTGCTCCTGCCCAAATGATTCAAGAGAGAGACCCTCTTCAGAAGGCTGTTGCCTTTGCCTGATTGGAATGAAACATGGTAAACAGGAGGGCTTCAGCAGATGTCTATTAGCTAGATTCCCCTCCTCCCCTGTAACACTATCAATCAGGAGTGTGGGAGCGGTTCAGAGTTATTGTTGTTCCCAAGAAGCAAGGTTACAATTTCCAGCGGCTGCAGTTCAGCTCACCCAGCACACCCAGAACACCTCCTGAGCCACAGCTGGACAAGGCAGAGGCTGGGTCCAGGCTGGTGGGCCTAGGACCTGGAGAAGAGGGGGAAAATAGAGGGGGGTGACTCAGGTGTACCTGGAGGGGAGGGAGAGGCATCAGTGCAGATACCCACATGAACTGTCCTTGGGAAAGGTCACCTGTGTCCTGAGGAGAGAGAGGGGAGTAGAGCCCAGCCATGGGGGAGAAACCTCAGGGCTCTGCCCACTGACACTCTGACACTTGTAAGGACACTCACCACTGACTCTCTCATCCCCTCCCCAACCAGGTTGGCAGGGGAGGAGGGATCTCCATGCAAATTGATCCTGAACTCTGAGGTTTCTAAGTATTTTGTTACAAGCTTGAGGCTTAGCAACATGGGGAGGTACTAGTGGACACCCTTTCCAGGCAGGACTGGACCAGGACTGGTAGGGCAGCCTACATAGCCTTCCCCAAAAATTGCTTTGAGGCTGGGCCAAGGCCCTGGAGCTATGAGAGACCCTGCCTGTCAGTGAGCAGCTGGCTTTCAGCTGAGGGTTCCTCTCCACACACCCAACCTCTCCCCCAACAGTTACTGTAAGTGATTGTAGACAAAAGGATGTACCCCTTTCACCTCATCTCTATTTCATCCCCTCACAGGATAGGCTAGACTCAGCCTCTCTCAGCTGTGCAGGAGTGTGTGCACGCACACACACTCACACACAACTCACACACACACAAGGACACACATACACATGCACACACACACACACACACACACACAGACAGCAGCTCCTTCAAAAACATTCCAGCTTCCCTCTCTTCCATCACTGAAGGGTTTTTAAGTCAAAAGGGTGAACATTACAATGCAGTGCTGTTTGATTTACAGATTTAATGTTTCTAAAATGAAAACAGCTCTACATTACTAGTCCAGGAGAGGCAATTGTGATAGTGAGCCTTGTAAAAAAAATAACAGGAAGATAATTTACAATAACTAGCGTTAGCATTTTTAGTGGACATGTGGACTGCTTTAAGAGATTCGTAAATATGAATTGCTGATTTCCTAGGAGAGTGGGGCCCGGGAACTTTCATTCCCCCTTCCTTATGCAGGCTTACTGTGACCTAGGAACATAATAAACATTGTGAGGCAATGGGTGAAGGACTGGAATAAATGAATGTTACATTCACATTTAATTTTACAAGAATAGGGTTGTATTATGTAATCAGTCGGGTGGCCTGCATTTTGCTTTTCACATAACAGACCTTGTCTTTTTAGTGCATCAACCTCTGCCTGGTGACAAGCAACCAGATCATCATGAACATAAGGGTGGCAAACTTCAAATAGATTCCCTTTGAATTTCACCTTCCAGGGTGCATCCATTGCAGTCTGTGTCACTCTATGACCCTCCCCTGTGCCCCAGTGTCTCTTGCATTCTCAAATTGGCCAAGCACTCTACTCTCTCAGAAATTGTGCAGTCTGTCCTCATGCCCTGAACAGGATCCTTCTAAGCCCCTGATGGCCCCCTCCTTGTACAACCCTCAGGCAGGAGTCTTCCTGCATCTGTATCTTTCCATACCAGGACCTTTGTTTTCATGAAAGAATTAGTTACAAAGAGCCATTTGTAGACAATGGTCTTCTTGGGTTTTGCTGTGTTTGATTGTGTGTGTGTGTGTGTGTGTGTGTGTGTGTGTGTGTGTGTGTGTGTGTGTTTTCTATTTTCGTCCTAAACTCTGTGAGGAGAGACTGTGTGTAGCTCTGAGCATGATATTAGCAGCCACCCCAGGTCAAATAGTTGCCAAATGCATCTAGGAGAGAGGTGGGAGGGCTAGGCTGAATCTCTAGTTCCCAGGTGAAATAGTGGAGTTGTTTCTGTTTCTGCTTTTTATCTGCTCTGCTCTAGGTGACAATCCCAGATCCACTGGGGCTGAGTGCAGTCGCCTCATTTGTCCTCATTCCTCCATCTATGTAGCTGGAAACCTTAAACTCTGCTACTTCATAGGCATGGGGAACCTCTGGAGGAATGGCAGGGTAGGGACCCACAAGAAGCCAGCCTCACCACCTTGCTGTTATGCTCCGCCCCCACGACCTCCCCATACCCTATGGTGAAGAGATGCAGCCTCACCTGCATGACAGGGACACAGTGTCCTCACTCCATGCTCACCCTCAGAAAAGGTCTCACAGTTTGCAGAGTCTGAATATTCCCCAAGTCTGAGTGAGTAAGAGCAAGGCAGCACAATGTGTCTGAGGCTGCCTGTCACTACTAGAGCCAAGTTAAGCAGAGACAGGGTTGATCCACACAATGAGTATTTATCCAAGGATGCGGTCAATATGGGGAGAGCAGTTGCTCACCCTGGATATTTGGCTCTCAGCCACTAAGGAGTGAAGATAGCTACCTGTAGCTGCCAGCTGCAAGTGTAACATGGAAAGGGGAGGGGAGGGCCTGCTGTCTAGCCCTTCAGGAGCTCAAATCTGACCACAAGATGGCTAAACTTCTATGACTTCAGGATCATCTGAGGCCCTTCCTGGGATGAGATTGGAATGGTCAGCCTTCCTGAGAAAGACACCAGGAGGGGGTCAGGATGTGGGCACTGCTGCCAAATCAAAGCCTGTCCTGTGCCTGGTCTCTTCCCAAAATGCAATTATTTTCTGAATAATGGGCCATGGAGGCAGCCTATGTTTTCAGTAGAGACTGTTTCATCCTCCAGTGTCCAAGGGCCTCGTATTTATAGTTTGCAAGTAATTATTAAACAACTGTGGCTCTATTCTTATTACAAGTCCTTCCCCATTATGAGAAGCTGATTTCCAAAGACCCTCAGGAGATGCCTCAGGCCAGCTTGGATGAAAGGGCTGGGCCTCAGCTTTGCTCTTCCCCTCTCCCTCTCTCCTCACAAGCCTGAATTTATCTCCTAAAGAGTATGGAAAAGCAGGCAGAAAAACTTGTCAAACAGAGCATGCCAGGACCCCTGTGCCCCTTGGAGGTGCCACCTGAGAGGATAGCCCTGGGTTAAGGTTCAGCTAAGAGGCAGCTCTGCCAGAGCCTGAGCACCAGGCTGTGGCTAGTGCCTCCCTACCTCTCCTCAGCTTTGTTGGCCTGCCCACTCCTTCTGCTTTCAGGCCCAGGTGTGACTTTGCCAAAGGGATTTGTTGGTGAGATGAGAACCCCTTCATGAGGGGGGAGGAAGGCAGGTCGGCTGCCATCACCTGAAGGCTTAGGGGAGGTAAGCAGAGCAAAGGCTGGATTCAGGGCTTGTCAAAGAGCTCTGGTGACCCAAACCTCAGGGGAAGTCTGAGGAGAGCACCTGTGGAGAGAGACAATGTAATTGCATCTGGCCAGCTCTCCTCTGCCCCGGGGGTTACTAACATGTCCCCATTCAGACAGTAGGGACAGTGGACTAGCCCAGGGCAGGGAGCTCTTTTCTATACAGAGGGCTGCGTTGGGGTGGGAGTGGGGCGCCAAGCCTGGCCCAGGGAATGAGGTAGGTAAGTGGCAGCCACACCCACAGAGGGAAAGTGGTCCCCAGAAACACAGACCAGGGGTGGCAAGTGGGAGGTTAGCTGGGGTTCGCGACCTCCTCTTTCTCCCTCCATATCTGAGACCACCTCCACCCTCATACCTGGGAGCACAGGGTCCCCCTAACAACCACCGACCCTCTGCCACCTCTTGCAGCCTGGTGGGTGTAGCACAGGCACCCCTGTCCCCACCATCTCTGGGCCTGTTAAACCACAGCCCCCCTCCTGCCCCCAGTACTTTGTTTGCTCCTGATCTCGTGATCTCACGAGATTTTGCCCCCAAAGGAACCAGGGTACTGCCCCAGGATGCTTGCCAGGTGCCACCTGTCACTGCTTCCTTCCTGCCAGACTCCCTGCTGAGTGGGAGACCACCTGGTGAGGAGCATGGCCTTTGGCAAAGGTAAGCACACACTCTGGGTTCTTGCTGTCTCCGGGGGTGAACTTGCTGTCTCCAGGGGTGAACTTGCTATAGTCACTGGTAACCCACAGCACCTACCCCGCCAGCGTTTTCCATCTGAAAATGAGTTCCTACCTGTTTGGAGTGAAGGCTTGAGGTCCAAACCAGGCTCCCTGGGGTGAGGCTGTTTCCTGCTGTGCCAGAGTAGGAGCTCGCTGAGAAGACTTACACGCAACTGTTCATGGAACTCCGGCGTTTGCCTTTATTGTGTGACCTCAGCTGGCCGAGTTTGCACTTGACAAAGGGTGTCCCCACAGCCCCCTGCGCCAGCTCCCCAGGGATCTGGCTCCTCAAGTCTGTGGGTTCTCAGGCCAGCCCAGCCCTGCTCAGGGCAAGGGGGACAGAGAAGGGGCAGAAAATTGGCTGCTGGTCAGTGGGCAATGTCCAGGAGTGAGAGGTCGCTTTCCACAGAGCAACAGGCCCATCACTCATCCTTGTCCTCTTTTTCAGCTGGTGAGAAAGCAGTGGCCAGGCTGGGAGATAAGAGGTGATTTCCACTGAGAGCTTCAGAGCCCTTTCCTGGTGTGAGTGTGCCTGTGCCTGGGTGTGCATGAGTATGAGTGTGTGAATTCTCACCTGATCTTATGTTCCTGGGTTCCTTTTCTTTCTTTCTTATTACTGATTAAGGTATTACATATGTGTTCTTATCTCCCACTGCCCCCACACTCCCACCCCGACGCCCGCAAGCATGCCCTCACTCTCACCTCCTGGTGTCTGCGTCCATTGGCTAGGTTTATAGGCATGCATACAAGTCCTTTGGTTGATCTCTCCCCCTCAGTCCCACACTCCCTTACCTTCCCTCTGAGGGTGATGGTCTGATCCATGCTTCTCTGTCTCTGGATCTGTTTTTGTTCATAGGTTTATATTGTTCATTATAATCCACAGATGAGTGAGGTCATGTGATATTTATCTTTCTTGCACTGACTGGCTTTGCTTAGCATAATGCTCTCCAGCTACATCCATGCTGTTGCAAATGGACAGTGCTCCTTCCTTTTTTGCGGCAGCATACCATGCCAGTGTGTAGATGTACCACGGCTTTTTAACCCACTCATCTGCTGACCAGCACTTAGGCTGTTTCCAAATCTTAGCTATTGTGAATTTTGCTGCAGTGAACATAGAGGTGCATGTATCATTTCTGATTGGTAATTCTAGTTTCGTGGGATATATTCCTAGAAGTGGGATCACTGGGTCAAATGGGAGGTCCGTTTTTGTTTTTGGAGGAAACTCCATACTTTTCTCCATAGTGGCTGCACCAGTCTGCATTCCCACCAGCAGTGAAGGAGGGTTCCTTTTTCTCCCCATCCTCACCAGCACTCGCCCTTTGTTGATTTGTTGATGATAGCCATTCTGAAAGCTGTGAGGTGGTACCTCACTGTCCTTTTGATTTGCATCTCTCAGAGGATTAGTGATTCTGAGCATGTGTCTCTTGGCCTTCCTTTAGTCCTCTCTGGAAAAGTATCTTTTTAGTTCCGTTGCCCATTTCTGTGATTGGGTTGTTTATCTTCCTTTTGTTAAGTTGTATGAGTTCCCTGTAAATGTTGGAGATGAAACCCTTATCACAGAGAACATTGGCAAATATGTTCTCCCATGCAGTGGGCTTTGTTGTTGTATGTTGGTCATTTATATTGCTATGAAGAAGCTTTTTATTTTGATGTCGTCCCATTTGTTTATTTTAACTTTATTTTCCATTGCCCCAGGAGCTGGGTCGGTGAAGATATTGCTTCAGCATATATCTGAGACTCTGCTGCCTGTGGCTTCCTCTAATATTTTTAGTTTCCCATCTTATGTTTAAATCCTTTATCCATTTTGAGCTTTTTTTTGTGTAAGGTGCAAGTTGGTGGCCTAGTTTCCTTTTATGCATGAATCTGACCAAATTTCCCAGAACCATTTACTGAAGAGAATGTTTTGTCTCCATTGTATGTTTTTGCCTCCTTTGTCAATATTAATTGAGCTTAGTGGTTTGGATTGGTTTCTGGGTTCTCAATTCTATTCCATTGGCCTATATGTCTATTCTTGTGCCATTGTCAGGCAGTTTTGAGAACAGTGGCTTTGTAAAACAGCTTGATATCTGGTACTGAGATCCCTCCTTCTTGGTTCTTCTTTCTCAGGATCGCTGCAGCTATTTGGGATTTTTTTGTTTCTTAAACATCTTTTATTGATTTTTTTATAGAGAGTAAAGGAGAGGGATAGAGAAATAGAAACACTGATGAGACAGAAACATGGATCAGCTGCCTCCTGCACACCCTCTACTTGGGATGTGCCCCCAATTAAGGTACATGCCCTTGGTCAGAATTGAACCTGGCACCTTTCAGTCTGGAGGCCGAAACTCTATCCACTGAGCCAAACCTGTTCGGGCTCAGGGTCATTTTTTTATTACAGATGGATTTTTGGAGAGTTCAATCTAGGTCTGTGAAATATGCTGTTGGTATTTTAACATGGAATGTATTGAATCTATAGTTCATTTTGGGTAGTATAGCCATTTTCAAGATGTTGATTCTACCAAGCCATTAACATGGCATGTTCTTGCATCTGTTTTGTCTTCCTCTATCTCTTTTTCAAAATCTTGCAGTTTTCTGAGTAGAGGTCTTTTACTTTCGTAGCTAAGTTTATTCCTATGTATCTTAATTTTTATGGTGGGATGATAAATGGGATTGTTTTTCAAACTCTCTTTGTGTAAGTTCATTGTTTTTGTATAAAATGCCATACATTTCTTGGCATTAATTTTTTACTCTGCTACATTGCCGAATTCATTTATGAAGTTTACTAATTTTTTGATGGGGTCTTTGGGGTTTTCTTTGTACAGTATCTGCAAATCATGACAATATACTTGTTATTTTCCAATTTGGGAGCCATGTATTTCTTTTTCTTGTGTGATCACTGTGGCTAGCAGTTCCAGTACCATTTTGTACAGAAGTGGTGTAAGCAAGCATCCTTGTCTTGTTCCTGTTCTTGAGGGAAATGGCTTTAGTTTTTGCCCATTGAGTATGATGTTGACTGTAGGTTTTTCATATAAGGCTTTTATATGTGGAGGGATGATCCTTCTATTCCCACTTTGCTGAGTGTTTTTATCAGAAAAGGCTGTTGCACTTGGTCAAATGCCTTTTCTGAATCTAATGATATGATTGTGTGGTTTCTGTCTCTCAATATTTTTTATGCGATGTATCATGCTTATTGATTTGCGGATATTGTACCAGCCTTGCATCCCTGGGATATATCCCACTTGTTCATGGTGTATGATCTTTCTAATGTAATACTGGATCCAGTTTGCTAGAATTTAGTTGAGGATTGCAGCATCACTGTTCAACTGGAATATTGGCTTGTAAGTCTCTTTCTTTGTGGTGTCTTTTTTTATTTTTCAGATTAGGGTAATGCTGGCTTCATAAAAAGAGCTCAGAAGCGTTCCTTTCTCCTGAATTTTTTGAAAGAGTGTGAGAAAGGTTAGTTTTACTTCTTTTTGAATGTTTGGTAAAACTCCCCTGTGAAGTCATCTGGTACAGGGATTTGTTTTCTGGAAGGTTTTTGATTACTGTTTCAATTTTATCACTAGTTTTCGGCTTGTTCACGTTGTTTGCCTTTTCCTGATTTTGTATTGGAAGACTGTATTTTTCTAGGAATATATCTATTTTGTCCAGATTGATGAGGGATGTTTAATGAACCAAAGACGCAGAGGTAAGACGGCCATATAGGATGATTGATGCTGGACAGAGGGCTACAGCTCGCTTCGGAATGTAGCAAACTTTGCACTCTCACCATTGCTTTTATTGGTGTTTGGCACAAGGTCAGTGCATCAGCAGTTAATCAATTAAATATTGTTTTGTTCTCCATTATTACAAGAGCTTATTGAGGACAAATTGCAGCTGTGCCCTCCCTTTCTGTTCTACACCCATGACTATTTAATCCTAGCCTTTGTCATGGAGGCAAATGTTCCTGGAACTCAAGATTGTGTGCAGTGTTGACCCAGCATGACTCGCTTGCAATCACGCTATGCTCCTGATAGAACATTCACTTCTTCTTGGCAGGACTTCAGATCCTGGTTTACAAATGTCCAGCTACAAATCCACCTTTTTTTTTGCTTCATTAGATGGAGCATCAGAGATAACACAGCTGTTTTTCTCTTAATTAGTTGCTTGGCTTTCCCGAGTCCTTGGAAGAGTAAATATAAAATGATACAGAGATAGAGTATTAATAATAGTATTCCAGCAGAAGCTCCTAAAGTGGCTTGTAAATGGGGTATAGGATTTAATTGTTGCAACCCCTTAACCATATTTTTAACACATTTTGCCCAGTTAATTTATGCAATTTCTTTTGAAATATTTTTTGTATATGAGATTGTAAGTTAATGAATTTCTTTTGTTAGATTTTTATGATTGAACAAATGTTTTTTAACCTTTTCCCATGGAAAGAGACTTTCATTCTAAGGTACAGGAGTAATGCAAATTGATGAATAATTCTAGTTATATTTCATATGCATTTGTCTTTGCAGACTTACAATTTGATCTTCTATCATTAATAAAAATGGTAATCGAACACAGGTTTGTACAAAGGCAGTTTTGATAGCATAAAATTGTAAGGTGTAATTCCCAGAGTTATTTTTATAGATTTGCTTATTTTATGCAAATATATGTTTTCAAAGAGTGTAAGGCAGACCCCAGTTTCCATAAATCAGATTCAACAGGATGTCCTTCTTGATGAGGTGTTGGGGGAACAAATCCTCCATCATGCCATACAATGCTCACATTCGCTTGCGTGGATATGGGCTTGTTCTCTCCTCTACGCTATCATAGATCAGCTCCATTGGCTTTGGAACGGGCAGAACCTGAAGGGCTCCAATCAATGACGCTTCCATAGGAAGTATTAGATAAAAACCGAACTGTCTTTCCTCCACAGGATTCCCAATGAACCCAATCAGACAAGTGCATAAAAGTTGGAACATGACATGGGGGAAGTAATGGATGTGTACTGTTGTTATCCCAACTAACATTTTTAAACCGATGGATCTAACCACATAATGGTCTTAAGCTTAATCTTCCCTTGTAAATAATAGGGCAAATTGTTTGAATATGTCTTTTTTTTCTGTGATTTATGAGGCAAGAAAATCTATTCAATAACATTACTATCTTGAACAAGTAACCCTGTAGGAGAATGCTCAGTGTGGAAAACTAATAATTTAAAATTGTCTATGGAGAGAATTCTATTTAATTGTGTTTGTTGTATATGCTGTTCTATCCAAGTTAATTGTTTTTCTGCAGCAGGGATTAAAACACGTGGGCTATTTAATTCATATGGCCCCTTTAGTATTTGAAATAAATTAGTCAATTGATAAGTAGGTATATCAAGACTGGGTCTCAACCAATTAATGTCTCCTAATAACTTTTGAAAATCGTTTAGAGTCTCTATACTGTCTCTTCTAATTTGAACCTTCTGTGGAATAATGGAGACATCTGTTAATTTTTGTCTCATATATTTCCATAACTCCTGCCATTGTGTCTTTTCTGGGGCTACTTCTAATCTATAGTCTTAGAAATTTTCAAGGAGGTATTGGTAAATCTCCTGTAATTGTGATTGAATTTCAGAAGCTATTAAAATATCATCTATATATTGATAAATTAGAGTATTAGGAAATCTTTTTTTGACTATTTCTAAAGGTTGATGCACATATGCCTGACATATAGTGGGACTGTTGAACATTTCTTGTGGTAAGACTTTCTATTGATACCGTTGAGTGGGTTGAGCCTGATTTAAAGCCGGGACAGTAAATGCAAATTTCTCATAGTCTTGAGGTTGTAAAGAAATAGTGAAGAAATAATCTTCGTTACGAGGAAACGAGCGGCACCATCAACCTGGGCCGACTTGCCCAGATGTATGTCATGCAGAAGCATATGCTTCAGGAGTTGGGTCGGCCCGGCATGGTCTGGCTCTGTGCTTACCCCTGTCCTCACTGTGGCTGTAGAACCTTCCATGACCCAACTCCCATTCTGTGATCCTGTTGCTTGAGTGTCTAGCTGGGTGCACATCTCATAGGCTTTACTCTGGGCACTTGGGCACTGAAGCCCAGACATAAGTGTACCGTTCAGGAACACAGCAGCCTGTTTCAGACAGCTACTCAGGGTTGGGGGGAAATGCTCACAGGGGACTGGATGGTTTCTTTGGGGAGATTTGTCCTAAGGAGTTATGCCGGGGTCCAACCCCAGCAGGTCCAGGGGTTCCCAAAGGCGTAGACGGAGTCGGCGAAGAAGGAAGGACACGGAGACAGTGTTCAGTTGATCAGCAGCCTAGCCAGGATCTCTAGCCCGGATCTCCAGCCAAGTTCTGGTCTGGATCTCCAGAGAGGTTCTGCTTCGGATCTCCAGCGAGGTTCTGTAGCCATGTTCCCTCGCTAGGTTCTCCAGCCAGGTTCTGTCCAGGCTCTCCAGTCAGGTTCAGTGTCCAGGTTCCAGTCAGGTTCTCCTGCCAATCTCTGTAGTCAGGTTCAGTCCAGGATCCCTTGCCATGTTCTCCCGCTAGGCTCTGTCTCTAGGCTCCGAGGCCAGTCCCAGTCCAGGATCCTCTGGCATGCTCTCGCCAGCGAAGTTCTTCTGTCTCTAGGCTCCGTGTAGGTTCTGTCTTCTGAATTCTGTCTCCTGAGTTCTGAGTCCTGTGTTCTCAGTTCTGTGTCTGAAGTTCTGTCTCTTG
Source organism: Myotis daubentonii (assembly GCF_963259705.1). Lineage (NCBI taxonomy): Eukaryota > Metazoa > Chordata > Mammalia > Chiroptera > Vespertilionidae > Myotis > Myotis daubentonii. Next base: position 13,650,162 of record NC_081862.1, on the reverse strand, counting down.
CTGTCTGGTTCTGTGTTCTGAGTTCTGTCTCTGTCTCTAGATTCTGAGTTCTGTCTTGTTACAACTGTATTTATACCAGTTGATTCAATCCTATCAATCTCTATTACAAAGGTTAGGGCGTTTCTTATCTCCATTCCAGGGGGAAAAGATTATGTAGTTTAAGCATGATTGTTCGTAGTTAAAGGGATTAATTACCCACCTGGCACTTAGTTGAGGGGTTTTATTCCCTCCCTAACTTCAGGGGAAAATCCCTACCTGGGGATTCAACCTTTCTCGGAGAGGTGACCTTGGTTAAAACACAGTGCCAAGAAGGTGAGCAAACATATTAAGAACCGTATGCCATATATGCCAGGTCCCTTGAAACAGCAAGGATGGACCGGCTCCCGGCAGAGTTAGAAATATGCACCTGAATCTCTCAGGGGGAGGGATTGAGGCTTGGGTGGTAGATGCGGTGATTACCTTTGCTTGAATGGTTGTGAATAAATGTAATAAAGAGAACTGGATGTTAACCATCTGGTGTCCTCCATGACATGTTAACATGACTCTCCCACCTGCAGTTACTGGCCAAGTAAGAAGATATGAGCATCGTGATGCACAGCCACTAGGCTGGATGAGGTTGGTTCCAGTAGATCACATCACCATGTATCCTTTCTGGTTTGGTGGTTCTTTCTGGTGCACCGGTACTTACTCACCTCTGTGATTTTTCAGTGGGATAGCACACACAAGGTGCGTCCACAGGGGCTGGAACAAGTGGCTTCCAGTGAGCACCAACAAGGTACAACTTCTCTGGTGCCGTCACAGGTAACTAGTCCAGTCCTTGGACTCAAACACTCCTCCCCACTGGGAGCCTCCATTGCTGGCCTCTGGCTGTTCCATGGTAGGGCTTCCCTGTGCACAAGTCAGGCCCCCAGTACTGAAAGGGACATCAGCCTGTCCGGGAGCCAGAGCCCTGGCCTCACAAGTCCATGCCTGTCATTCCCCTGGATCCAGCCCCTTCTTGAATTCAAGTTCCTGTGACCTGAAAACACATTTACATTCTTTTCAGCAAAATACTGAGCTGGAATAAACCTCTGCTTTGTTCTGTGTCCTGTGCTAAGAATAGGACATCCTTTGGTAGAGGATGGTCTAATGTTCGAATACTTTCCCCTCATGATCCTCCTTCCCATTAATCAAGGAGGTGGTAAAGCAACGCTGAGCCAGTGACAGGCCCCGGGTCTGAAGAGTGGACAACCCCAAGCCAGTTCCCGGAGAGCACTTAAGTGGACACATGTGAAGGTCACCCCGGGGAGATGGGGGTATGGAGGGCCACCCTGAGGGTCAATACAACCAAGTGAAAGAGAGTTGTCCTGGTGTGCTGTTGGATCCCACAGTCAGTGGACAGTTAGCTGGCCAGGAAGGAACAGGCTCCCTGCCCACCTGCCACTGCATTCTGGCCCTAGGCTGTCTCAGTTTGCTCACTGAGTGGCCTGCCAGAGCAGCACCTAGTGAGAAGGCCACATATCCAGGCCCAGGTGCAGGCCTCCATTAGCCTGTATGTATCCCTAATTGTGAGGAAGTCAGTCCTGTTTTTTCTCCTTCTACTGCCTCTCATTCAGTGCCAGCCACTCATGTGCTTGCTGCTCTCTGCTGGGTCTCAGCAACTTCCTAGCTTGTCACATACAGCACCTGGCCCTTCGTTCTCTTTTTATTGCCATTCCTTTCTTTCTCTTCTACCTTCCACTCTTCTAGCTTGGGCCCATCAGCTTAGGAGCTCATTTTTCTGTTTCTTAGTATATTTCTTATTGATTTCAGAGAGGAAGGGAGAGGGAGAGATGGATAAAAAATCAATAATGAGACAAAATCATTGGTTGGCTTTCTCCTGCACATCCAACTGGGGATCCAGGCGTAAACTCCAGCCCCTGCTCCAACTGAGAATTGAACTTTGTCCTCTTGGTTCATAGGCCTCTGAGCCACACTGGCCAGGCCCACTCTGCTTCTTCTAGTGGGAAAAGAAAATGCTGAAGTCTCTGTAACTGTGGGTGAGCTCCCCACCCTCCAAAAAAAGAGGATAAGAGAACAAGGGTCAGAAAATGCATATCTCTTACAGCAAACGCTCTCTTTCTCTTCCTCTCTATTATTTTCTCTCCCTCTCCTTCTCCCTGTCCCTCTGTCTGACATGCACCTTCTCTTCCCATCCCCACCTTGACATGGAGTAGTGTCCATAATGGGAATTAGAACCTCTGGCATTTGAGGAAAAGCATAAAAATTTGCAGGATCTGAGGGAGGAAGGGCAAAGGCAAAACATCCTGTGGTCTGGGTGTTAATTCCTCCACACATAGAGCTCGTGCCCATTACCTTGTGGGGAGATTCACCTGTGGGGCCATCTTATGTAAAGCTCTTGTCAGCATGTCCTCCTCTGGAATTGCCCACTGTCATTAGCATTCTGTGCATGTCTCTCTCCATTCACCTCTCTCTAAAGAATTAATTTTAAAAACCCAGCATATTAAGACACAACAAAAGAAAACTCATTGCTGCATGTTGCCTCTAAAACCAAGGGTCCTGCACTTGACGCTTTATTTGTTCTGGAGACCACAACTGAGAAATCCAGAAAAATCCTATATTGCAATCTGGACTTTCCATCACAATATTCAGAAAAGCATAGTATCAAGGCAATGAGGCTTAGAAAGCTTAGATAGGAACTGCATCTATGAAGATGGGCACAGAAGAGACCTGGATAGGAGGTGACTGCTGGTACACAGAGATCGTGTACATGAAGGCCCTATGGGCAGAGTCTCTAGGACATCAGAAAGCAAGCAGGGAGAGTGACACACACATAGTAGGTTCCTTACTACTAGAATGTACCCTAGAGTCCACCAATCTGCACAGCAGTCAGGCAGCCTGGATACCGGGCAGCTGGAGCACACGAATGTCAAATGGAAGACTCTGAATAAAGAAGAGCCAAAGCCTGGCCTGTTTGGCTCAGTGGATGAGTTTTGACCCGTGAACCAGGAGGTCAGGATTCAATTCCCAGGCTGGGACATGTCCCCATTGTGGGCTCTTAGCCCAGTAGGTGTCTTATAGGAAGCAGCCAATCAAGGATTCTCTCTCACCATTGATGGTTCTAACACTTTCTCCCTTTCCCTTCCTCTGGAAAGCAATGAAAATAAATATGTCTAAAAGTATGTACTTAGCTTAGGGTTTTGATACCCAGAATATCCATTTAGAAATACAAGAAGGAGCCTTTTGTCATGGTCAGGATTTTTATGCTGTTCCTTCTTCCCCTTTAATCTTCCTTTTTAGTCCACTTCCCCATGGGATTGTATATAAAGTGATCTATTTCATGATGCGAAGTTTTGTATTGTTTGTCTAGTATTTCTCTACACCATAGTACGTTATCAGTACAAACCTACAGTGGTAAAATTAAGCTGAGTAAATTTGGCATCCAAATGGCTTTATTAGGTATTTCACCAATCCAGCAGCATTCCAGCTGGCAATGAGATTGGGGCTCACTGAGCCATACGGACCAGGGTTTGTCCCACTACCATCCCCAACTTTGACAGGCTAGACATTAAGGTCCTTAAAAAGTTGAAGTTCCAGCTTCCAAAATTAATTTCCCATACAGTATTCCAGTAAAAATAACTTTAAGAAACCAAATATTTTGGGGGAGATTTTTAAAATTGAATTTGGAAGGCTTGTTGATAACTATACACTCAACAGTCCAACAGGTGAGTTTTTATAAATTTTCCCATTTGGGACGTTTGTTGACATTCACTCCTAAAAATACTGAGGCTTCAAGATAACTCGATGTTTGGAGAGCATATATTAAATGTCAAAAAGTTGAAGAGGAAGTGCAGGAGCATTTCTATAGAAAAATACATATATCAATCAAAGGGCCCTTTTGTTTATTTAATTCAGAGGTATAGTCAGGAAAGCTTGTTAAGTGGCAAATTCTGTTTCAATGGTGTTATTCCCACTTCAGAAAGGTTCTGATGTCATTTCAATTAACAAAAGGATGCTTACATTTAGACTTGTTCAAACATTTATATAATTCCACATGTAATTTTTCATCCTACTTATACTATTCCTTTAAAGATTGAGGACATACCAAATGCCACAGGAAGGAGGTGAACAATTGCTTTACAGCCTTGTTGGAGGTGCCTCAACCCTTTTTTCCATTTAGGTTTTCCAAGAAGATGTCATTTGATTACCTCCCCCCGACAATTGCAAACAGGGCAGCATGCCATGAAGAAGTAACACAATGCTTCATTTTGTATGCAGTTCACTTCAAAGACTTCATGCACTTGTGGTCAAAGACACCTTGGGAAATTTAGGGCCAAGAATTCACCTCACCATCCAAACACATGGCTTTTATGTGTTTGTAGTAAAATCAGACAAGAAATCCCATTTAGTGGAAAACTTTATTCTGAATATTTTAACAATCAGATATTCAATTTAAACATTAAAGTATGTTGTTATTAAAATCAACACATAAAATAACCTTGAAGAATTAAAACTTTGCATTCTATGCAGAAGTTTCACAAAGGGATCTAAAATTCTTGCTTCTTCCCCAAACCCACCATTTGCTTCTATTCATTCGTAAATAACAGAAGACAATTTCTTTTCAAATAAAAAGCCGTCCATAACATAGCATTATTTTTAAGTTCATTTTCTACTTCATCTGTCACAGGGACTTCCCTCCTGGCAGCTCTTGAGAATCCCAATAAGTTGAGCTACTGCACTGCATGATTCACTCTCTCTTGCATAGATGGTGAATCCTATGATCCCCACCAGCATCACACTCATGGCCGCTTACAGAGGTGTCCCATTGGCTGTTGCAGTAATTGTTATGCCCCCCAATCATACCCATTTCGTGTGAGGCTGTAATACTCATCCCAGCGACTCCTTCCACCATAAGTCAGAGGGGGCCCTCGGGTTGATGGTGCACCACCTGTGCATCCTGTAAAGTCAGTGACCAAATAAAAATACTTTAACATCTTAACGAATAATTTTTATGTCAGTATGACATGACCCTAGTAAAGTCTTAAAAAGTTGGCAAACCTATGCTTTTATACACCTGTGCTAAAAATATGTCAGGAAAGCTGAGGTAGACAAGGGAGCTTACAATTACTTAAAATACTGCTGAAGAATAGTGTTTTGACGGAAATAATTGACTATGAATACATATGAAGGCACATTTTCTGAAAACGGGCTGGAATTCTGACTTTCGTATTATTCTTATGTTTCACGCTGTCAAATGCTCTTTCTGTTTAAAAAATTATACAATACCCCCCTGGCTGGTGTGCCTAAGTGGGCTGCGCACCGGTCTTGGCACTGCAGGATCCCGGGTTCAATTCCAGGTTAAGGGCATGAGCCCGGTTTGCAGGGTCCATCCCTGGCCCGGGTTGGGGATTGTGCATGGGGAAACCAATCGAAGTATCTCTCTCACATTGATGTAGCTCTCTCTCAGCCCCACTCCCTCCGTCCACTCTCCCAAGATCAGTAGAGATATATCCTCAGGTAAAAAACAAAACAAAACAAAAATGTTGCACTTCATTTCTTTAATAAGGAAAATAAATGAGTATGATCCTGCCCTCCTGAAAGATTTGGACTGTTCCAAATGAGCGACTAAGGAAAGAATACAAGACTTCCAAGATAATACAAAACACATACTGCATATAGTACAGCCTGTTGCAAATAAAAGTAAAATTCGAGTTAAACACAAGATGGCCTGTTAATTCCAATCCTGCCCCTTACACGCAGTATATCTGGACACTTACCACAGCTCTCATATGAACCTCTATAAAAATAGGAAAATGCAAATGGACAGAAGGCTTCAAGAGTCATTTCTCCAAAGAAGATACCCAAACAGCTAACAAGCTCATGGAAAGAGGATCAAAATAATGGGTAGTTAGGGAAACGCCAACCAAAACCTAAGTGAGATACCACTTTATTCCTAAGTAGGTCCCAATGTTTGAAGAGGAAAACAGCAGGGCTTGTTGGGAATTTAGAGCCACTGGAATCCTGTGCACAAGGAACAGAAAGGGCACAAGGCGTGGCTGCTGTGGAAAATAAGGGAAACTCCTACAACAAACATTTAACACTGAATTGCAATATGACTCCAAAATTCCACTCTAAATTTTGCACGGACAATAACTGGAGACTTCTATGAAATACTAGTCCAAAATGCTCACATCAGTCCTCTGGTGGAAACGACCCCAACGGTTGAAGTGGTAAATGAGCTGTGTGCACTAGAGCTGCAAGGGAATATTTAACCAGCCATTAAAGTGGCGGTGAACTGATTACTGCCACATGGATGACCCTTGGACACATTTATGGTAACGGAAACAAGCCAGACACAAAAGGTCCTATCCTGTTTCATGCTGATACTGTGATCTGTGGAAAACAGGTGAATCAATACAGATAGAACACTAGTTGCTGTTTCATAGAAGCTGGACTGAGGAAGAGAATGGTAGCGACTGCTTTACCTTCAGAGCTTTTATGTATGATAAAGAGCTTTACCTAAAGAGCTTTTATGGGTGATAAAGATGTTTTGGACCTACTCAGATATGGTGGTGGCATAAGACTCTGAATATACTATATGTTAGTTGGTCAATGGTGAATATTTAGTGTTATGATAGATGAATTTCACCTCAACAACAGACAGTGTATAGTATAGTTTAGGTGTCTTACGCTTTATTGCCCATTACCTATAACTAGTAGTGCAATCATCATCTCTTGGAGATATATGGTAATTTCTCCTGGAAGGGATTGTCTCTTTGCGAGGAACGCCTGCATAACTCCCTCTCCCACGTGACAGCGTTCCTGTAAATGACAAGTACTTACGTGAGGATATCATCTTGGAGAGCAATGTTTTAAGGGAAAACAATTATTCAAAACAACACTTTATTTCCTCTTTCCACAACAATGTTTAAATTTACTCTTAGGCTCTATTTAGGCTCATGCTTGTATGCGCTGTGATATGTTACTCTGGAATGTATTATCTTTTGACATCTTGTCCTCCCTGTACATCTTCCTTAATTTCTTAAATGACCATTAGTGGGAAAAAACCTTTCTGATTCTGAACAAAGTGCAAGAAATTTCCATGATGTCCACATACATATTTATCCGTGCCTACCTATAGCTTGACAAGCCTCTATCAGCTTTTCTCCTTCTCTACTTTGCTCTCTCTTGCTCACAATCTCTTGTCAACATTACTAAAAACTTCCTAATTTTCCCGTTACACTCACTTCTTCATGCACTTTCACCTAAGAACTAATAGTTATTTCGGTACGCAAGTATTAAACTATTAGCATTTCGGTTAAAACACGTTCATTGCTCCTGGATGCCCACAATATAGAGGCAAGTTATTTCCATTTAATTTCAAAATTGACTGTCTCACTTACCTTAGAACTTTTATGCTACACTTTCAACTACATTTTGGACTCAGGAAAAGCCACATGTGCTAGTGGTGCACTTGGATCTATTCTAATACTTGCAAGATATCACCTGTGCATAGTAATATTTTCTTGGGCCAGTACATGCCAAATTCATTCCACATATAATTTTATAATTTATCACCAATTTAGCATGGCTCTCTCCTAATGCTGACTAGTTTAAATGTATAACCTTAGTTTTGGTAATGATGGCAATATAAATTTTACTGCCTTAATCTGTACTACAAGCATTTAACAGCTCATGTGAAGAGCCCCGGATGTCCTTCAAAATATGAGAAATATTACATTTCCCATGAATATTACCATGTTTCAGTGCTAATTCTTATCCCAAATGTCCACAAATGAGCCTTTAATTTATGTGCTCACTAGCACAGCCAAAATTTAAATGGATAGGCTGTTTGTGTATATTCAACTGCAGAGACATATTGTTCTTAACTACACTGATTCCCTCAATGGTTTCAACTTTCCAACATAATAAATAGTGAGAGTCTCTATGTTAGACTTTAAGACATCTCTGTACTGATATGAATGAGTCACATTTGCCTTGTTTTTTTCACAACTATGTGCACTCTGTGATTTACCACCTTGCAATGCCTGACTCTTTCAAGTGTGCCTTTCCACCCTCATTTTTATTAAAAACAGACCCTATGAACCCACACATATCACTTTTCAGCCTGTTGACAAAATACTTATATTGTACTTATTAAGATGTGTTAATTTGGTTGCCATATTTCCTCAACAAGCATATGATTCTTGGAATCACAAAATATAACTTTATGGATATACCACTGGCCCGGTGCATGAAATTCATTCACAGGAGGGTGTGTCCCTCAACCTGGCCTGCACTGTCTCTAATCTGGGACCCTTGGGGGATGTCCGACTGCCAGTTTATGAATTGAGCCTGATCCAGAAGTCACATGTCCCTCTTGAAATCCAGCACCACTGCCTCCTAACAGCTCGCCTGCCTGCCTGCCTGCCTGATCTCCCCTAACTACTATGCCTACTGGCCTGCTCACCCCCAACTGTCCTCCCACCCCCCAACCACGCTGCCCTTCTCGCCCCCAGCTATCGAACAGGGAGAGACTGATGGATACTCAGGCATCCTCCTAAAGGACCAACACACAAATTTCCCTGTGCTCTGGCAAAGGGAGGGTGAAGTGCACTGGAGCTGTGAGGGAAGAAGCCAGGACTAGGGACTCAGGGGATACAGCTCAGAAGATAGATACCCAAGTCTCCAGTTATTGTCGGTGCAAAATTTAGAGTGGAATTTCGGAGTCATATTGCAATTCAGTCCCGACTGTAAAACATTTTCTCTAGGCCACTAAAGAGATTAAGAATGACAATTGGTCTCCAGTAGAAGCCACCACCCGCCATGTTGCAAAAAATCTCTTGCCTGAGGATGACTGCCTACAGGGGCAATTCAAGTCAGAAGCCTACAAGTGTGTAGCCAGAGGTGGTCTCCTGAGGCTTTGAGTCTTTGCCTGACCTAATTAGTCATAAACAGCCTTTAACACTGTCCAGCATGACAGACTGAGAGGTGTAGAACAGCGGTTCTCAACCTGTGGGTCGCGACCCCTTTGACGTTCGGCCGACCCTTTCACAGGGGTTGCCTAAGACCAATCTACATATCAGATACTTACATTACGATTCATACCAGTAGCAACATTACAGTTATGAAGTAGCAATTACAATAATTATATGGTTGGGTCACAACATGAGGAAGTGTATTTAAAGGGCCTTAAGATGAAGAACCACTGATAGAGGATCTACATAACTCATCATCACAAACTCAAACAGAAAGCCAAAAGTAGGAAACAAAGAAACAATCCCAAAATGAAAGCACTAGAGAATTCTCAGAAGAGAAAAATGAAGTAGAGATAAGAAATTTATCTGAATCAGAGTTCAGAGCAATCATGGTAAAAATGCTCAATAGCATGAAAAAAAATATAGTAGCTATAAAAAAAGAAAAGTTCTAGGTTAAAAATATGACATAACACTAGTAAAGAACCAATTGGAAGAAATACACAGCATATTAGGGAAGCTGAGGATCAAATCAGTGAATTATTAGTCAGAGAGAAAATATCACTCAATTAGAAAAACCAGAAAATAAAACAATTAATAAACAGGAGCACAGGTTAAAGGAACTGTGAGGCTACTGGAAATGTAACAATATTACAGTAGTGGGTGTGCCCAAAGAGGCAGAAAGGGAGAAAGGCATAGAGAAGGTGTTTGAAGAAACAATGGCAGAAAACTTCCCTAACTTCTTAAAGGAAAATGTCACACAAGTGCAGGAACCACAGAGAACCACAAACAAGAAGAACTCAAACAGGCCCATTCCCAGACACATAATAATTAAAGTGCCAAAAATCACAGAAAAAGTGATAATTGTCAAGGCAGCAAAAGAAAAGAAATGTGTTTCCTACAATAAAGTTCCAATGAGGGCTGACACCTGGTTTCTCATCAGAAACTCTACAGGCCAGAAGGGAATGACATGAAGTACTTAATGTAATGGAAAGCAAGGTTCTGAGACTAAGATTACTATATCCAATAAGGCCGTCATTCAAAATAGATGTTTAAATAACGAGCTTCCCAGACAAAGAATGGCTAAAGAATACAACACCACAGACCAGAATTACAAGAAATCCTAAAGGGACTGCTGTAATGAGAAGAAGAAATGAGAGGGAAACCTAGGCATACAGAATTAAAATGGCAATAAATCAGTATCTATCAATAATAACCCTTAAAGTAAATGGACTAAATGCTCCAATCAAAAGGCGTAGGGTTGCAGAATGGATTCAAAAATATGACTCACCTATACGCTGTCAACAAGAGACCCACCTCAAAACAAAAGTCTCATACAGAATGAGAGGGAATTTTGCATGCAAATGGAAAAGAAAAGAAAAGCTAGATTAGAAATAAACATATCTGACAAAATAGACTTTAACATGAAGGCCACCACAGGGGACAACAATCCTAAACAGCTCACTAGATCAGACAAACTTAATTGACATCTTCAGAACAGTTCATCCCAAAGATACAGAATATACATTCTACTTAAGTGTACATGGGAGATTTTCAAAGATAGACCACTTGAGACACAAGCAAAGTCTCTTCAAATTAAACAAGATGGAAGTCATATCAAGCATCTTCTCTGATTACAAAGGCATACTGCTATATAATAAAGAGGCAATATGCAAATTATTCCTCACACCCTAACAAGATGGCTGCCTATGACCTGGCTGTCAGGGAGTTTAGTGAGGGACAACCAAATGACTGAACAAGCAGGCTGCATGGGGAGACCAGACTGGCAGCAGGGGGGGTTGGGGAGGGGGGTGTTTAATGAGCCACGACCAAACGACTAGACAGCAGGCTACTTGGGGCGACCAGGCCAGTTGCGGCTTAGTGAGGGACAAACAAACAACTGAACAGCAAGTTGTGTGGGGCAACCAGGCCTGTAGGGGTGCTCTGAGGGGCAACCAGGAAGACAGGGGGACTGTAGAATGAAACCAGCGCATTAGAGGACCAGTTGAATATGACAAGGCTAGCGGGTGATGGGGCAGTAAGAGGTGACCAAACTGACAGGGGGAGAGTTAGGGGTGACCAGTCTGGCAGGGGCTTCATTGGGGGTGATTAGGCCTGCAGTGTGTGTGCGGGGGGGGGGGCAGTGAAAGGTCACTAGGCTGGTGAAGGGGCAGTTGTCGGCGACCAGGCTAGTAGGTAGGGGGCAGGTGGAGGTGACCTGGTCGATCACAGGGCAGTTAGGGGAGACCAGGCCAGCTGGTGGGGCAATTAGGGGTGATTAGAGCAGCAAGTAGAGGCAGTGAGGGTCGACCAGGCTGTAGGTGGGACAGGGGGCAGTTAGGGGTGACCAGGCAGGGAGGCAGGCCGGCAGGTGAGCAATTAGGAGACAGCAGTCCCGGATTGGAGAGGGTATAGGCTGGTCTGAAGGAACACCACCACCCCTCATGGAAGAATTTTGTGCACTGGGCCTCTAATATTAGATATAACCTCCAATAAAAATTAACAAAAATTCAAATACTTGCAGGCTAAATAGTACATTATTAAACAATGTTTGTTTGTGTTATCAAAAACATCAAAAAAGAAATTAAAAACATCCTGCAAAGTAATGACAATGAAAACACAATAATTCAAATTCAATGGTATATACTGAAAGCAGATCTAAGAGAGAAGTTCATAGCATTACAGCCACAAAAAAACAAAAAACAAAAAATAACTGGTAATAAATTATATAACTCTACAACTTAAAGAATTAGAAAGAAAGCAACAAGAAAGCCCAGACTGAGCAGAAGGAAGGAAATAGTAAAAATCACAGCAGAATTAAATAACATGACAACCAAAAAAAAAAAAAAAATCACTACAAAATATCAACAAAACCAAGAGCTGGTTCTTTGAAAGGATAAATAAGATTGATGAACTTCTTTCAGGCTTACCAGGAAGCACAGACAGGGGACCCAAATCCCAAATAAACAATCAGAAATGAAAGGGGCTTAATAACAACTGACCCCAAAGAAATGAAAAGGGTTGTAAAAATACTATTCCAACAAACTGGTCAACCTAGAACAAGTGGATGTATTCCTAGAAAAGTACAAACTTCTGAAACTCAATCAAGAAGAATAAAAATGTCTGAATAGACGGATAAACAGAAGGTAATTGAAGCAGTAATTGAAAAACTTCCAGCAACCAAATCCTTGGGCCAGACAGCTTCACAGGAGGTTTTACAAAACGTTCAAACTAAAACCTTTCCTCCTTACACTATTCCAAAAAATTCAAGAGGAAGGAAGAATTCCAAGCTATTTCTAGCAGCCAGCATTACCCTAATCCCAAAGCAGATGTAGATACTGCAAAGAAAGAGAATTACAAGCCAATGTATCTCTGATGAACATAGATTCAAAAATCCTCAACAAAATCCTAGCAAATCAGAACAAGCATTACATCAGAAAGATCATACACCATGAGCACATGGATTTATTCTGGGCATGAAATGATGGTGCAACATCCCCAAATCAATACACATGATACATCAAATTGAGAGATAAAAAGCACATAATCATACAAATTGATGAAGAAAAAGAATTTGACAAAACCCAACACGCTTTTTGGTAAAAACTCTCAGCAAACTGGGAATAGAGGGATCATACCTCAACATAATAAAAGCCTTATATGAAAAACATACAGACAACACCATACTCAATAGGCCAAAACAAAAAACAAGTCACCCAAGAACAGGAACAACACAGGGATGCCCACTGTCACCACTCCTGTTTGAGTGAGTGCTGGAAGTGCTACCATATCAATCAGGCTGCGTGTGGCATGACCAAATTGAGGGATGTCCGAAGGACTGGTTTGGGGCCGGGCTGGCCAGACTGCACCCATGCACAAATTTGAGCACTAGGCCTCTGGTAAAATATAACTACCCAATAAATGGGGAGTTTGTCTTATTCATAATCATTATGCAGCATAGTGTGTAGGCTACTAAATATCACTTGAAAGAAGACACTTAGGAATAATGTGTACACAAACTACATTTTCTACTGCTTACCACTTGAGACACAACATCAACTATTCTTCATAAATCAAAAAAATGGACTTCTGAACTCAAGAAAAATCATGACATGCAACTGGAGAGCATTATGCTAAGTGAAATAAGCCAGTCAATGAAGGAAAAATACCACATGATCTCACTCATTCATGGATAAGAGAGATAATTATAAACTTTCAAACAATAATAGATACAGAGGCCGATCTAACTCAAACAGATTGTCAAACTGCAGCATGAAGGTCGGGGTGGGTTGGAGGGCAGGAGGGAGGGAGGTAAGAGATCAAACAAAGGACTTGTATGCATGCATATAAGCATAAGCAATAGACATAAGACACTGGGGGGTAGGGGAGGTCAGGGAATTGTCAAGGGCTGGGGCGGGGGGGGGGAAGGACACATGTGTAATACCCTTTGTAATACTTCAATGAATAATAAAAAAATTGAAAAAAGAATCATTGGGGAAAAAAAAGAAAGATCAAGTAATTTGCTCTATCAAAAAAAAAAAAAAGGCAGAAAAATCATGAGACAAATCCAAATCTTGGCTGTCGACAAATACTAAAAGATAAATATAAAGTAAAAGGATTAATATGTATTGAACTCCTTCAGTGTACCATAAAACAAGTTCTTCATTTAATAAATGAATTTGGTAATGTACCAGAATACAAAGTTAACACCCAGAAATCTATGGCTTTTTGATACACCAATAAAGAATTCACAGAAAAAGGAACAAAAAAAACAAAAACAACAATCCGATTTACTATTGTAACAAAAAAAGGAAGATACCTAGGAATAAACTTCACTAAATAAGTAAAAGATCTTTACTCTGAAAACTACAGGACATTGAAAAACAGGTAGAGGAAGACATAAACAAATGAAGAATATACCATGTTCATGTATTAGTAGAATAAATCTCATTAAAATGGCCACACTACACAAAGCATTCCACAAATTTACTGTAACCCCCATTAAAATACCAATGACATATTTCTCAGACCTAGAACAAAGTCTCCAGAAATTCGTATACAATAAAAAATAAAAAGACGGGCAAGAGTCAGAGTAATCTTGAGAAAAAAGAACAATGTTGGTCATTCACAATTGCGGATGTCAAGTTGTATTTCAAAGCCACTGTTCTCAAGCTTGCTGGTACTGGCACAAGAACAGACGTGTACTAGTAGACCAATGGAACACACCTGAGAACATAGAAATAGACCTGAGCCTTTATGCCCAATTAATGTTTCACAAAGGAGGCAAGAGCATACAATGGAGTCAAGACAGTCTTTTCAATACAGGAGGTTGGAGAAATTGGATAGATACATGCAAAATAATGAAACTAGACTACCGCCTCACACCATTGAGGAAAATAAACACAAAATAGATAAAGGACTCAATTGTAAGATGGAAACCATAAAAATCTTGGAAGAATCCATAGGCAGAAAATTATGAGACATATTTCAAAGAAGCCCTTTACCAATATAACTCCTAGGGTAATGGAAAATACGGAGAAAAGAAACAAATGGGACGACATCAAAATAAAAATCTTCTGCAGAGAAAAAGAAACCATCAGCAACACACACACACACACACACACACACACAAAAACACAACAAACAAACAAACAAACAAAAAACAAACAAACAAACAAAAAACAAAACAAGAAAGCCCATGGCTTGGGAGAACATATTTTCCTATGCTATATCCAGTAAGGGCCTGATCTCCAAAATTCATAGGGAACTCAGCCATCTTAAAAAAAAAAGGAAGATAAACAATGCAATCAAAATTTGACTTAAATAGATACTTTTGAAAATTGCACATACAGAAAGCCAAGAGACATATGAAAACATGCTAAAAATCCTTAATCTTCCTAGAGATGCAAATCAAAATGACAATGAGATACCATTTCACACTTGTAAGAATGGCTATCATCAACAAATCAACAGACCACAAGGGCTGAGGAGGATGTGGAGTAAAAGGAACCCTCCTGCACTGCTCGTGGGAATGCAGTCTGGTAAAACCACTGTGGAGAACAGTATGGAGTTTCCTCAAAAAATTAAAAAGGAACTGCCATTTGATCCAGTACTCCCACTACTAGGGGTCTTTCCGCAGAAATTAGAAACACCAATCAGAAAGCATATTTGCACCCATATGTTCATTGCAGCACAATTTACAATAGCTAAGATTTGGAAACAGACTAAGTGCCCACCAGCAGATAAATGGATAAAAATGGTGGGGTACATCTACACAACAGAATACTACACTGCTGTAAAAAGGAAAGAACTCTTCCCTTTCCAAAAAGCATGGAAGGACATGGACAGCATTATGGTAAAGGATTTTACCATATGTTGAGGATTTTAGAATCTATGTTCATCATGACCAAATTGAGGGATGACCGAAGGACTGGTTTGGGGCTGGGCTGGCCAGACTGCACCCATGCACAAATTTGAGCACTAGGCCTCTGGTAGAAAATGGGGAGTTTGTCTTATTCATAATCATTATGCAGCGATCCTAAATGAATCACCAGATCAGATGGACTTAATTGACATCTTCAGAACACTTCACACCACAGCCACGGAACATATATTCTACTCAATTGCTCATGGGACAGATTCAAAATTAGACCACATATTGGGTCACAAACAAAGTCTCCCCAAATTCAAGAAGATTGAAATCATACCAAGCATCTTCTCAGACCACCATGGAATAATATTAGAAATAAACTACAATATAAACAACCCAAAATACTAAAACACTGGAAGCTGAATAGCATGTTACTAAATATTGATTGGTTTACCAATGAGATCGAAGAAGAAATGAAAAACATCCTGGAAACAAATGACAATGAAAACACAACAATCCAAAACCTATGGGACACAATGAATGCAGTCCTGAGATTGAAGTTTATAGCTTTACAGGCCTTTCTCAAGAAACAAGAAAAAAATGGCAGTGAATCATCTAACTCTACAACTCAAAGAATCAGAAAGAGAGCAACAAGAAAACCCCAGAGTGAGCAGAAGGAAGGAGATAATAAAGATTACAGCCCAAATAATTGACATAAACACACAAAAAAATTACAGAAAATCAATGAAACCAAGAGCTGGTTCTTTGAAAGGATAAACAAGATTAACAAACCTCTAGCCAGGCTCACCAGGATGCAAAGAGAGAGTACCCAAATAAACAAAATCAGAAACGATAGAGGCGAAACAACAACAGACCCCACAGAAATACAAAATGTTTGTTAAAAAATACTATGGACAGCTCTACTCCAACAAACTAGACTACCTGGAGGTAATGGACAAATTCCTAGAAAAATACATCAATCAAAATCTCAATCAGAAGAATCTAAAAATCTCAACAGGCCAAAAACTATGGAAGAAATTGAAGCAGTCATCAAAAAGCTTCCATTCAACGAAAGCCCAGGACAAGACGGCTTCACAGGGGAGTTTTACCAAACATTCAAGGAAAAACTAAAACCTATCCTCCTCAGACTAGTACAAAAAAATCCAAGAGGAAGGAACACTTCCAAGATCATTCTATGAAGCCAGCATCACCCTAATACCAAAACAATGAAAGAGAATTACAGGCAATATCCCCCATGAGCATAGATGCCAAAATCCTCCACAAAATCTTAGCAAATCGGATCCAGCAGTATATCAGAAAGATCATACACCATGACCAAGTAGGATTTATCCCAGGGAAGCAAGGATGGTACAATATCCTCAAGTCAATAAACGTGATATATCACATAAAAAAATTAAAAGAAAAAAAAAACACATGATCATATCAATTGATGCAGAAAAAGCATTTGACAAAACCCAACACCCATTTTTGATAAAAACTCTCCACAAGGTGGGAGTAGAAAGATCATACCTCAACATAATAAAAGCCATTTATGACAGGCCCACAGCCAACATCATACTCAATGCACAAAAACTAACACCATTTCCCCTAAGAACAGGAACAAAACAGGGATGCCCACTCTCAGCACTCCTGTTCAACGTAGTACTGGAATTATTAGCCATTGCAATTACACAAGAACAAGAAATAAAAGGCATCCAAATTAGAAAAGTGGAAGTAAAACTGTCCTTATTTGCAGACGACATGATGTTATACATACAAAACCCTAGAGATTCCATCAAAAAATTCCTATACTTAATACATGAATTTGGCAATGTAGCAGGATGCAAAATTAACCCCAAGAATTCTGAGGCATTTCTATACACCAATAGTGAACTTTGAGAAAGAGAGATTATAAAAATAATCCCATTTCCCATCGGACCAAAAAAAGTAAGCTACCGAGGAATAAACTTAACTAAAGAAGTAAAAGAACTCTACTCAGAAAACTACAGGACTTTGGGAGCAAATGGAAGGAGCAGCTGAAGCTAGTAACACTCACACCGAATTGGCGAAATTGCTCAGCTGGTGAGAGGCTTTGCAGCCGGGAAGAGCAGAACTCCCCTGGAAAGGTAAAAAAAAACCACGGATTTGGGCAGGAAAGTTTGCCAGACCTCTGAGCCCAGAGAGCCGGAGGGAGACCGCATGGCAGACAGCCGCGTCCCCTGGGACAGGCACAGCCCCTGACGGGGGAAAGGAGAACCTCGGGATTCCTGGCGCCACCAGGGAAATTGAGAGCTGGGTTCTGTGACCGCGGAGGACTGAGCCTAAAGGGGGCAGCCTGAAGAGCTGACCTGACCATGCAGTCCCGGTAAGAGAAGAAGCTTACAGAAACCAAGCCTTCCCCGTTTCCGCGGCCGGTGTTTGTTTGTTTGTTTTCACTGAATCCTGTTCATGGGACATTTCGGATACACTCACCTGTGCTGAAGAGAGGGAGAGTGTGCTGAGGAGTGGAATCTGGGGAGAGACTGGGGAAAGAGGGGGAGCCGGGAGAGGTGGTAGTGAATTGAGTGCTGAGACACCCCTGAGCCCAGGACTGGGGAAGCCACCCGCTCCTGAGTGTGAGTCTCCTCCCCCCAGCCCCCAGGCAAGGAGCACAGCCACACCCAGATTCCACCCTGTAGGAGATCAAGGATTAAGATAACCTGATCAGTCCCTGGGAGTTAACAGGGTCTGGCCTATAGGGGGATTTTCAATCCCAGCAACAACACAGCGCTGGTAACTAACTATTACGCAGTCAGCTCTGGGCAGTGAACTTCCACTGGACAGAGAGGCCCTATAGCCTCAGAGGCCAACCCCAGAAGACTGCCACCCAGAGGCTGACCCACAAACTGACTCTTTGCTAAACACAAAATAAGGCAGCCTGGGAAATAAATGAGGCATGCTTTAAAATAAGGACTGTGGTTTACAATACAGAGGAACAGTATATCGCAGGGAAACTCAACACTCTCCTGAATACCTGGAAGGTCTAAGGCGAGCCACACTGAAGAATAGAAGAAACGAAGGACCTCCACTACTGCAATTTTTTTTCTTTTTTCACTTTTTAACTAAGAAACCAATTTTTTTTCATTCTTTTTTTTCTGTTCTTTTTTTTTCCTGTTTTTTTCTTTCTTTTCTTCTTTTTCCATCACCTGATTTTACCCTTTTGATTACTACCTTCTTATTTTTAACCAGTATTATTACTGCTACCATTTTACCATTTTTTAAAGTGCCATTTTATTTTTTCTTTATTTTATTTTGGGATTAGTGTTCACCATTCTATTTCCATCGTTATATTATTGGTTGTTTCTAGTTTGCATTCATATCCAGGGAGCTGTTGCTGGAATTTGTTGGGATTAATGGCTGTTCTATAGGAGTATTCTCCTCATATAAAAAGTCTCTTCCCTCTTCCACTTCATTCTCTCTTTTTGCTCTTTTTTTTTCTTTCTTTTCTTTCTCGCTTTTATTTTCCCCCTTCCTTTTTCCCAATTTCATTTTTGCACTCCCTTTTTTTGGTCCCTACTTTTCTTTTCCTTTTTCTCTTTTCTCTTTTTCTCTTCCTTCTTCCTTATCCCCTAATTCTCTTAATTCAGGTGGTCACCTTTAATTGGGGTTATTAATATCGTGAATATATTTGTGTATAGTGCCTGGTACGTGGTGCCTTGTTGTGTTGTATTTTGTGCCTTTAAATCAACGCAGCAGATCCAAGCAACAGCAACCCCCTGAGCACCTCATCCTCTGCTGAGGAATAGCAGCTGTACCTGAAACCTCGCCCCACCAGCCGGAAGAGCCACCACAGCTGTGAACAGCACCCACCAGAGGAGCTGCTGACAACTGAAGAGCAGCTGCTACCGCAACCGCCCGAAGAGCAGCCACAGACCAAGGAGTCACTGCCACCAAGGGAGCAACCACTGAACAACTCAACGTCTAGATATGTCAGTGAGATCAAACATGGGTAGACAAAGAAACCACCAGAGGAAAGAGAAGGAGGACTCTCCAGAAAAGCAGCTAAGTAATACAGAGGCATGCAACATGACAGATAAAGAATTCAGAATAAGGATCCTAGAGTGCATAAACCGGATGGAGGAAAAAATCGACAACCTCTACAAGAAGCAAGAAGAAACAGATGAAAAAATCGATAACATATGGAAGAAGCTAGAAGAAACAGATGAAAAAATTGATAACATATGGAAGAAGCTAGAAGAAACAGATGAAAAAATCAACAACCTAAGTAAGACCCAAGAAGAAATGAAGAGTGATATAGCTGCAATGAAAAACTCCATTGAAAGTATCAACAGTAGACTAGGAGAAGCGGAGGACCAAATAAGTGAATTAGAAGACAAGGAAGCAAAACACACCCAAAATGTACTGCAATTGGAGAAAAAAATTAAAAGACAGGAGGAGAGCCTAAGGGAGCTTTGGGACAACATGAAACGAAACAACATACGAATAATAGGAGTACCAGAACAACAGAAGGATGAACAAGGATTAGAAAACCTACTCGAAGAAATAATATCAGAAAACTTTCCTGAGGTGGGGAAGAAAAAAGTCACACAAGCCCAGAGAGTCCCAAACAAGGTGAACCCGAAAAGACCCACACCAAGACACATCATAATCACCATGGCAAATGTTCAGGACAAAGAGAGAATCTTACAGGCTGCAAGAGAGAGACGGAAAGTTACATACAAGGGATCTCCCATTAGATTGTCAAATGACTTCTCAACAGAAACACATCAGGCCAGAAAAGAATGGACTGAAATTTACAAAGTGATGCAAAGCAAAGGACTGAATCCAAGAATACTGTATCCAGCAAGGCTATCAATCAAACTTGAAGGGGAAATAAGAAGCTTCACAGACAAAAAAAGACTAAGGGAGTTTGTCACCACCAAGCCAGCAATGCAAGGAATGCTAAAGGGACTGGTATAAAAAGAAGAAATAAAAATCTCAGAAGGAAAACAGCCACACAAAAAAAGAAATGGCTACAAACAAGTACCTTTCAATAATAACTTTAAACGTAAACGGACTAAATGCTCCAACCAAAAGACATCGAGTGGCTGAATGGATAAAAAAACATGACCCATACATCTGCTGTCTACAAGAAACCCACCTCATTAGAAGGGACTCACACAGACTGAAAGTGAAAGGATGGAAAAATATCTTTCAGGCAAATGGAAAGGAAAAGAAAGCTGGGCTAGCAATACTTATATCGGACAAAATAGACCTCAAAGTGAAGGCCTTAACAAGAGATAAGGAAGGCCACTTCATAATACTAAAGGGATCAATACAACAAGAAGATATAACCCTGGTAAACATATACGCACCCAATGTAGGAGCACCCAAATTCATAAAAAAACTCCTGGAAAACATCAAAGGAGAGATCGACAACAATACAATCATAGTAGGGGACTTTAATACACCATTGACAGCACTGGATAAGTCCTATAGACAAACAACCAGCAAAGATACAGCAATCCTAAATGACTCACTAGATCAGATGGACTTAATAGACATCTTCAGAACACTTCACCCCAAAGCCAGAGAATATACGTTCTTCTCAGGTGCTCATGGGACATATTCAAAAATAGACCACATATTGGGTAACAAGCAAAGTATCCCCAAATTCAAGAAGATTGAAATCATAAAAAGCGTCTTCGCAGACCACGATGGCATAATATTAGAAATAAACTACAATAAAAACAACCCAAAATACTCAAACACCTGGAAGCTGAATAGCATGCTATTAAATATTGATTGGGTTACCAATGAGATCAAAGAAGAAATTAACAACATCCTGGAAACTAATGACAATGAAAACACAACAATCCAAAACCTATGGGACACATTGAAAGCAGTCCTGAGAGGGAAGTTTATAGCTCTACAGGCCTATCTCAAAAAACAAGAAAAAATGGTAGTAAATCATCTAACTCTACAACTCAAAGAATTAGAAAGAGAGCAACAAGAAAACCCCAGAGTGAGCAGAAGGAAGGAGATAATAAAGATTAGAGCAGAAATAAATGACATAGAGACCAAAAAAACAATACAGAAAATCAATGAAACCAAGAGCTGGTTCTTTGAAAGGATAAACAAGATTGATAAACCTCTAGCCAGACTCACCAAGAAGCAGAGAGAGAGGACCCAAATAAATAAAATCAGAAACGATAGAGGCGAAATAACAACAGACCCCACAGAAATACAAATGATTGTTAAAAAATACTATGGACAGCTTTACTCCAACAAACTAGACAACCTGGAGGAAATGGACAAATTCCTAGAAAAATACAGCATTCCAAAACTCAATCAGGAAGAATCTAAAAATCTCAACAGGCCAATAACTATGGAAAAAATTGAAGCAGTCATCAAAAAGCTTCCATCAAACAAAAGCCCAGGACCAGACGGCTTCACAGGGGAGTTTTACCAAACATTCAAGGAAGAACTAAAACCTATCCTCCTCAGACTACTACAAAAAATTCAAGAGGAAGGAACACTTCCAAGCTCATTCTATGAAACCAGCATCACCCTAATACCAAAACCAGGTAAAGACAACACAATGAAAGAGAATTACAGGCCAATATCCCTCATGAACATAGATGCCAAAATCCTCAACAAAATCTTAGCAAATCGGATCCAGCAGTACATCAGAAAGATCATACACCATGACCAAGTAGGATTTATCCCAGGGATGCAAGGATGGTACAATATCCGCAAATCAATAAACGTGATACATCACATAAGCAAATTGAAAGAAAAAAACCACATGGTCATATCAATTGATGCAGAAAAAGCATTTGACAAAATTCAACACCCATTTTTGATAAAAACTCTCAGCAAGGTGGGAGTAGAAGGATCATACCTCAACATAATAAAAGCCATATATGACAGGCCCACAGCCAACATCATACTCAACGGACAAAAACTAACACCATTTACCCTAAGAACAGGAACAAGACAGGGATGCCCCCTCTCACCCCTCCTGTTCAACATAGTACTGGAAGTGTTAGCCATTGCAATTCGGCAAGAAGAAGAAATAAAAGGCATCCAAATTGGAAAAGAGGAAGTAAAACTGTCCTTATTTGCAGACGACATGATATTATACATACAAAACCCTAGAGATTCCATCAAAAAGCTACTAGACTTAATACATGAATTTGGCAATGTAGCAGGATACAAAATTAACCCCAAGAAATCTGAGGCATTTCTATACACCAATAGTGAACTTTCAGAAAGAGAGATTATAAAAACAATCCCGTTTACCATTGCACCGAAAAAACTAAGCTACCTAGGAATAAACTTAACTAAAGAGGTAAAAGACCTCTACTCAGAAAACTACAGGACGTTGAAAAAAGACATAGAGGAAGACATAAACAGATGGAAGAACATACCTTGTTCATGGATTGGTAGAATCAACATCATTAAAATGTCCATACTACCCAAAGCAATCTATAAATTCAACGCACTTCCCATTAAAGTACCAACAGCATACTTCAGAGATCTAGAACGAACTTTCCAAAAATTCATCTGGAATAAAAAAAGACCCCGAATAGCTGCAGCAATCCTGAAAAAGAACAAAGTAGGTGGGATCTCAATACCAGATATCAAGTTGTATTACAAAGCCACTGTTCTCAAAACTGCCTCGTACTGGCACAAGAATAGGCATATAGATCAATGGAATAGAATAGAGACCCCAGAAATCGGCCCGAACCAATATGCTCAATTAATATTTGACAAAGGAGGCAAGAACATACAATGGAGCCAAGATAGTCTCTTCAATAAATGGTGTTGGGAAAATTGGACAGATATATGCAAGAAAATGAAACTAGACCACCAACTTACACCATACACAAAAATAAACTCAAAATGGATAAAGGACTTAAATGTACGACAGGATACCATAAAAATTCTAGAAGAATCCAAAGGCAAGAAAATCTCAGACATATGCCGAAGCAATTTCTTCACTGATACAGCTCCTAGGGCACTTGAAGCTAAAGAAAAAATGAACAAATGGGACTACATCAAAATAAAAAGCTTCTTCACAGCAAAAGAAACCATCAACAAAACAACGAGAAAACCCACTGTGTGGGAAAACATATTTGCCAATGACATATCTGATAAGGGCCTAATCTCCAAAATTTATAGGGAACTCATACAACGTAACAAAAGAAAGATAAACAATCCAATCAAAAAATGGGCAAAGGACCTAAATAGACACCTTTCAAAAGAGGACATTCAGAAAGCCAAGAGACATATGAAAACATGCTCAAAGTCACTAATCATCCGAGAGATGCAAATCAAAACAGCAATGAGGTACCATCTCGCACCTGTCAGACTGGCTATCATCAACAAATCAACAAACGACAAGTGCTGGAGAGGATGTGGAGAAAAAGGAACACTTGTGCACTGCTGGTGGGAATGCAGACTGGTGCAGCCACTATGGAAGACAGTATGGAGTTTCCTTAAAAAACTGAAAATGGAACTCCCATTTGACCCTGTGATCCCACTTCTAGGAATATATCCCAAGAAACCAGAAACACCAATCAGAAAGGATATATGCACCCCTATGTTCATAGCAGCACAATTCACCATAGCTAAGATCTGGAAACAGCCTAAGTGCCCATCAGTAGATGAATGGATTAGAAAACTGTGGTACATCTACACGATGGAATACTATGCTGCTGTAAAAAGGAAGGAACTCTTAACATTTGCAACGTCATGGATGGAACTGGAGAGCATTATGCTAAGTGAAATAAGCCAGTCAATAAAGGAAAAGTACCACATGATCTCACTCATTCGTGGACAATAGAGACCATTATAAACTTTTGAACAATAATAGATACAGAGGCAGAGCTGCCTCAAACAGATTGTCGAGCTGCAGCGGGAAGGCCGGGGAGGGTTGGGGGGCAGGAGGTAGGGGGGTAAGAGATCAACGAAAGGACTTGTATGCATGCATATAAGCATAACCAATGGACATAAGACACTGGGTGATAGGGGAGGCTAGGGGACTGTCTAGGGCGGGGGGATAAAATGGATACATATGTAATACCCTTTGTAATACTTTAAGCAATAAAAAAAAATAAAAAAATAAAGCATAGTGATTAATCATAAAAAAAAAAGAAAACTACAGGACTTTGAAAAAAGAGATAGAGGAAGACATAAACAGATGGAGGGACATACCGTGTTCATGGATTGGTAGAATCAAAATCATTAAAATGTCCACACTACCCAAAGCAATCGATAAATTCAACGCACTTCCCATGAAAATACCAATGGCATACTTCACAGATCTAGAACGAACTCTCCAAAAATTCATCTGGAATAAAAAAAGTACAAGATTACCTGCAGCAATCCTGAGAAAGAACAAAGTAGGTGGGATCTCAATTCCAGATATCAAGCTGTATTACAAAGCCACTGTTCTCAAAACTGCCTTGAACTGGCACGAGAACAGGCATATAGGTCAATGGAATAGAACAGATGGCCGAGAAATCAGCCCGAACCAATAGGCTCAATTAATATTTGACAAAGGAGGCAAGAACATACAATGCAGTCAAGATAGTCTCTTCAATAAATGGTGTTGGGAAAATTGGACAGATATATGCAAGAAAATGAAACTAGACCACCAACTTACACCATACACGAGAATAAACTCAAAATGGATAAAGGACTTAAATGTCCGATGGGAAACCATAAAAATGCTAGAAGAATCCAAAGGCAATAAAATCTCAGACATATGCCAAAGCAATTTTTTCACCAATACAGCACCCAGGGCACTTGAATCTAAAGAGAAAATGAACAAATGGGACTACATCAAAATCAAAAGTTTGTGCACAGCAAAAGAAACCATCAACAAAACAACAAGAAAACCCAGAGTGTGGGAAAACATATTTACCACCATCATATCTGGTAAGGGCCTAATCTCCAAAATTTATAGGGAACTCATACAACTTAACAAAAGGAAGATAAACAATCCAATCAAAAAATGGGCAAAGCATCTAAATAGACACCTTTCCAAAGAAGACATTCAGAAAAACAAGAGACATTTGAAAACATGCTGAAAGTCACTAATCATATGAGAAATGCAAATCAAAACAACAATGAGGTATCATCTCACACCTGTCAGGCTGGCTATCATCAACAAATCCACAAAGACAACTGCTTGAGAGGATGTGGAGAAAAAGGAACAATGGTGCACTGCTTGTGGGAATGCAGACTGGTGCAGCTACTATGGAAGACACTATGGACTTTCCTCAAAAAACTAAAAATGGAACTCCCATTTGACCCTGTGATCCCACTTCTAGGAATATAACCCATGAAACCAGAAACACCAAGCAGAAAGGACATATGCAGCCCTATGTTCATAGCAGCACAATTCACCATAGCTAAGATCTGGAAACAGCCTAAGTGCCCATCAGTAGATGAATGGATTAGAAAACCATGGTACATCTACATGATGGAATACTATGCTGCTGTAAAAAAGAAGGAACACTTAGCATTTGCAACGGCATGGATGGAACTGGAGAGCATTATGCTAAGTGAAATAAGCCAGTCAATGAAGGAAAAATACCACATGATCTCACTCATATATGGATAATAAAGACCATTATAAACTGATGAACTATAACAGATAGAGAGGCAGAGCTGCCCCAAACAGATTGTCAACCTGTAGCGGGAAGGCCGAGGATGGTTGGGGGGCAGGAGGGAAGGGGGTAAGAGATCAACCGAAGGACTTGTATGCATGCATATAAGCATAACCAATGGACATAAGATACTGGGGGATACGGGAGGCCAGGGTATTGTCAAGGGCAGGGTGGGGGGGAAAGCACACATATGTAATACCCATTGTAATACTTTAAGCAATAAAATTTAAAAAAAAGAAAAAAAAAGAGAACCATCAATGGTGAGAGAGAATCCTTGATTGGCTGCTTCCTACAAGGCACCTACTGGACAAAGAGCCCACAATGGGGACATGTCCCAGCCTGGGAATTGAACTGACCTCCTGGTTCACAGGTCGAAACTCATCCACTGAGACAAGCAGTCCAGGCTTTGGCTCTTCTTTATTCAGAGTCTTCCCTTTGGAATCCGTGTGCTCCAGCTGCCCTGTATCCAGCCTGCCTTACTGCTGTGCAGTTTGGGGGACTCTGGGGTACATTCTAGTACTAAGGAACCTACTATGTGTGCCTTCCTCTCCCTGCTTGCTTTCTGATATCCTAGAGACCCTGCCCATAGGGCCTTCATGTATAAGATGCTTGTGCACCAGCAGTCACCTCCTATCCATGCCCCTTCTGTGCCCATCTTCACAGATGCAATCACTGTCTAAGCTTTATAAGCCTCATTGCCTTGATACTATGCTTTTCTGAATATTTTGATGGAAAAGTCCAGATTCCAATATTTTGCTTTAATTCTCAGTTGTGGTCTACAGAACAAATAAAGCGTCAAGTGCAGGACACTCTGTTTTAGAGGCAACATACAGCAATGAGTTTCCTTTTGTTTTGTCTTAATATGGTGGGTTTTTAAAATTGATTCTTTAGAGAGAGGTAAATGGAGTGAGACAGACACAGAAGCATGCATTCATGTGAGAGAGAAACAATATTGGATGCCTGGGGACTGAACCAGAAACCTGGACATGTGCCCTGGCCAGAAATCAAATGGGTTAACTTTCTGGTGCACAGGACAATGCCCAGAAACACTGGCCAGGGTGCACTGACTTCTATTTTCTTCCTTATCTTGCATCTGGTGGTTAATAAATACTATCAATGCTAATAACAGTGGGCAATTCCAGAGGAGGACATGCAGACAAGAGCTTTACATAAGTTGGCCCCACAGGTGAATCTCCACACAAGGTAATGGGCACGAGCTCTATGTGTGGAGGAATTAACACCCAGACCACAAGATGTTTTGCCTTTGGCCTTCCTCCCTCAGAACCTGCAAATTTTTATGCTTTTCCTCAAATTATAGAGGTTCTGAATCATATTATGGACACTATTTCCTGTGAAGGCGGGGATGGGAAGACAAGGTGCATGTCAGACAGAGGGACAGGGAGAGGGAGATGGAATAGGAGAGAGAGAGGAAGAGAAAGAGAGCGTTTGCTGTAAGAGATATACATTTTCTGACCCTTGTTCTCTTATCCTCTTTTTTGGGGGGTGGGGAGCTCACCGACTGTTACTGAGACTTCAGCATTTTCTCTTCCCACTCGAAGAAGCAGAGTGTGCCTGGCCAGTGTGGCTCAGTAGGCCTATGAACCAAGAGGACATAGTTCAATTCTCAGTTGGAGCAGGAGCTGGAGTTTATGCCTGGATCCCCAGGTGGATGTGCAGGAGAAAGCCAACCAATGATTTTGTCTCATTATTGATGTTTTATCCATCTCTCCCTCTCCCTTCCTCTCTGATATCAATAGGAAATGTACTAAGAAACGGAAAAATGAGCTCGTAGGATGATGGACCCAAGCTAGAAGATTGGAAGGTAGAAGAAAAGAAAGGAATGGCAATAAAAAGAGAACGAAGGGCCAGGTGCTGTATGTGACAAGCTAGGAAGTTGCTGACACCCAGCAGAGAGCAGCAAGCACATGAGTGGCTGGCACTGAATGAGAGGCAGTAGAAGGAGAAAAAGCAGGACTGACTTCCTCACAATTAGGGAGACATACAGGCAAATGGAGCCCTGCCCCTGGGCCTGGATGTGTGGCCTTCTCCCTAGGTGCTCCTCTGGCAGGCCACTCAGTGAGCAAACTGAGACAGCCTAGGGCCAGAATGCAGTGGCAGGTGGGCAGGGAGCCTATTCCTTCCTGGCCAGCTAACTGTCCACTGACTGTGGGATCCAACAGCACACTAGGACATCTCCCCTTCACTTGGTTGTATTGACCCTCAGGGTGGCCCTCCATACCCCCATCTCCCCGGGGTGACCTTCACCTGTGTCCACTTAAGTGCTCTCTGGGAACTGGCTTGGGGTTGTCCACTCTTCAGACCCGGGGCCTGTCACTGGCTCAGAGTTGCTTTACCACCTCCTTGATTAATGGGAAGGAGGATCATGAGGGGAAAGTATTCCAACATTAGACCATCGTCTACCAAAGGATGTCCTATTCTTAGGACAGGACACAGAGCAAAGCAGAGGTTTATTCCAGCTCAGTATTTTGCTGAAAAGAATGTAAATGTGTTTACAGGAACTTGAATTCAAGAAGGGGCTGGATCCAGGGGAATGACAGGCATGGACTTGTGAGGCCAGGGCTCTGGCTCCCTGGCAGGCTGATGTCCCTTTCAGTACTGGGGGCCTGACTTGTGCACAGGGAAGCCCTACCATGGAGCAGACACAGGCCAGAGATGGAGGCTCCCAGTGGGGAGGAGTGTTTGAGTCCAGGGACTGGACTAGTTACCCGTGATGGCCCCAGAGTAGTTGTACCTCGGTGGTGCTCACTGGAAGCCACTTGTTCCAGTCCCTGTGGACGCAACAAGTGTGCGCTGACCCACTGAACAGTCACAGAGGTGAGTAGGTACCGGTGCACCAGAAAGAACCCACCAAACCAAAAAGGATAAATGGTGATGTGATCTCCTGGAATCAACCTCAACCAGCCTAATGTCTGCGCATCACAAGGCTCATGCCTTCTTACTTGGCCAGTAACTGCAGGTGGGAGAGTTGGGCTAACATGTCATTGAGGACATCAGTCTGTTAACATCCAGTTCTCTTTATTACTGACATTTATTCACAACCATTCAAGCAAAGGTAATCACCGCATCTACCACCCAAGCCTCAATCCCTCCCCCTGAGAGATTCAGGTGCATATTTCTAACTCCTTAGGACAAATCTCCCCAAAGAAACCATCCAGTCCCCTGTGAGCATTTCCCCCCAACCCTGAGTAGCTGTCTGAAACTGGCTGCTGTGTTCCTGAACGGTACACTTATGTCTGGGCTTCAGTGCCCAAGTGCCCAGAGTAAAGCCTATGAGATGTGCACCCAGCTAGACACTCAAGCAACAGGATCACAGAATGGGAGTTGGGTCATGGAAGGTTCTACAGCCACAGTGAGGACAGGGGTAAGCACAGAGCCAGACCATGCCGGGCCGACCCAACTCCTGCAGCATATGCTTTAGCACAGCATGCATCTGGGCAAGTCGGCCCAGGTTGATGTAGCTGCTAGTTTCCTCATAACTCTCCACGGGCGCCGCATAAATCACGCAACTCAGCTTGCTCAGCCCGACAACGTGGCGAAACAGGTCCTCCAGGACGGTCATGGAGATGGGGTTTTCACAGAAACTTAGGGTTGTGAGCTGGGAGCAGTGGCTCAGGGCTGGCAGGATGTCCAGGAACTGGTGGTCCATGATCCCACACTCATCCAAGTCCAGGTCCTGGAGAGTGGGGGAGGCTCTCTCTAAAAGAAATTGGAGTGACCGAGAACTGATAATGGTCAGGTTGAGCCCACTGAAACTCAGGCTTTTCAGCTGGCTGACATTCAGATGCTGGGAGAGATGTCTAAAGTCTCTTTCGAAAAGCAGGCAGTTAGTGATGGACAGGGTCTCCAAGGGGCTCTTCAGGCACCTGGGGAGACATAGAGCAGTTACATGTGGGAGATGGACCTGGTGAGCAGAGGCAGGTGAGGATAATGCAGGCCTTCAGGGTAAAGAGGCCCATGTCACCAAAGCCTACAGTGTTCCGGATGATGATCAAACCCAGGATGTTGCACAGTGAAAAGTGACATTCAAGTCCGAGCAAATTTGAGTGGCATCTTTCTCCATCTGTTATCTGCTCCGTGATGGATTCAACTGGATGAAACCTCACACACTCCATTTACTCATCCGTCAAGTGGAGCACATCATACCCTCCAGCCCAAACACACAGGTGTTGTGAACATAAAGGTGGGAGGAGCTCAGAAAGGAGCCTGCCCCAGGGTCTGAAGCAGGAGGCAACCAGTGCATTTTAGTATTGGAGACATGTCCTGAATTGCCTGCAACTGGGGCTTCCTTCCAGCCACAGCCTAGACCCCTGTCACCACCATCACTTAGCCCAATGAGGCCTCTGGCAGATGTGCAGAAAGGGCTAACCTGGGCACAGTCAGGCAACATCCAGCGAGGGCTGCCACCCTCCAGGAACTTAGATCACTGCATTGTCTACAAACCACCTATCCCATTTCGTAATGCCTCCCTCCTGAATCCTGCATTTACCACGCATTCCGTTTGCAAGAGCCTATGGCAACCCTTGGCAGACAGGTGACTGAGGCAGGTTTGGAGTGAAAGGCTGCCATGGCCAAATCTCTAAGTGCGGAACTTAACCCCTGAAACCTCACCTCTGATTGGCTTTCCCCTTGTCATTGCAATCCTCACTTGGTTCTATTGCATCATTTTCCCTTCAACACCACTTACAAGGATGCCCAAAGCTACCATCCCCTGGCCCGAATTCCTAGCAAGGAGTCCCTTTAGTAGCCTCTGTCCTAGTGCATACGTCCTACCTTTATCTGGGGGGTTATGTCACAACATGCAAGGTGACAGAGCGGTGAACAAGACACTGACTGTGTGGCCCGTCTAGTGGCTCAGGCACTCTAGCACTGCTGAGGGACGGCACACAGGAGAGCCCGTCACTGTGCACTGAAGTGGAAAGGGACTCGCTCTGGTCCGCAGGGAAAGCTCGCCACCCCTCACCTGAGGATTTCATCCAGGTGGCCTCTGAGGATGGAGACATCGTCCAAATTGAGCTCCTGTAGGTGGGGCAGGTTGAGGAATTGAGAGGTGACCAGGCCAACACACTGCTTCTCCTGCTCCAAGGTGGTGTGAGAAGACGTGAAGACGTGGGAGAGCAGGAACCGGCGCAGATTGCCCATCTGGCCCAGGTAAGGAGCGAACTTCCTCAGAGTGGACAGCTTCCAGGTACAGTTTACCTCCAAATCCTGGACAGAGTCCAGCTGCACCATATCCAGGATGTTAGTGTTTTGCTTCGACATCGCAAAAACCTTCAGCTTCTTAGAGCAAAGGTGCAGCAAACCTCTCCTCTCGCTGACTTTCTTAATCAGGTAGCTGAGGGACTCATCAAGGACACCTTTCTTGAGGCAAAGGTCTATTAACACCTCCACGGGGGCCAAGGGTGGATTTGGCCTGGCCCTTAAGCTGTGTACTTTCCTCCTATTCCTCATGGGCTGCAGGGCCTCAGGCTCCAGCAGTGAGCACACATGGGCTCTGGTACCTGCCCACACCATCCAGAACTCCAAATGAACTCTCTTCTGTAAATTAAGCACCTGCAGTTTACATCTCCTGTGGAGAAAATAGGAGATATGCTGGGATGCATTAAGATAACAATGAGTAAGACCATGAGCTAGGCATCTGGGCAGCTGGGCCAGACACCGCACTGGACTTTGACTCCATGCCCCAGGAATCAACTGCTCCTGGTGCTACTGGGATCCTTCATGGTCCCCATTCCTGGTACCTTTAGGTGCCACCAGGAAGGAGTGGGCTCGTGTCCCTTCGGTCACCCTCGACAATTTCATCAGCCGTATATATCCGAAGCCTGTTCCTAGAATGACCCTAGCAGTGGCTCCAAGGCCTGCCTCAGCTCTCCCTTTGGCCCTGCCCACTCCCAGATCCCAGCTGTAACTGCTCAGATCCCCAGGGTGCGACCCGGCTACTGAATCCCCCATAC
This sequence comes from Myotis daubentonii, assembly GCF_963259705.1. Lineage (NCBI taxonomy): Eukaryota > Metazoa > Chordata > Mammalia > Chiroptera > Vespertilionidae > Myotis > Myotis daubentonii. The sequence continues at coordinate 13,618,205 of NC_081862.1, read as the reverse complement.
CTGGGTCGAGGGTCCTGGGCAAGCATGGCATCGAGTCCCTCGAGCACAGCCTGCAAGATATCCTGGTAAGACTGCCGATGGTTCATCAGGGCCCCCAGAGGGAGGCAGGGGAAGGGCCAAGCCTGCACCATGGCCTTCAGGACTCTGCTGTGCTTCCCAGTGAAGGCTGTGATGAAAAGAGGTGGGAAGAGCTCCATAGGAAGCCACTCCAGAGCAGCGATGGCCGAGGCTTCATCCCGCAGCAGGCTCTGACATGCCAGTTCCAGGAGTCGGTGTGGAGCTGGGAGGCTCATCCCCATGAAGCTGCTATGAAAGAGATCCTGGGAGACAGCCGGGAGCAAGGCATCTTGTCAGGCTGAGCATGAGCAACCCCGGTCCTTCTCCCTTCAGAGGGACCAGCTGAGGGCCAAAGGCACTGCTCTGGCAACAACTGGAGCACCCCCAATTTACCCCAACTCCGTTTTCTGCTTAGGGTTGCAAATCCACTCAGCCCTGCCTCTACTCTGCCACTGGAAGGACAAGAACCAGGCACCAAGGAGGGGTGAGATGACCACTGGACCCCTCCCGCATCTGCCCACTGGCTAGCTGCAAATCTGCTGTGCAGTGAGGACTGGGAAACCAGAGAGATGATCCCACCCTTTCCAGGGAAAACATTTCTGAGGATCACTGAAGGACTGAAAACACCTGGAGTAGGGAGCAGCCCGTGGCCCAGGACTGCCTCTTGCTAAGTTCCAGGAAATAAAATAGATGGGGAAGATTAAGGAACACCCACACAATGGGTACCATTGAGGCCTTTGACACATTTTAAATGAGGCATATAAAAGCAGCACAAACGTTTTCTGAAGCATGGGGGAGCTGGAGGTGAGAAAAATAACCGTTAATTCCAACATGTACATTTTACTGGGTGTCCCTTCTATGAATATTAGAATGACCATTTTATCTATGACAACAGAGGGCTCACATGTCACAACTAAGGCTCCTCTCAATAAGAGACTGCAAAGCCTGGTCAGTGTTGCTCACGGCGTTGAGCATCCTCTCGTGCCCCCCAAATGTCACTTGAGGGCTACATTCCTAGCCCCCGTAGGGTGTGGGCAGGAGCCAGCTGAGGGATGTTTCTCACATCAATGTCTCTCTCTCTCTCTCCGCCCACTCCCTTCCTCTCTTTCTAAACATCAATTGGCTGTTATGAAAGACTTTCATTAATACCGGTTTTCACACACACAGCCCGGCCTCTACAAAACTACAAAAAGGATTTTGCCACTTTGGCCTACAATAGGCTCCTTAGCAATACTCGACTTTCAGACACAGGGAAAACTTGCCCTGTGAACCTCTATGAATGGCAAACATCAAAACAGAAATCAAAACATTTTGGATTAAGGCACACCTGCATCCAGAGGCAAAGGCAAAGTCTGCTCATTTGTAAGGAAAAAAGGACAAATCTCTGGGATCTTGGCTTGCAGGTCCTTGGGGACCACCTTAGGCTCCTGACTCACCAGAGCGGCGTGGTGCAGGGAGCCCTGTGCTCAGACCTGGACATTGACTCTCACGCTCTAGCTTCTGTTCCCTCCTCGGCCTCCTCAGAAGCCATTATACCCCGTCTGACCACACCTTCCTTTTGAGGTCCTAGCTGAAATGGCTACTTCCACCTGAGAGCAAAACCTTAGTCCTGGATCTCCAGGCATTTAACCATGATGGGGCTTTGCACTCTCCACACCTCCAACTGAACCCTAGGTCCATTCATGAAAGGAAAAGAAAAGGAAACCAGCCTGGAAGTAGACTTAATGGGGGTGTTGGGGCCACATAAAAATTCCCTAGTGTTCCCATTAACACCCCTTTAGAGAGACAGTGGTATCATCTCCAGAGAAAAAGAATTTCAATGCAACAGTATTGAGTACCAAACAGTCCCTGAGACTTGAGGTTACTTAGAATTGCAAACCCCGTGCCCATTCAAAGAGGAACAGAGGGATAGTTGGTCTTCCATATTTTGAGGAGCAAGCCTTCCCCAGAGCAGGTCAGGTCAAAATCACATCTAGGGATTGATCAGGAGAAGGGAGGGGCTGCACGTTTGGAATGGGACCTAGGGAATTACCCAGGACAAGGTGAACATTGGGGAAACTCAAAGACACTGACTGCATCAACTTAAGAACTTAAAAGGCTAGCGGTGAAGAAGGAAACTGGGTGGATCCCTTAAACCCAAGCTGACGGGGAGTATAGGCAGGAGATTCTGTCACCCTCCCTCTGTGGAGGTAAAGGGCATTTCCTCTCAGAAAAACCAGATCAGCTCAGCAACCTGGCTTGAGAAAATTAAATGTGAAAACGTGGGTTGTGGAGAGGCCAGAGGAGGGGTGTGGCAGCTGAACCTGGGATGTGACATACACTTTTGAAAGCCACTGAGGGCTGAGAGTCGTGGGCTCTTGGGAATCTTGGAGGCACAGAGAAAAATAAATGTGGGCAAAAAGACCTGTGTATCCTTACCAAGGAGCTGCTACAGAGGGCATTCTCTTTAGCTCAGGCATCCTCTTCCACATCCCAACCTTACACAGGCAGCAGCTTAGTCCCAGCCAAGTTCCAGGGGCCGGGGCCCTAAACATGACTGCCAAAGTCTGTATAAATAACTAATGTTTGCTCAACCCCAGGGAACAATCCATGCAAATTTGGCTTCGAAAAGCTCCTTTTGGGCCCAGGCCTAAAACTCTTACTCAGATTGTGAGGGAAGATGTCCTCTCTCAGGACAAAGCACAGTGCACAGATACACCTTCCCCTTCAGAAGATTTGAAGCTGTACTTGGCATGTAAGGATCTGCCATAGTTTGGGATATCCCCATGCTGTACTGAGTCACACATTGGATCTTATGAAATCGAGGGAGACACAGACAGAGAGAGAGCTACAGAGCGCGGGGAGGGGGAGAGGGGGGGCAAAGAGAGAGAGAGACAGAGGCAGAGAGGAGCAAATTTTCTGTAGGCTCTTCTGTACGCCCTGCATTGTGATGCCCAAACAACTTTCATATTCCAGGCAGAGGGACCACGTAACAGATTACCACAGTGGTGTTGACCTGAAAATTGCAGACTGGCTGATGAGGTTTCTGGAAGAGGTTCAAACTGTAATGAGGTCAGCAGTTGAGTCTAGACTTGGTATCATGGGCTTAAAGCCTGAGTGGTGCCACCTGGGGGTGAGATTTTCTCTTTAACACAAACATTACATGCACTGGCAGAAACTGGAAAATTGTAGGAGCCCAAGCTCAGGAAACTTCTATGAGATCCCCGTGTCCTGGAGGTACAAGGAGGCAGGAGGGACCACTTAGAATGACCTAGAAACAAAGTCTGAGTGAACATGCCTTCTTCACGAGCAAGAAATACTCCTCTATCCAGCCCCGCCCCCCCATACGGAGCCTGCTTTCCCAGGGCATGTGCTGTGGCACTGGGGGCAGGAGAACTTCCTGCCCAGCATTGGATACGCTGTGCCGACTCCCAGCACCCACACATGAATTTGGGGGATGTTTTTCACCACATCCTGGTCACCTGCCACCTGCTCTCATCATGGCCCTCACTTATGTAGAGGACACAGTAGCCTCTGAGCAGATGAGTAGGGCCGTCCTCTGCAACTGCCTTCTCCAGTCACAAAATCCTTACTGCGATCCCAGGTCATCTGCCCTTGTGACCGCTTTTTAAGGAAGGGGGTCCTTAGAATGTGCTCCAAGTCTGGGACCCTATTTATGCATCCCTGGAATGTCATTCAGCCCATCAGGAACCTGATGCTGGGGACACCCACTGATAATAGAAATCAGGAGTTCTCCCCAATTCTTCTGAGCTGTTCTGGAGAATGTGACAAGCTACACTGTACAGAAAGAAAATCAACATCCCAGCTGCCTTTCTGGATCCAAAGAGGCACCAGAGAGGCAGGCGGATGCCCTTCCAGGGTTCCAGAGCAAGCCCTGCCTCTGTGGGCTTTCAGAGACCCTGGGGACTAGTCCCCATGCATTGGCTTTCCCATCGTCCACTCTCTTAACCCAGCCTTTGAGCAGACACCCTTCCAGCTGGCTTCTTTCCCTCTGCAGTCAGACCTCTTCCTACTCTGACTTATTCTGTCCTCTGTGCCTTTTTCAAACTCACAAGTCTCTGCTGGCATGACCTGACATGCCTGTCCCCAACAAGACCTGGTTGCACTTCAGACCCAATGACATCTAGACCTAAACAAGGGATTGCCTCTCTTTCTTTATCCCCCATGAGAACATGCCTCACATCCAGGACATGCCTGGGTCTAGCCCTTGAATGCCAAGGATGCTGTTGGAGGGCTGGCAGGAGGCACTGGCACAGAGTGGACATGTTCTCAGGGATGTCCACGGGACGGCTGATCCTGGCCCGCCAAAGACAGACTCCTCTCCTCTCTCACTTTAATCCTTGATTTACTCAAGAACATTTACTGAGTGCCTAAGGTGCAATCACTGCTATTCCGGGTGATCTGCAGGGACACCTCCTGGGAATGTCATGGTCTTCCTCAGAGTATCTCTGAGGCACGAACCCTCACCTGACAGAGTAGACAAACGAAAAAACAAAACAACTGGGCTGGAAAACGAGTAAATCACAGGGTGGTCTTGCTCTGCACTGTAGAGCACGCCTCACAGAATGGTAGCTCCAGCTAATACCCTGCCCAGCAATCCTAATAACCATAGGAAAAGTTGTTATTTTTCAATGGCCATTACAAATTTTTATCACAACATTAAAAACTGTTAGAAACATACAATACATGCAAATAAATAAAGTAGTAAAATCACTATTTAGCACCCTGTGATTTTAAATGTTTGAGAATTAGAAAACTGACATGCACCTTTGCAAACTATTTCAAGAGTAGTTTAAAAATGGCTTGCGGGTCTTCTGCTCATACAACTTTCCACACAGAGTGAGAGTCTTTTCCATGCCTTGGTCAACTGTCACATTGCTTTCTAGGTTTGGATAAGCTTCAAAGGCCCCATCCTTCCTGCTGCCTACGTGGGCACCTGTCTCTGGGAGAGTTCCTTTAGTGTGAAGCTCTTTGGCCTCATGGCTTGCCCTGGGACCTCTCCGTCCTTTTTTTAGTCATAACCATGTTGCTCATTTACACTCCTCTGGGAGCTGGCCATTGCGAACCTGAAGCTGGGTCAGAGTCATGATGATGAGTAAAAGTAATTCCTCATGTTTGGCAGAATTTAAGAAATTACGGAAGCACTTCACTTTCCAAGTCTCATTACTTCTCTCTCCAGACAAGAGGCCTTGGCCGGGGCCATCTACTGACTACCTTCTCCATGTGCAGTAACTGAGGCCTGAATTGGTTGCCTGCACTCGTATCTCTGAGTGAGTCATGGGACGGTGACCCAAGAACAAGGTCCTGGTTCCTGATGTGAGGCTCCCATGGCCATCACCTGGGCCAGCCTGATGGGAGTGTGCCTAGAGAAGTCACCGGAGAATGGGAACATGCCACTCTATGTGTGGCAGCGGTGGTCACCATCAGGGTCATGTGCAGACAGCAGGAGTGCCCATTTAGGTGACAATCACCCGCCACAATCCAGGTGCTCGGCAGGTCCGTGCTCAGCCCTGGTGTAGGGACCCGGTCAGGTCTTCAGGAGGATGGGGGAGGTGATGGTGTGATATTCCCAGGGAGAACTAGGAATGATCTGCAAGTATGTAAATTGACTGATGAGGTGTCACGCACAAGATCTGGGTAGCAGTTATGCATGGAGGCCCCTCCCACAGCTGAGGTAGAGGAAAAGGAAGGGGTGGGGAACCCAGCTCAGTGCTGGGGCCACAGGAGGCATAGCTCAAGGGTGTCTCCCTCTTGGCCTGAGCTCCGCTATGCCCCGCCGCCTCATCCTCTGCACAGGTGGATCATACTAAGGAGGGCACCTTCTGGCAGCCCAGGGTTGACAATTCTCTCTGCCTCAAATTACCCTGCAGTTATGGTCTTGACCTCTCCTCTCAGGATCCTGGGACCAGTATGTCCTGAAATAGCCACTCTCAATGTGGCTGAGACACTAGTAACACGAGAGGTTACCACCAGGTGACCTTAGTACCAGCAGCATCTGTGTGAGGCCTGATATTCCCAATGCATGAGGGCGAGGCCTCTCCATCCCCAATCTCTAGCTCCCAGGTGTCCCTGACCTCCTTGGGCTGTAGCCAGGGGACAGGTTGGGCACTACTGTTACTTTGTTTCAAGAACCATCCCTTACCCTAAGTGGTGCAAGCTCAGGGGAAGAGTCCAAAACTTACCTGACACCAAACACCAGTTAAGTCAGTCTGTGGGCCCTCATGCCAGCCCTGCTCCAAGCAGAGTTGCCTGACCATGGGGTCCCTAACACACTACAGCTTCTTGTCTCACGCTCGCTCTCTTTTACCCCATGAAAAGGCAGGAGAACAAATGATTTTTGGGGGACATGACCTGAGAATACAATGGCTGCTCCTGTTTCTGGTCCCCCAGGAGGGGACTGAGGATGCAGATCCCAACTATTTCCCTGATGATGAGAATGGAAGAGGCGCAGGGCTTCTCTAGATACCTAAGGCAGCTCCAGTAACCAGCTCACCTGAAGATTTCTTCCATCCGTGCTGGTTCAGCTCAGAACGGCCTCACGCCTTCCAGTGCTTGGTTACCCTGGTGGACCATGGTCTCAGTCACCTGTGTCAACCTAGGTCAGAGAAAGAACCAAATGGTCCCCAAACAAGGAAATAGCAGTGAATGCACGTACATAGGAAGCCATGGGCTCCTGTGAAAATCTTTGAGAACACCGTGGAGGAATCTGAAAACTGGAGATGTGCCCTGGCTGGTTGGGCACACTAGTATCCAACCAAGGGCTGAACGACCCAGCAGAAGATAGTCGGACTTCCTCCTTTCCATCTGCAGACCTCTGGTCACTGCACTGCACCAATCCAGCACACAAGTCCCCTGAGCCTGCTGTAAGGCACAACATACTGGCATCCAGTCCCCACAGCAGCGTCGCTCCAGCACAAGGACCCCCTGAGCCGAGTGCCCCAGTAGATGATACTTGGGCACTTTTGTAAGCAGGCATTGGGCATCCAATTCCAACTATGGTAGCTCATCCCCCAAAGCAGAAAATGTGACTTCTACCTACACGGGCCAGAGGTACAGCACAATCACTCTGATCCAGTGTGTGGGCCCCACAAGCACACACCCCTTGCACACAGCTCCTGGGCCCTTCTGTGTGCGATCACTGGGCATGTGCCTTTCCAACCAAGGGTGCATGGCTCCCTCAGTAGTATCCACGGCACTGCCCCACATCCGCGCCGGGTTTCCTACCTCAGGACAGTCTGCTGCTGGATCCTAAACTCCTTCGTGATTCAGAGAGGGAAATCACTTTGGCCAGAATCCCACTGCCTCAACCACAAACTACGAGATACCCGCCTCCGCACACTCATGGGCACTGGGCCCACAAGATGAGTTTCAGAGTCATGCTAATCCAGCAACCGTCACACCACACCAGCTAAAGTCACAGTTCCTGAGCCGCAGGCCCCATGACTCCTTAATCCCAGGCAATGGTCTTTGGGAACAAACAGTGAGCACATACCAAGTAGACTTCAGACAACCTTTTCCACAAGAGCCGGAGCAATAATCACATCCAAAACACCTTGCAAAACAATGCTGGGGGTTAGTCACATTGCTAACCCATGATAACACTTCATCCACAAATAAGACACTAACAATCCAGATCCAACTACCTCAAGAGAATCCAAATAGCTCAAGAAGGGAGCTCCACTGGATTACCTATCCCAGAAGACCTGAGAGATCACACCAGTAGAAACACACCGAAAAGAACCTGGGTAGCAAAGCAGTTGAACCTAGCACACAGATACAATGCAAATATTACAACAATACATAGGGAGACAAAAAAAGCAATCCCCAAAGGAATGAATAAAGTGCAATCAACAGAAAAGGAGTTAAATGAAATGGAGGCAACTAACATGTCAGATTAAGAAAGTTTAAAATGCAAGAGGAGAGCCTATGGGAGCTTTGGGATAACACCCAACAAAACAACATCCGCATCATAGGGATACCAGAAGGAGAAGGAGTGAAGCAAGGAATAGAAAACATGTTGGAAGAGATAATAACAGAAAACTTCCCTGATATTGGCCAGAAAAAACTATGCAAGTGCAAGAACCACATAGAGTCCCAAACAAGATAAACCCAAAAAGACCAACACCAAGCCCCATTATAATTAAACATCAATACCAAAGTAAGAATCATAAAGGCTGTCAGAGAGAGACAGAGAAAGTTACCTACAAGGGATCTCCCATTAGAATATCAACTGATTTCTCAACAGAAACACACCAGGCCAGAATGGGATGGAATAAAATATACAAAGTGATGTGAAACAAGGGACTGAATACATACCCAGCAAGTCTACCATTCAAAATTGAAGATGGAATCTGGAGACTCACTGACAAAAAAGGGCTAAGAGAGTTTATTGACACCAAGCAAGCAATGCAAGAAATGCGAAAAGGACTGCTGTACAAAGAAGAAACAGAAAGGCAAGATGAAACAAAAATAAAAGAATAAAAATGATGACAAACAAGTACATATCAATAACAACATTAAATGTAAATGGATTAAATGCTCTAATCAAAAGACACAAGGTAGGTGAATGGATAAGAAAACATGACCCATATATTTGCAGTCTGTAAGAGACCCACCTCGGAGCAAAGGATTCACACAGACTGATAGTGAAGGGATAGAAAATAAAAGTGTTTCAGGTACATGGAAATGAGACAAAAGCTGGGATGGCAATACTTATATCTGACAAAACAGAACTCAAAGTGAAGGCCATAACAAGAGATAAGGAAGGCCACTGCATAATACTAAAGGGGGCAATTCAACAAAAGGATATAACTCTGGTAAACATATATGCACCCAATACAGGAGCACCCAAATACATAAAATACACACTTCTGGAAGGTATTAAGGTACAGATAGCAAGATAGTCATAGTCAGGGACTTTAATCCCCCATTGACACTACTGGATAAATCCTCTAAACAAAAAGCCTCCAAAGAAACAGCAACCCTAATTGACTCTCAGTTCAGATGGACTTGACATCTTCAGAACATTTCATCCCAAAGCTACTGGATATACATTCTTCTCCAGTGCACAGGGGACATTTTCAAAAACAGACTACAGATTAGGACACGGGCAACGTCTCTTCAAATTCAAGAGCATAGAAATCATAATAAGCATCTTCTCAGGTCACAATGGCATAAATCTGGAAATCCACTGCAATAAAAACAATGAAAAAATCAAACACTTGGAGGCTAAATAGCATGCTATTAAACAATGGTTGGGTTACCAAAGAGATCAAAGAAGAAACGAAAAGCATCCTGGAAACAAATGACAATGAAAACACACAATCCAAAATCTATGGGACACAATGAAAGCAGTCCAGAGAGGGAAGTTCATAGCTCTAAAGGCCTACCTCCAAAAACAAGAAAAAAATGGAAATGAAGTATCTAACCTTGCAACTTAATCAATTACAAAGAGAGCAAGAAGAAATGCCCAAAGTCCTCAGAAAGAAGTAGATAATAAAGATCAGAGCAGAAAGGAACAACAAAGAGACCAAAAAATTACAAAATATCAATGAAACCAAGAGCTGGTCCTTTGAAAGGATACACAACAATCATGAACCGCTAGCCAGGCTCAACAAGAAACAAAGAGAGATGACCCAAATAAACAAAATTATAAATTAAAGAGGTGAAGTAACAAATGACCCCACCGATATACAAAGGATAGTAAAAAATTACAACAAACAACTCTACTCTAGCAAAATGGACAACCTGTGTAGCTGGACATTTGTAAACAAGGATCTGAAGTCCTGCCAAGAAGAAGTGAATGTTCTATTAGGAGCACAGCGGGAATTGCAAGCGAGCCACGCTGGGTCAACATTGCACACAATCTTGAGTTCCAAGAACATTTACCTCCCTGAGAAAGGCTCAGATTAAACAGTTGTAGGTGTAGAACAGAAAGGAGGGCACACATACAAGTTGTCCTTAATATGCTATTGTAATAATATAGAACAAAACAAGATTTAATTGATGAACTGCGGATGCACCGACCTCGTACCAAACGCCAATAAAAATAGGGGTGAGAATGGAAAGTTTGCTCCATGACTGAGTGAGCTGTAGCCCTCTGTCCGGCATCAATCATCCTGTGTGCTCGTCTTACCTCTGCGTCTTTGGTTCATTAAACATCCCTCAATACTTGGCGCCCGAACAGGGATCTTAAGGTGAGTATGGGGAATGCACAAGACTGCAAGGGAAGACGTCCACAAAGGTTTATGCAAAACCTTTGGCAAGCCAGGCAGCTCAATGGGGAACTCCCCAACGGCAGAGTTTCAATATATGACTCTGCTGCATTCAGTGCTTTAAAGCACTGGGGTTAGTCTGTCTCAAGACACTTTTAGGAAATTAGCTAGAGAAATAAAAAGGCATTGTTATTGGTTTGAGCCGACAGGCAGAAATAGGTAAATCTAAAGGTTTGGAAACAGATTGTTTATGCACTACGTCACGCCCATCAGAATGGAGATCCTATAGGAAAGGAAGTTTGGTCCTTGTGTACTTTGATTACTATGGCTCTTAAATCTTTGCAGTCAAAATCAGATTATAAGGCCACTCCAGTTAAAGTTACTAGCTCTCCTTCTCACTCTGCTTGTGAAACTGATAAAGACATGCCTAATAGACCATTATCTTCTTTGCCTCATGAAAATAATACGGACCAAAAAAGGAAAGATTTTGAACGGAAGTTGAAGGGATATGAAGATATAGACGAGACTGATAAAGAGGGCATCCAGGATTTGTCAGAAAGTGAAACTAGTAGCACTGATTCTAGCTCTAGTGAACAGGAGAGATAAAAAAAAGAAAAGCAATACGAGGGATGACGAACAAGAGTTATTAAAAGATTTGCTGATTCATATAAGGGCTTTAATATGTGCTATCCCACTGCCTCATGTTAAACCCACTAATAAGTTACAGGAATTAATCAAAAATGCTTTTCCAGTTCAACAGCCACTGTCGGAGGAGCCCGGAGTAACTCCCACGGCTCCTCCTCCAGACTCACCACATTATTCATTGGGGCACAGAGGCAGTTCCAGCTGCCCTTGCCTACTGAAATAAACAAAATATTATTCGATTTAGAACCTGGAGATGAGATTGTTCCTCCCACATGGAGAAGAGATGATGATTTCCTTGCATTTCTGATACAGTGGCAGCAAATGCCACAGGACCTGCAACAATATCCCCAATATACAAATGGTTATGTTAATGTGGCTCATTGTCCTCATGAATTTAAATTGCTCAAAATTTTAAAAGAATCAATTAACTCTTATGGCATGCATTCTCCCTTTGTGATGGGATTACTTACTAGTTATGTATGCCTCAGAATTTTTGCTAATTCCCCTAGATTGGGAAGCTTTGGCCAAAACTCTACTGGATCCAGGAATATATTTACAATTTAAAACATAGTGGAGAGGGGAAGCAGACTTTATGGCTAGAGAAAATGCAGCAAAACAGCCTCCAGGACCAACATTTCAGGAATTAACTGGGTCTGGACAGGATGGGCGATTGCAAGCACAGGCATCTTTTTCAGATTTGCATATCACTCAGATAAAATTATGTTGTTTAAGAGCTTGGCAGAGAGTGGATACACCTGGAAAGGCACCTCCCGCTTTTACTAAAATTGCTCAACAAGCGGGGAGCCTTACACTGACTTTCTGTCAAGATTAACAACAGCTGTTAACAAGGCTATCTCTCAGGAAGAGGCACAAAGATTGTTTCTTCACTATTCCTTTACAACCTCAAGACTATCAGAAATTTGCATTTACTGTCCCAGCTTTCAATCAGGCTCACCCCACTCAACGGTATCAATAGAACATCTTACCACAAGAAATGTTCAACAGCCCCACTGTATGTAAGGCATATGTGCATCAACCTTTAAAAATAGTCAAAAAAGTTTTCCTAATACTCTAATTTATCATTACATAAATGATATTTTAATAGCTTCTGAAATTCAATCACAATTACAGGAGATTTACCAATACCTCCTTGAAAATTTCTAAGACTATAGATTAGAAGTAGCCCCAGAAAAGAAACAATGGCCGGAGTCATGGAAATATCTGGGACAAAAATTAACAGATGTCTCCATTATTCCACAGAAGGTTCAAATTAGAAGAGACAGTTTAAAGACTCTGAACGATTTTCAAAAGTTATTAAGAGACATTAATTAGTTGAGACCCAGCCTTGGTATACCTACTTATCAATTGACTAATTCATTTCAAATACTAAAGGGGCCATCTGAATTAAATAGCCCACGTGTTTTAATCCCTGATGCAGAAAAATAATTAACTTGGATAGAACAGCATATTCCACAAACACAATTAAATAGAATTTTTCCACAGACAATTTTAAATTAGTGATTTTCCACACTGAGCATTCTCCTACAGGGTTACTTGTTCAAGATAGTAATGTTATTGAATAGATTTTCTTGCCTCATAAATCACAGAAAAAATACAGACTTATATTCAAACAATTTGCCAAATTATTTACAAGGGAAGATTAAGATTAAGACCATTATGTGGTTTAGATCCAGAAGAAATTATAGTACCTTTTACTGTCAAAAAAATTCAAAAATTGTTTCAAATATGCAACAGTTAGCAAACTGCTTGTGCTCATTTTTTAGAGAAAATACATAATCATTATCCTACAAATAAAAGGTTACAATTTCTTAGGAAATCTCAATGAATATGGCCTCATCATATTATAGCTAACGAACCAATTCAAGGCCCTATTGTTTATACCAATGCTAACAAGTTAGGAATAGCTCGGGTTTTAATTTTCAACAGCTAACGAAGGTAATTCACTCTCCATACACTTCAGTACAATGCGCAGAACTATTTGCCATTGCTTTATTACTACAACATTTTCCTCAGGCTGTAAATATTGTCACTGATTCTCAATATGCAGTAATTACTCACTTACTAAAAGCTTTTGCAGTAATGGGAATACCTCAAAATATTAAGACTGATAATGGTTTTGCATATCTATCTACCAAATGTCAAACATTTTTTTCAATTTCATCATATCACTCATATCACTTGCATCCCTTGTAACAATACAGGACCAGCTATTATTGAAAGACAAATTCACACCGTAAAGGAAATGCTCAAAGAACAAAAAGAGGGAGAATCCCCTAAATGAAGACTATTAACTGCTCTATTTACTTTAATTTTTTTAAATCAAGATGAGACTGACAGGACTGCTGCTCAGCGACATTGGGAAAAGGAGGATTCACAAGAATTCAATCAACCTGTGTTTTATCATAATGAGTCCTCTCAGTCGTGGGATCCTGCATGGATCCTACGATGGGGGCAAGGTTATGCTTATATTTCCACAGGTAAAGAAAAGTTCTGGCTTCCTGAGAGGCGTCTTAAGCGGAGACATGGGAACCAAAAGGAAGTTCTACTTAAGTGACCTGACCAAGGATTCTCAGAGATGACGTTGACGGGGCGTCCTATCCGAAAAGCTCTATGGTCAATGCAACATTCATCTGTACCAACCTTGGGTCTGTTGAAGAAGCTTACCCAAGAGGGAGAACAACTGGTTTGGTGTCATGGAAAAGAAGTGACGCCATAGACTTTGTTCCTTGCTATGCTTGCACTAAGAACCACTCAGGTAAATGCTGAGAATCATACATACTGGGCTTACATTCCTAATACCCCACTGAATAGAGGTGTTTCTTGGTTGGATTCAAAGGTTCGAATTTATGTTAATGACTCAAATTGCTTACCCGGACCTTATGATGATCGAGGTCCATTAAAACCAGAAGAGGACCGTAGAGTCATAGAAAATCATACCACTGAAACGCAGGGAGTGCCAACATGCTTAGGTCAAGGAGACCATTGTTCAACAATACAGGCACAAGCCCTGCTGAACATTTTGAAAACACTACTACTGAAACAAACAAAAAAAAAAAAACAGGCGTTTGTTTCTTCTGAGGGACCATGGGTTTAAAAAGGTTAGTTGGAATAAGAAGAGTACTCCTCCATTACTTCTACCATGTCATGTTCCTACGTTTACGATCTTGTCCGATTGGGTCCATTGGGACTCCTGTCGAGGAGAGACAGTTCAGTTTTTATCTAATACTTCCTAGGAAGCGTCATTGATTGGAGCCCTTCAGGTTCTGCCCGTTCTAAAGCCAATTGAGCTGATCTACGATGGCATAGAGGAGAGAACAAGTCCATATCCATGCAAGAAAATGAGAGCATTGTATGGCTTGATGGATAATTTGCCCCCCTCAACCCACAAAACACATCATCAAGAAGGACAATCTGTTCAATCTGACTTATGGAAATTGGGGTCTGCCTTACACTCTCTGAAAGCATAGATTTGCATAAAATGAGCAAATCTATAAAAATAACTCTGGGAATTACACCTTACAATTTTATGCTATCAAAACTGCCTTTGTACAAACCTGTGTTCGATTACCATTTTTATTAATGATAGAAGATCAAATTGTAAGTCTGCAAAGACAAATGCATATGAAATATAACTAGAATTATTCATCAATTTGCATTACTCCTGTACCTTAGAATGAAAGTTTGTTTCCATGGAAAAAGGTTAAAAAACATTCGTTCAATCATAAAAATCTAACAAAAGAAAGTCTACATTTACAATCTCATATACAAAAAATATTTCAAAAGAAATCGCATAAATTAACTGGGCAAAATGTGTTAAAATATGGTTAAGGGGTTGCAACAATTAAATCCTATACCCCATTTACAAGCCACTTTAGGAGCTTCTGCTGGAATACTATTATTAATACTCCATCTCTGTATCATTTTATATTTAGTCTTCCAAGGACTCGGGAAAACCAAGCAACTAATTAAGAGAAAAACAGCTGTGTTATCTCTGATCCTCCATCAAATGAAGCAAGAAAAAAAGGGGGATTCGTTGCTGGACATTTGTAAACGAGGATCTGAAATCCTGCCAAGAAGAAGGGAATGTTCTATCAGGAGCACAGCGTGACTTGCAAGTGATTCGCACTGGGTCAACATTGCACAAAATCTTGAGTTCCAGGAACATTTGCCTCCGTAAGAAAGGCTAGGATTAAATCGTCATGGGTGTAGAACAGAAAGGGAGGGCAAAGCTGCAAGTTGTCCTCAATAAGCTCTTGTAATAATATAGAACAAAACAAGATTTAATTGATTAACTGCTGATGCACTGACCTTGTACCAAACCCCAATAAAAACAATGGTGAGAGGGCATAGTTTGCTACATGCATGAGCGAGGTGTAGCCCTCTGTCTGGCATCAATCATCCTGTGTGCTTGTCTCACCTCTGGGTCTTTGGTTCATTAAACATCCCTCATCAATCTGGACAAAATAGTCATATTCCTAGAAAAATACAAGCTTCCAATACAAAATCAGGAAAAAGCAAACAATGTGAATAAGCCGAAAACTAGTGATAAAATTGAAACAGTAACCAAAAAGCTTCCAGAAAACAAAAGCCCTGGACCAGATGGCTTCACAGGGGAGTTTTACCAAACATTCAGAGAAGAAATAAAACCAACTCTTCTCACACTCTTTGAAAAATTCAAGAGGAAGGCACGCTTCCAAGGTCTTTTTATGAAGCCAGCATTACCATAATCTGAAAACCAGAAAAAGACACCACAAAGAAAGAGACTTACAAGCCAATATTCCAGTTGAACAGTGATGTTGCTATCCTCAACTAAATTCTAGCAAACTGGATCCAGCATTACATTAGAAAGATCATACACCATGACCAAGTGGGATTTATCCCAGGGACTCAAGGCTGGTACAATATCCGCAAATCAATAAGCATGATACAGCACATAAACAAACTGAGAGAGAAAAACCACACAATCATATCAATTGGTGCAAAAAAGTCATTTGACCAAGTGCAACAGCCTTTCCTGATAACACTCAGCAAAGTGGGAATAGAAGGATCATCCCTCCCCATATAAAAGCCTTATATGAAAAACCTACAGTCAACATCATACTTAATGGGCAAAAACTAAAGCCATTTCCCTCAAGAACAGGAACAAGACAAGGATGCTTGCTTTCACCACTTCTGTTCAAAATGGTACTGGAACTGCTAGCCACAGTGATCACACAAGTAAAAGAAATAAATGCCTCCCAGATTGAAAGTAAGAAGTAAATTGTCATGATTTGCAGATGGTATGATACTGTACATAGAAAACCCCAGACTCCTTCAAAAAATTAGTAAACTTAGTAAGTGAATTCAGCAATGTAGCAGACTACAAAATTAATGCCAAGAAATCTATGGCATTTTATACACCAATAGTGAACTTACAGAAAGAGAGTTTGAAAAAAAAATCTCATTTATCATCACACCAAAAAAATTAAGATACCTAGGAATAACCTAACTACGACGGTAAAAGTCCTCTACTCAGAAAACTGCAAGACTTTGAAAAAGAAATAGAGGAAGACAAAACTGATGAAAGAACATGCCATGTTAATGGCTTGGTAGTATCAACATCATGAAAAAGGCTGTACTACACAAAGGGAACTATAGATTCAATACACTCCGCATTAAAATACCAACAGCATATTTCACATACCTAGAATGAACTCTCCAAAAATCCATCTGTAATAAAAAAAAAAAGACCCTGAGCTCAAACAGGTTTGGCTCAGTGGATAGAGCGTTTGCCTCCAGACTGAAAGGTGCCAGGTTTGATTCCGATCAAGGGCATGCACCTTGGTTGGGGGCACATCCCCAGTAGGGGGTGTGCAGGAGGCAGCTGATCCATGTTTCTGTGTCATCGATGTTTCTAACTCACTATCCCTCCCCTTTACTCTCTGTATAAAATCAATGAAATAAATTTAAAAAACTAACAAACCCCAAATAGCTGCAGCGATCCTGAGAAAGAAGGCAAAGTAGGAGGTATCTCAGTACCAGATATCAAGCTGTTTTACAAAGCCGCTGTTCTCAAAACTGCCTGACATTGACTCAAGAATAGACATATAGGCCAATGGAATTGAATAGAGAACCCCGAAACCAATCCAAACCACTAAGCTCAATTAATATTGACAAAGGAGGCAAAAACATACAATGGAGACAAAACAGTCTCTTCAATAAATGGTGCTGGGAAATTCGGTCAGATACATGTAGAAAATGAAACTAGGCCACCAGCTTACACCATACACAAAAAATAAACTCAAAATGGATAAAGGACTTAAACATAAGACGGGAAACTAAAAATATTAGAGGAAGCCACAGGCAGCAAGTCTCAGATATATGCTGAAGCAATGTCTTCACTGACCCAGTTCCTGGGGCAATGGAAAATAAAGTTAAAATAAACAAATGGGATGACATCAAAATAAAAAGCTTCTTCATAGGAAAAAAAGAAAAAGAAACCATCAACATACAACAACAAAGCCCACTGCAGGGGAGAACATATTTGCCAATGTTCTCTGTGATAAGGGTTTCATCTCCAACATTTACAGGGAACTCATACAACTTAACAAAAGGAAGATAAACAAACCAATCACAAAAATAGGCAATGGACCTAAACAGATACTTTTCCAGAGAGGACAAAGGAAGGCCAACCGACACATGAAAACATGCTCAGAGTCACTAATCTAACTCAAATTAGTGATGCAATTTGCTAGAGAACCAAATCAAATGGACAATGAGGTACCAACTCAAAGATGTCAGAATGACTATCATCAACAAATCAACAAAGAGCTGGTGAGGATTGGGAGAAAAAGGAACCCTCCTTCACTGCTGCTGGGAATGCAGACTGGTGCAGCCACTATGGAGAACAGGATGGAGTTTCCTCACAAAACTAAAAACGGAACTCCCATTTGACCCAATGATCCCACTTCTAGGAATATATCCCAGGAGCCTAGAATTACCAATCAGAAAGGATACATGCACCTCTATGTTCACTGCAGCACAATTTACAATAGCTAAGATTTGGAAACAGCCTAAGTGCTGGTCAGCAGATGAGTGGGTTAAAAAGCCATGGTACATCTACACACTGGCATACTATGCTGCAGCAAAAAAGGAAGGAGCACTGACCATTTGCAACAGCATGGATGTATCTGGACAGCATTATGATAAGCAAAGCCAGTCAGTCAGTCCAAGAAAGATAAATATCACATGACCTCACTCATCTGTGGATTACAATGAATAACATAAACCGATGAACAAAAACAGATCCAGAGGCAGAGAACCATGGATCAGACCATCAACCTCAGAGGGAAGGTAGGGGAGGGTGGGGCTAAGGGGGAGAGATCAACCAAAGGACTTGTATGCATGCCTATAAGCCTAGCCAATGGACGCAGACACGAGGGGGTGAGCGTGAGGGCATGCTTGCGTGGTGGGGGAGGGGTTGTGGGTAGAGTGGGCGATAAGAACACATATGTAATACCTTAATCAGTAATAAGAAAGAAAGAAAAGGAACCCAGGAACATATCATCAGGTGAGAATTCACACGCTCACACTCTGGCACACTCAGGCACACGCACACTCACACCAGGAGAGGGCTCTGCTGTTCTCAGTGGGAATCACCTCTTATCTCCCAGCCTGACCACCGCTTTCTCACCAGCTGAACCAGAGGACAATGATGAGTGACGGGCCGGGTACTCTGCGGAAAGCGACCTCTCCCTCCTGGACACAGCCCACCGTCCAGCAGCCACTTTTCTGTCCCCTCTCTGTGCCCCACGCGCTGAGCAGGGCTGGGCTGGCCTGAGAGCCCACAGACTTCAGGAGCCAGATCCCGGGGGAGTTGGCGCCTGGGGCTGTGGGGGCGCCCTTGGTCAAGTGCAAACGCGGCCAGCTGAGGTCACAAAATAAGGGCCGACGCCGGAGTTCCATGAATTGTTGCGTGTAAGTCCCCTCAGCGAGCTCCCACTCTGGCGCAGCAAGCGGAAGGCCTCACGCCTGCGAGCCAGGTTTGGAACTCAGACCTTCACTCCAACCAGGTGGAAACTCATTTTCAGATGGAAAAAGCCAGTGGGGGAGGGGCTGCGGGTGACCAGTGACTAGAGGAAGTTCACCCATGGAGACAGCAAGTTCACCCGGGAGACAGCAAGAACCCAGAGTGTGTGCTTACCTTTTCCACAGGCTGTGCTCCTCACCACTGGGACTCCTGCACAGCAGGGGGGCTGGTGGGAAGGAAGAGGTGGGGTGCGGGGCCTCACAAGCTTCCTGGGACTGTGCACTGTTTCCTTTGGGGGTGAAATCTCGCGAGATCAGGAGATCAGGAACAAACCAAGATCAGGGGGCAGGAGGGGGGGGGCGTGTTTTAACAGGCCCAGAGAAGGTGAGGACAGGGGCGCCTGTGCCACACCCAGCAGGCTGCAAGGGGTTGCAGAGGGTGGGTGGCTGTTAGGGGGACCCTGTGCTTCCAGTCAGGAGGGTGGGGGCGGTCGCGGATGTGGAGGGAGAAACAGGAGACCGCGACCCCCAGCTCAACTCCCACTCGCCACCCCTGGTCTGTGTTTCTGGGGACCCCTTTCCCTCTGTGGTTGTGGCTGCCACTGACCTACCTCATTCCCTGGGCCAGGCTTGGCGCCCCATTCCCACCCACCGCAGCCCTCTGTCTGGAAAAGAGCTCCCTGCCCTGGGCTAGTCTACTCTCCCTACTGTCTGGATACAGACATTTTAGTAAACCCCGGGACAGAGAAGAGCTGGCCAGATGCAATTACATTGTCTCTCTCCACAGGTGCTCCCTCTCCTCAGACTTCCCCTGAGGTTTGGGTCACCAGAGCTCTTTGACAAGCCCCGAATGTATCCTTTGCTCTGCTCACCTCCCCTAAGCCTTCAGGTGATGGCAGCCTACCTGCCTTCACCCCCCCTCATGAAGGGGTTCTCCTCTCACCAACAAATCACTTTGGCAAAGTCACTCCTGGGCCTGAAAGCAGAAGGAGTGGGCAGGATGCTCCTGAGGAGGAGCAGGCCAACAAAGCTGAGGAGAGGTGGGAAGGCACCAGCCACAGCCTCGTGCTCAGGCGCTGGCAGAGCTGCCCCTTAGCTGAACCTTAACCCAGGGCTCTCCTCACAGGTGGTCCTCCAGGGGGTACAGGGGGCCTGGCATGCTCAGTCTGACAGGTTTTGCTGCCTGCTTGTCCATAGTTTCTTTAGGAGACAAAAGTCAGGCTTGTGAGGAGAGAGGGAGAGGGGAAGAGTAAAGCTGAGGCCCATCCCTGTCATCCAAGCTGGCCTGAGGCATCTGCTGGGGGTCTTTGAAAATCAGCTTCTGATAGTGGGGAAGGGCTTGTAATAAGAATAGAGCTGCAGTTGTTTAATCATTACTTGCAAACTATAAATACGAGGCCCTGGGACACTGGAGGATGAAACAGTCTCTACTGAAAACATCGGCTGCCTCCATGGCCCATTGCCCAGAAAAGAATTGCATTTTGGGAAGAGACCATGCACAGGACATGCTTTCATTTGGCAGCTGTGTCCCCACCCTGACCCCCTCCTGAGGTCTTTCTCAGGAAGGCTGACCATTCCAATCTCATCCCAGGAAGGGGCTGAGCTGTTCCTAAAGTCATAACAGATTAGCCACCTTGTGGTCTGCCTTTGAGCTCCTGAAGGCCAGACAGCAGGCCCTCCCCTCCCCTTTGCATGTGACACTTGCAGCTGGCAGCTACAGGTAGCTATTTTCTCCCCCAAGAGGCTGAGAGCCGAATTTCCAGGGTGAGCGACTGCTCTCCCCATACTGACCGCATCCTTGGATAAACACTCATTGTGTGGCTCAACCCTGTCTCTGCTTAACTTGGCTCAAGTAGTGACAGGCAGCCTCAGACACATTGTGCTGCCTTGCTCTTCCTCACTCAGACTTGGGGAATATTCAGACTCTACAAACTGTGAGACCTTATCTGAGAGGGAGAGTGGGCAGACGACACTGTGTCCCTGTCATGCAGATGACCCTGCATCTCTTCACCTTAGGCTATGGGGCGGTCATGGGGGTGGAGCGTAACAGCAGGGTGGTGAGGCTGGCTTCTTGTGGGTCCCTACCCTGCCATTCCTCCAGACGTTCCCCATGCCTATGAACTAGCAGAGTTTAAACTTTCCAGCTACATAGATGGAGGAATGAGGTGACTGCTCTCAGCCCAAGTGGATCTGGGATTGTCACCTAGAGCAGAGCAGATAAAAAACAGAAACAGAAACAACTCACCTGGGAACTAGAGTTTCAGCATAGCCCTCCCCCCTCTCTCCTAGATGCATTTGGCAACTATTTGTCCTGGAGTGGCTGCTAATGCCATGCTCAGAGCTACACACAGTCTATCCTCACAGAGTTTAGGATGAAAACAGAAAACACACACACACACACACACACACACACACACACACACACACACACACAGCAAAACCCAACAAGACCATTATCTACAAATGACACTTTGTAAGTAATTCTGTCAAGAAAACCATGGGGCTGGTATGGAAAGTTACAGAGGCAGGAAGACTCCTGCCTGAGGGTTGTACAAGGAGGGGCCATCAGGGGCTTGGAAGGATCCTGTTCAGGGCATGAGGACAGACTGCACAATTTCTGAGAGAGTAAAGTGCTTGGCCAATTTGAGAATGCAAGGGACACTGGGGCACAGGGGAGGGTCATAGAGTGACACAGAGGGGAATGGATGCATCCTGGAAGGTGAATTTCAAAGGGAATCTATTTGAAGTTTGTCCACCCTATGTTCATGATGATCTGGTTGCTTGTCAGCATTGCAGAGGTTGATGCACTAAAATGACGTGATCTGTTATATGAAAAGCAAAATGCAGGCCACCTGACTGATTACATAATGCAACCGTATTCTTGTAAAATTAAATGTGAATATAACATTCATTTATTCCATTGCTTCACCCATAGCCTCATAATGTTCGCCATATTCCTAGGCGACAGTAAGCCTGCATAAGGAAGAGGGACTAAAGTTCCCGGGCCCCACTCTCCTGGGAAATCAGCAATTCATATTTATGAACCTCTTAAAGCAGTCCACATGTCCACTAACAATGACAATGCTAGTTATTGTAAAATATCTTCCTGTATTTTTTACAAGGTTCTCTATCACAATTGCCTCTCCTGGACTAGTGGTGAACTGCTATTTTAATTTTAGAAACATTAAAGTGTCAGTCAACCAGCACTGCATTATAATGATCACCCTTGTGACTTAAAAACCCTTCAGTGATGGAAGAGAGGGAAGCTGGATGCTTTTGAAGGAGCTGCTGTGTGTGTGGGGGGGGGGGGGGTGAGTGTGTGTGAGTGTGTGTGCGCACACACACTCCTGCACAGCTGAGAGAGGCTGAGTCTAGCAAGCGGTGGGCAAACTGCGGCCTGCTAGACTGATCAGGCCCCTTAAGGTGTTCTATCCAGCCCTCCGAGCCAAAAGAGCAGAGGGTTCTTTCCCACTCCCCTCCGCTCCATCACCAGCAGCAGTGTTAACATGTATTAGTTCACACAAACACTCCATCCATGCGTTTGTTCTGGCCCTCCGCTCCAGTTTAAGAAACCATTGTGGCCCTCGAGTCAAAAAGTTTGCCCACCGCTGCTAGCCTGTCCTGTGAGGGGATAAAATAGAGATGAGGTGAAAGGGGTACATACTTTTTTTTACAATCACCTACAGTAAGCCTAAGGGGGATAGAAGCTGCAATCTCAAACTAAGCATGCTTGACATAGATAAAACATACAGCCCTTACTAAGGAGAACATAGCTTTTTGATGTTGTAGTCAGACTCATGTCAGGACATTTTGAACTTTAATGCTGTCAGTTGTTGTTTTCAGGTGAAGACACTACGACAAGAAAGAATAAACAGGGATCCAAAGCAGGGAGGGCAAATCAAGAAGGCATTTGGGGCTGACTTGTGCTTCCATGACACCCACTGTACAACAGGCTCCTGATTTCCTTACGGGCACCTGCAATGGCCTCTGGATGCCCAGTTCACTGCAGGAATAGTCCATGTGAAATGTCTTGGAGAGAATTCAGGGTGGCCAGAGTGCATTCACCACAGTGTGTGTTCCAATTTCTGTGAACCACACCTTTTGAAAATTCTTTTGGCGTAGCTATCCAGGAGCCCAGAGGGAAAGGCAGGAACCTTGATCCCTGGGCGGCATCCCTTCTCCCAGATTCGGGCCTTCCAGAGACTGGACTTGAAGAGGATAGAGCCCCCCCCCCCATGTCAGTAACTGTTGGGGGAGAGGTTGGGTGTGTGGAGAAGAACACTCAGCTGAAGGCCAGCTGCTCACTGACAGGCGGCGCTCTCACAGCTCCAGGACCTTGGCCCGGCCTCAAAGCAACTTCTTGGGAAGGAGATGTAGGCTGCCCCACCAGTCCTGGTCCAGTCCTACTTGGACAGGTTGTCCACTGGTTGCTCCCCTGGTTGCTAAGTCTCAAGCTTGGAACAAAAGGACTTAGAATCCTGAGAGCTCAGGAACAATTTGCATGGAGATCCCTCCTCACCTGTGAACCTGGTTGGAGAGGGGATGAGAGATTCAGTGGTGAGTGTCCTTTCAAGTGTCAGAGTGTCCGTGGGCAGAGCCCTGAGGGGCCTCCCCCATGGCTGGGCTCTACTGCCCTCTCTCTCCTCAGGACACAGGTGACCTTTCCCAAGGACAGTTCATGTGGGTACCTGGACTGACGCCTCTCCCTCCCTTCCAGGTTCACCTGAGTCATCCCCCTCTGCATTTCCACCTCTTCTCCAGGCCCTGGGCCCAGCCAGCCTGGACCCACCCGCTGCCCTGTCCAGCTGTGGGCTCAGGAGGTGTGCTGGTGAGCTGAACTGCCACCAATTCCAGCACTGGACACAGCAGCCACTGGAATTTATAACCCTGCCTCCTGGGACCGACAATGTCTGGGAACCTCTCCCACACTCCTGATTGATGGTGTCACAGGGGAGGAGGGATATCTAGCTAATAGACATCTGCGGAAGCCCTCTTATTTACCATGTTTCACTCCAATCAGGCAAATGCAACAAACTTCTGAGGAAGGTCTCTCTCTCTCTCTCTCTGAATCTTTTGGGCATAGCGGGTTGGGGTTGCCCAAAAGTTCTCTCTGACTCTTGGGCTTCTAAATAAACAGCTGAAAATCAATATCCCCAAAGGCAGCTTTAGGGTGGCAGAATCTTTGTTTTCTTTATTTCTTAACTATTGGCTAAGAGGGTTTAGACTGGTGTCAGTCAGCTAGATAACCCGCGTCTCATGGTTTCTTAACTTTCCTGACAGGTGTGTTCTGTTCTTCCTCAACTACCTGCAAATCGCCCATTCTGACTTCTGAAAAATAATCTCCCCACTTTCTCCTTTGTTCAAAATACATAGTATATAGTCCAGTCCACCTGGCTCAGTGGTTGAGCATGGACCTATGAGCCAGGCGTCAGGATTCATTTTCCTGTCAGGGCACATGGTAGGAAAATGAATTCATCTGCAACGGCTGGGTGGTGCCGGTGGGAGGCAGAGGATCAATGATTCTCTCTCATTGTTGATGTTGCTACCTCTCTTTCGCACTCCTTCCTCTGGAGTGGGAAATCAATAAAAAACTTGTTTTAAAAACTTTAAAAATGTCATATACCCAATGTTGCCTCAGTGTGTTTGTAATTTTATGGCTACATCAATTCTATGTGAAACCTTCTTGCACATGTACTAACCCCTGATGTTCTGTTAATCTCTGTCTGTTAATTTGGCTATTCACCCAGTCTAGAAGAACCAAGCAGCCACAAAATTATTAATGAGGTATTTTACCTTCATGTTTTGCACAAAGTCTTCTTAGTTTGATGTCTCTCACAGGCCATCTCACTAAGGATTGAGTGCTAAATTGTATCTTTTTAAATCAGGAATGCTGGGTCTGTATTTGCATTTCCTAACATTTGATAAAATAGATCCATTCACACACCCAAAGTGTTCTAAACAATAACCAAAATATATGTTACCTTGATAGCTAAATTAAAATAAAAACTCAGCTCCTCAAGGGCAATGGATATATTTTAAGAGCTTAATCATCACATGAGGTTTGTGGCTACCGTACTGGACAGGGAGGCCCTGACCATCTGCTATGTGCAGCACAGCAGGTACTATAAGGCTGGGTACCTTGTTTCCAGGGGTGGGGAGGTGCTGCTCTTGGTGAAACTGGTCCCAGGGGAGATGCTGCAAGTACTGGTCAAAGGGAGACACGGCAAGGGTAGATGCTGCAGCTCTGTTTGCTGGTGTGGAAGCTGCAACCACAATTAGGGACTCAGCAGGGAACCTTTGTTTGGGCCCCAGTGTCCCCAACCTCAGTCCAGGGCTCACTAAGGTTTGTGCTGAGCAGAGGTCTCTGGGCTCTGCCAAACCTCCAAGTGGGGTGTGGGTGTGGGGTGTGGAGTGAGGCTCCGGGCGCCCTAAACTGCTCCTAACTAATATTTGATTTGCACCCATAGATGTGAAAATGAATTATTCGCAGTTATCATGAATGTTTGTTAACCAGCAGTTGTCAACCTCTGGGTCAGGAACAATGGAAATATATCCTGCATATCAGATATTTACATCACGATTCATAACAGTAGCAAACTTACAGTTTTGAAGTAGCAACGAAAATTACCTTATGGTTGGGGGTCACCACAACATGAGGAAATTTATTAAAGGGTCGCAGCATTAGGAATGTTGAGAACACTGGTTTAGACAGTTGTGGAACTTTGGAACAAACCTTGGCTCACACTTATGGGGTACTGTGGTCTCAGCTCTTTGCCTTGAGTAACTCTGCTCAAGGGCCCTTTCTCCATGGGGAGCCCCTCCCAGATTTATTTTTAAACATATATACCAGACACACCCTCTTGGCCAGGTCAGAGGAGGCCGGACACTCTTTGAGGTCGCACCTTTAGGAGTCTGAAGTGAGGGGTGACAGTGACGATGCCCAGGCTCAGAGATGGACTCTGAATGAATAGGCATGAACACCTTCCCACCTCCACCCCCAACACAGGACAGCCTGCTGAGACCAATAACCTCAGGGGTAGGCTGCCCTGTCCAGCTCTGGGCTCAGGAGGCTCTCTGAGAGCCTCTAGCATGGCTGTGCTCCTGTGCTCCACACCACCCTTGATCAATGCACAGGCATAGTTTGTTTCTTGGGTGACCAGTTATTTCATTGAGGCTCACCTGGAGCCATGGTCCTGGACGTGCCAATCTGTCTGTGCCTTTGTCTTCATTTTCAAGTTCATGAACTGTCTCTTCATGACTCAACCTCCCTCAGCATTCAGGTCTCTGAAGCAGAAGCTCTAGAGGAGCCAGTGACACTGGGTGGGGAGGAGTGTGGGTTATAATGAGTGGCCTAGCACCAATAAGGCAGGGGCACTGCCTCTCAACTCCTGATGGATCCTGTCAGTTTGTAGACTTCAGGGATCTCAGACCATCCCTCTGGCTACCGGTTTGGCACTCCAGCCTCTGTGACCATCTCTAGGCTCCAGCCTGGAAGGGGGCTGATGTCATTGTTTTATAACCCATCTGTGGCACTTACCACACTGCCACAAGCAACTGGGGAAAATGAGAGCAAACCTGCCTGAGCTCCCAGGATCCCTGCTCACTTAATTCCTGCTTCCCTGTGTCCAGGGACATTTATGTCTCCATGGCTGGAGTTCTCTCTGAACTCCTCTCACCTCTCATCATGGACACGAGGAACCTACTCCAGTTTGGTGGCCCCTTGAAAAAGAAGCGTACCACAAGAGACACCAAAGATGAGAACTTCCTTTAGGCTCTCTGTCTCCTTTGACACAACAATCAGTCAATATTTCATGAGGACTGAACTGGGTGAGAGTTGGAGGGACAAATCCTGTGCTCTGTACAGAACTGACTTCCACAAGGCCCTACCCGCTGCCCTTGTACCAAGCTTGGCACAGTGTCCTTTCCATCTTGAAATATTTCCCAATTGGCTCCTTTGCCCCACCTATCTAAAGATAGCCTGAGGCTTTGTCTGGTGAGCAACTTCCTCCTAACTGCATTCACCTAACATGCCTAGGCAAAAGCATGAAGAAATTCATCCACCCAAAGGTGTCATGAATGTTGAGTCTAGTGAAGAACTTCTGAAGAAACCTGGGCTGTGCTTCCGGAGTCTTGTGTACCCAGCTCTTCTCTCTTCTGTATTTTCACAAACGAAGAGTGTAGCCATCAGTCCACACTTGAGGAATCTCCTTGCCCCTCCTGGAGCAGAGCCTCCCAGGGACCAGGGGGAGCCTCTCCTCTCTCAGGTGGAGTCACACCCTGATCACCTGTCCTTCAATTCTGTAATGCCAGGTAGGGGCTGGGCCCGATGCCTCCTTAGACATCAAGGAAGGAAAGGCAGAAAGTTGAGAGGTGCCAACAGATGTCACCCAGGCTCCACAAGGAAAGCCTCTTCCTGCCCGTGATGGGAGGGAAGGAATTCCTTAAACAAAGAACCACGTGGGATCCAGTTTGGGAATTCATAAGTGACGTCCTAAAATGTCTTTGATTGTAGAAAGAAAATGTCCTCTTTGGTTTATGGTAAGGCATATTTCAATGGGATGCACTAGTGAGGGCTGCAGAAGCTTTACTGCGAGCAAGGTTATACTGATGGATATTTCTAGATCCTTCCCTTGCTTTGTGTGCAGTCCTAAGCAGTGGGAACAGACTCTCAGGTTTCCATTAATATTAAATGCATTTCAACAGAAGGACAGCCAGGGCAATTTAAAGACTGTTTAAAAGTTGGTTTGGGGTAGCTCCTGTGTCTGGAACACCTCCATGTTCTACTGTGCAAAACATCCTGAGAATAGCCTCTCGAGCCTTGTGTGTGTGTGCATGTGTGTGTGTGTGTGTGTGTGTGTGTGTGTGTGTGTGTGTGTGTGTGTGTGTGTCACTGTGCAGGACTGGAAGGCTGGTTACAGAGCCTGAGTAATGAGGCCACAAAGATATCCTGGTGTTAATTAATCCCTGGGATCTGGGCATGTTACCTAATAAGGCAAAAGGGACTTTTCAGATGGGATGAACGCTTTGGGATGGGGACTGGGATTGTTAATTGTGTGCCTTGGTTTCACAGCCCACAGGACAGCACAGAGTCCAAATAAACATGCTTTTTGGGAGTGTCTCTGAGCTAGTTTCCAGAGAAGATTAGCATTTGAAGTGGTGGACCCTAAACGGATATCACCCTCCCTATGTGCACAGCATCAATGCACTGAGAATCTGACTAGAACAAAAGGCTGAACTCACCCCTATACTCATGGATCACCGCAGGGCTGGGGCATCACATCTCATTTCACAGGCGTCTGTCCTCACACTGGATCTTAAACCATCAGCTCCTTTGGTTCTCAGGTCCTCAGTCTCAGGCCAAATTAGACCAACAGCTTTCCTGGGCCCCCAGCTTGCAGATCTTGGGGTTTCTCAGTCTTTATAATCACACCAGCCAAGTCCTCATAACCTCCTGCTGCTCTAAAGAACCCTGACTAATACAGTGGATTACCAAAGTGTGCAGGCAGAGTTGGGGACAGAAGATAAACAGGAGATGAGACCACAGAGCAGAGATTGGAGTCATGTAGCTACAGCCATGGAATGCTGGCAACCTAGCCACAGGAGGAGCAAGGAAACAGACTCTCCCTGGAATCTCCACAAGGAACCAGCCCATCTCTCACCTTGACTTCTGCTATTCTAAGCCCCTGGGACTTCTCAGTCCCACAGAGCCTTTGCTCTTTTGTGCAATATCTTTTCTCCTCACAATTTGACAAATCAGTCTGTCTCACCTGGCACCATGATTCTCATCCAAACTTCCTATTCAGTGGTTTTAGGTTATGTGTCCTCAGCCTTGAGCCAAGAGCTGCCTCACAAGCAGCACCCTTGTACCCAGTCCATGGTAGAACATGCTAATCAGCCCTGAGAATAGCATCTGGGCCACCTGGTGTGGGAGGCGACACCTTCCAGTACAGGGAAGCTGACGGACAAAGGGCAATGGACTCACCGGGAAATTGAAGGGGCCAGGGGACCTGGTACTGAGCTGGAAGGGACAGAAGATGGGAAGGAAGTAATCGGGGAATCACCCGATTCCCCTCAGCTGCCTTCCCTGAGGAATTCACAGTCTTGGGCCACCAGGGGGATGTACAGTCTTAGGACCCTAGGGGCACAAGAGTCTGGATGTGGGGAAGGTACTTGCTGGGCTTTATGCTGTCCTGGGATGAAGTTTGAAGTGCTGCTTCCCTGCGAGCCCATGAGGTCCCCAAACTGTTGTGCACAATACATCATCTCTCAAAAGAGCTAATACATGCAAGGGCTCAGCTTCAGAATAAAACAACTGCAAAGACAGAGGATGGAACCATGCAGAGGAGCGACCTTCACTAAGGGGAGTAAGGGGCGGAGGGCAATATGCAGTGCCCAGCTCTGCCATTGACACCCAGGAAATGGAGAGCCTGAACTTTATTCAGTCAAGCTGTCTTTACCTTTGCCCACACCACACAAAGGGGAAGTCCTGGGATAGTTATCCAGGAGACACCAGGACTCCCCCATGAGAAAAGGTAGGTATCCCCTGGCTGGCTCGATTTCTGCATGCTTTCCTGGGCTCAGTCTGACATTACTTAGAGTAAATTAAAGAGTTTGACTCTTTTAAAAGCATTTACTGATTGAATTTAGGGAGAGAGGAGAGGAGAGAGAGAAACATGGAATTTTTGTTCTGATTACATAAGCACTCATTGGTGAATCCCTGTATGTGCACTGGACGGGAATAAACAGGCAACCTTGCCATACCAGGATGATACTGTGACCCACTAAGCCACCCAGCCAGGGCAAGAGCTTCATTCTTGGTAAAGCTCTTCTTTCCAGGGTTGCAGGCATAAGTAGACTCCAGGTCAGTTTGGAGTGGAATGTGGTGAGGAAGGTGAAGGAAGCAGATTTGCATGGAGACCCCTCCCTCCTCTGAGGGAGGGGAGAGGATAAGAGAAGTGTGGGGATCCAGGCTCAGGCTTTGGGTGTCAGAAGGCAGCATTCTTGGTGTAGCTCCACCATGACCTGGCCTCTGCTCCTGCTCACCCTCCTCACTCAGGGCCCAGGTGAGGCCTCCGTGGAAGGGACCGTGGGTTCACCTTGGCCTGATTCTTTGCCTCCTCTTCAGGCTCACCAGGTATCCAGCACTGCACCCACCAGTGAGTGTTTTTGCTGTTTTCAGGGTCCTGGGTCCAGTCCGCCCTGACTCAGCCTCACTCAGTGTCCAGGGCTCTGGGACAGTCAGTCTCCTCCACCTGTGGTAGACACGGCATTGATTTTAGTGGTTATGATCATGTCTCCTGGTACAAAGAATGGCCAGGCATGGCCCTATACTGCTGGTTAATAAAATCCCAAAATGGCCATCAGTGATCCCTTATTTATTCTCTTGCCAAAAATGTGGAAAAACAGCTACACTGCCCAGGCCTGGGCTGCCATTGGAGGATGGGGCTGATTAGTACTGTTGCTCATCACATCAGCTGTGGCACTATCCACAGTGGTGCAAGTTTGTGGGAAAGTGAGACCAACACCTGCTCTGGGATCACAAGCTCCTTCCTTGCTCTGAAGATGCCTCTCCACTCTGAGCAGGGACTCTTGCAACATGGCCCTGAGGAAAATTCATTCTGTCTCTGGCCTTGCTCTTCTCCCAAAGCATTGAGAACAAAGCTTGTTTTCTTCACATAGTGTCCTCTCTCACAGACAATCCCAAAGGAAGCTCTCTGTTACTGGCTTGTTGTCTTTACTTGTGTTTTGTGCATCCAGATGACCACTCATTCAAACCTTTCATTGTGACAGCCACAAGGAGGCCCCTCATGTGCTTATTTGGTAGATTTCCCACAATCCTCTGGTAAATCCTCACATTAAATCCCTTAGCCTCTCATACCTGTTCAGACCACCTGGATTCATTTCTCCACAAATGTAGTGGGAATGAGAATAAAGGAAACATTTTATTTCCTTCTCTTCCTTTCTCCACTCCTTCCTATTTGATTTTCTCTCTTTCTATGCTCCCAATACTTCCCAGAACCAAGGAAGGTTTGAGGCTGGGGTTTGAGTGAAAGGTCCTGTGTCCTCTCAGAATCACCTCTGTGCTCAGGTCCCAAAAGGATGCTTCTAGAAGCACCCCATGGCTGCTTGGTTCTTGCAGAATCTGTGGGAGGCGGCCCCATTCCTCAGGGGTCCCCGAAGATTTCCGTGATGCTGCCACACTTTTTCAGTGATAATCCCAGTTAAAGTGCATCAAGCAGTACAAGTACACATAACTATCAGGCCAAGAAGTTCAGAACTGTTAAAGGAAGCTGGGTCTAGGTGCCACAAGCCATGGTGTGTGACCTCATGCTCCAAAGGCTGTAAGTCCTCTCTGACTTTCAGCCCTGCAGATGTCAGCTCTTAGAAATGACATGGATGATCACCCTACTTGGAAGTTAAATCTTGGCTATAATTTTCTCCATTTAAGTCACTTGGTGACATTTTTCCAAGTACTGCTTTGTTTACAATCATGCTTTAATCGTCCAAGCTGCAACAGTGACCCACGTGGACCCTCTCGAGTCATGTCACAGCACAGTGGGAAAGGGTCCATGCTAATGAAGACGCGGAGAAGATCCTGAGTCCCAGGCCCACTCTGTGTAAAGCTGGTCAGAGGGGTGAGCCTGCATGTAGGGTGTGTGTGTTTGTGTTTGTGTGTATGTGTGTGTGTGTGTGGGGGGGAGCAATGTCCCTTTGCCGGACACCAGTAGGAACCAGAGAGTAATGGCTCTGCTGACCCTCCACCTTCGCATCTGAGATTGTTTGTGGCCCCTGACTGTAACAGCAAGGCCCATAGGTTGCATGTTATTTCGATGTGCATAGGACTGTGGGAGCCCCCATTGGCCCTTCTAGTGTTTCTCCTCAAAGGTGGACCACCTTTTCCTTTTGAGAAGGTAGTCACTATTTCACAAGAGGGGCTATTACAAGGAGAACCAGGACAAGCTGTTGGGTGATCAGGGTCTCTCTAATGAGACCTTGCTAGAGTAAGAAGCACACTGTTCCCTGGGTATTTGGAGTCTCTGATGGTAGACATGGTCCCTGCATTCCTTAAGTAACACCATTGGACACCTGTTTAATTTTTATCCGATGTGGAAGAAGTGTCATTTTTTGATGGAAGGGATTAGAAGTGATTTAGGTGTTACTATGGCCAATGTACCCAGCACTGTTCTCCCATAAGATTCAGTCAGAGACTCAGCACCACAGGGCATGACCTTTCATATGTCCCAGAACCTCCGTGTCAGGTGCCTCTCTCTTTATCATGTACTATTTCCAGATGTTTAATCTTTCTTCCTAATTGGCATTCTGAAAGGAAATTATTGTGTATCTTTGACCTGAAAGTATGGGTTTGGGAATAAATATTAGTGTGTTTTAATGTATTTGTTTAGCTCTCTTGGTTATTAACTATTGTTGCAAGTAGTCCTTTTGCCTACTCTGGCAGTCTTTATGCTTAGCATGTATATGTCACATGTTATCATGTGGGCACATGGGTAGAGGAGGGTGTTAAATGAGAGTGGTTACTCCTGCAGCACTGGCTCTGGGCCCTGTAGTCCTGACAGAACAAGGCGCAATGAACGAGGACAAGGTGGAACTCCATGAAGGTCAGAGGTCTGCTTCCTGCAGGAAGGATGAGGATAACTGGAATGTGCCCAGGGCTTCCCAAACTTTTCCCAGGAGATGAGGATTCAGTCTACTTGGTTCACAGGTCCAGCTGATGGATTTCTGAACAGGTCAGGGATTAGTACCATTTCACTGTTATCTCACACCAAAGTCATTACTGTGGAAACTGACTTAATGGAGCCCATACAGGTTTAGGCACTGACACTGAAGCCATGGTATCACATAGAATATTGTCACTGCCAAACATATCCAATTTACACCGCTCTACACAATCACAGATGCCTGACCTCCCTTAGCCAAGGTGTCACCACCCTTTGCTCTTCAGAATGTCTGTGCTGTGGTATGAAATACAATGCAAACTTTGTGCCCTAGCTTTGTGGGAGCATCTTGATCCATAGAACTTCCAGTCATTACCTGAGGACAGTGCCATGTCAATCTGGAAAGGACCACTCAGTTCTGACTTGTCTGTTCTCCAAATCCAACTCTATCCAGAAGAATACACCACGCCAACCATCTCTCTGTGCATGAGTCAGATTTTGCCTCCAGAAGTCACATGGCTCAGAGGTAATGATTCTCAGTGGATCATGTAGGGGGCATGGCGAAAAACATTGTGTGTTCCAACTGACATCCTGGCGCACTCCTAGGAGAAGACCTGGGATAGGGCTCCTTGCCAAGTCAACTCCCAGAATCTCAAACTCAGAATCCCACTTCCTGTTTTTCTCTCAGTGGCAATCAATCCTACTGAGCTTTCTCTTCATCATGGGTATTGTGACCTTCAACTCTGCGAAGTCACTCTGTCTTCCTTTGATCCCATTTTCTTTCATCCGTTTCTCCTCCTGCAATTGATTTTACTCAACTTCTAATGTCTCCTCAAGCAAGGCGAAGAACTACCTCAGGAGCACTAACCCTCTGCCAAAACTACTTAGAAACAAGCAAAATGGTCCTAAGGGCTCGGTTTGGTCCACCTCATGTGGCAGGTGACAGGAAGGAAGTGGGATACAGAGGTAACAGAGCTCAGATGCATGTAGGAGTTATCGAGGGACAGGTACTGAGCTGGATTGGACTTGAAAGAGTAAGAGAAGCAGACAGAGAAGAGTCTGCCACCTCCCTCTCAGCTGCCTTTTCTGGTGCTCCAGTAGAATCACCTGAGGCCTCCAGAGTGCGCTGCTGTCCTGATTTGGATAGAAAACTTGCTGTCCTTTACCCCTGACCTGTATGAAGTCCTCATTGGTGTTTACCAGGAGATTCCCTTGAGTCTGTGTCTGCCACAAAGGGGTATGCTCTATGTCTGATGCGTCCCAACATTTCAACTTCCCAATATTTCTACTTCCTGAAGTGGCAATAAAGGGCCCTGAGCCTCAGACACTATGCAGGTTGGGACAAGGGGGACATGAGGACTCACTGCAACTGAGAGTGTCAAGGAAAAGGCTAAGAAAGAATGAAAGGGTCCAGATTTGCCCTTGGTTCTTGGATAACTTAGCGATTGGATGTTTTCCTAGACAACCTCAGTCACTGACCTCACCTTCCTCCTAATACCACATGAGGGAAGTCCTCAATTCCTCAGACAAGAACCACGTTGATGACCACAGGAGGTACGACAGGGGCATCCAGTGTTGGCTCTAGGGGCCAGGTCTCAGTGTGTCCTGAGTGAGAAGAAACATGTCAAACTATTCCCATTCTCTCAGGTTGGCTCGCCAGATTGTGTTCTTGGTCTTTTCAGGGTCCTGTGTCCTGTCTGCCTTCAGTGTCTGGAACACCTGGAAAGTAGGTCACCATCTGCTTGCTGGAAGCAGTGATGGCACTGGGTGTTACATTTATGTCTCTGGTACCGTTTATGTATTTGACATGGACCCTACCCCCCTGATTTATGGGGTCAGCGTTGGGCCCTCAGGAATCCCTGAGCACTTCCCTGCCCCCAAGTCTGACAACACGGCCATGCTGACCATGCCTGGGCTGCAGTCGGAGGATGAGGCTGACCACTACTGTTGCTCACATATAAGGAGTGATACTCTTTACACCGTGGTGCCAGCTCATGGGACAGTGGGAACTAAACTGGCCCTCTGCTCACCGCTCCCTTCCTGCTCTGAAGATGCTTCCACAGCTTTCATTCACAATGGGCTGGAGCAACATTGCAGGTGCCTCTCTCACCATGGCACGCAAACAATCTCTCTAGCTTATTCTTTTGGGACAGTGACAGTTTCCTCTTTCCCTGTGTGTCAGAGTCCCAGAATATGCAACTCTTTCCAACTCTTCAACTGCAGTCATGGGGAGAAGAGGGCCTGCATGCATAGGGCCATTTTACCGTTCTCAGGAGCATCTCCACTTTAAGTGCTTTCATCTCTACTGCAGAGCAGAGCGCCAGAGATGGATTTTCTTCTACTGTTGTCTTCCTCAGTTCTGTGTGCCCAGGCTCTCTTGGCAGGATGGCCCTCCTCAGTGGGCGGTCCCTCTCTGGGCCTGCTGCTGAAAGAAGAGCAACTGAGAAACGGTGACTGTGTTGCCGAGGGACTGAGGAGAGTTAGGTGCTCTCAGTCTTTTGGGATACCTCATTGTGACACCATATCCAAGGAAGCTGACCAGTAAAGGTCTGGAGTTGCAACTCTGTTTTCCGGAGCATGTCCTATCCCTTAGAGCAATGGACTCCAAATCTGGAGGCAGTTCTCACAATGCATGACTCCCCATCACCTGTTCCAGAGGTCCTCAAACTATGGCCTGGGGGCCACATGTGTCCCGCCGAAAACATTTATCCGGCCCTCTGGATGTTTTTGCTGCTGCTGTGTGCATAGGAATTTGTTCATAGTTTTTTGTTTGTTTTTTTTTAAACTATAGTCCGGCCCTCCAACGGTCTGAGGGAGAGTGAACTGCCCCCCTTTTAAGAAGTTTGAGGACCCCTGATCCTAGCTTTTCCAAAATGGCTTCCTTTTCCGCACAAGGAAAGAGATACCGGGTGGGTGTGTCCTCCTTTTGTCAAGGCCCCTCAAGGTGTTTGTGACATTTCGATGAGCCAATCCAATTTCTACCTGGCACATATGTATTTCTGCTGTGCATATACAATGACAAGAACTGTTTGGACATCTCAGTCAGCAGGCGTAAGCACCAGAAAACCTGCACTGTGATCAACTCTTCCCAATTTTCCAGAATTTTCCCGGTTTTAGCACTAAAAGTGCCATATTGTAGCAAGGTCCTCATTCTCTGAAGATTAATATTATGGATATCTTGAGTGGGCTACCGAGTTCCCCGATTACACATTATTTCCGGATGTGTCTGTGAGGGTGTTCCTGGATGTGACCGGCATTTCATTGGCTGACTCAGTATAGAAGACACATTGCCCTTCCCGTGAGATTGAGCTCAAACAACCCACTTGAGGGTCTAAGCAGAACAAAAGGCCAGGGAAGAAGGAACTCACATCCACTTTGTCTCAAGGATTGAAGGGGGCATCGCATCTCACATTCTCCTGCCCTCAGACTTGAATTCACATCATCCTCACCCCTCGTTCTCAGGCCTTTGTACTGAAATTGAATGGCAACACCAGCTTTACTGTCTCTCTAGCTTATAGGGCAGCTCATGGGACTTTCCTAACTCTGTAATCAATAACCATGTGAGAGTCAATTCCTCACAACGGCTGGGCATATATCTAGGGTTGGGCAACCATAGATTTACAGTTGTTCATATGGAAAAGAATTCCATGATTAATAAATAATAATACAGGCATAAACTCTGTGTTTCCCATACTCACAGCTGTAAACCTGCCTGTGCCCCATCCGTGTGTTTCTGACTCAGGACAGACTGGGCCCAATGACAGACCTGAGGGAATCAAGTCTGCCTTGGGGTGTCCTTACTTTCCTATTGTAGGAGTTACAGTGCTGAAGGCAGAGGAATCCTAGGACATCCCCCCATTGCTGTGTGCGACAAAGGTAACAAGAACATCGCAGGATGGCTGGGGTTAGCCCAATCCAATTCCTGCCCTTCTCAGGGACCACAGGCAGAGCTGGAGATTGGTAATTCTCCCTCAACCCCTTCTTGATCCCGCTCTGATGGGAGAATCTTACTGGCACTTCCAGAAAAGGAATTATCCTGACAAAATAAACTTTGACATAATCAGTAAACCTTCTTTGTGTCCCACTTAGGAATGGCTCATCACGCAGCTAATGAGACTCTAAACAGCAAAGGATAACAAGGAAAGTACCTTTCCCAACTACAGGCCCTTGCTGACCCCTTGTGGCCTTAGATAGTGAATACCGAGCACCATGATCTGCTCCTACTCCTGTCCTCCCTCCCCAGCTCATGACCAGGGCCCGGGGCCCTCTGATCCACTTCCTGATCCTTTAACTTCCTCCAGAAAGGCTTATTTTGGGCAAAGATGTGTGGCCCATTGTAAAGCCTTTCTTCTTTGAAAGCACTGATACACCTTCGGACAGACACCAGTCCATTTTTGAGAGGTGTTGACAGCAAGCTCTCCTTAATGTTTTCCCCACCTTGGTAGGAACGCCATGGGACTTAGAGGGGATGGAAGCCACCTTCGATGCCCAGAGAAGACCTCTGACAGAGCCTGGAACCCTCGACTCCCCACAGGTCTCTGGGTAAGGAGAATCCCATGGAGCTTGGCCTAGAGGTTAGCTCATGTCAGCTATCCGAGGCCAGTGAACCATGATGATCAGGGTTGCTAACTTCTGGGTCCACTTCCATGGCTTCTGGTTTAGCAGTGATGGCAACTTGAAATCGTCACCTGTCTTCTGTGCTGACAAGGGTAGGTGTCAGAGAAAATTGCAATGTAAGTGACTATTCAAGTCAATGGTATTGAGAACCTATGGAACGGGAGCTATCATCAAGCCCCTGTCCTCCTGAAGTATACCCAGCCCCTGTCCACTGAAAACATATAAGATGTCCCTTTTTTCCATTTTTTTCATGGCAGTTATTTTTTAAAAATATTTATTGTTGAAAGTATTACATATGTCTGTTTCCTTCCCCCCAGCGACACTTCCAGGCCACTCCAGCTCCCTTCCCCAGGCCCTGACCGCCCCCATTGTCTGCTCCTGTGGGTTGTGAATACATTCACACAAGGTCCTTGGTTGGTTATCTCGCAGCCATCACCCACTCACCCTCCCCTGCCTTCCCTGTGAGTTTCCACAGTCTGTCCATGCTTCCATGTCTCTGCCTCCATTTTTAAATCAATTTAGTTTGTTCATGAGATTCCAAATAAGACTGAGATCATGTGATACTTGTCTAGCTCTGGCTGGCTTATTCCCTTAGCATAATGCTCTATAGGTCCACCCATGCTTAGCAAATGAAAGAGTTCTTCCTTTTTTCTGCTGAGTAGTATTCCATTGTGTAAATGTACAGCAGTTTGTTTGTCTTATCCATTCACCTGCTGATAGGGCACTTAGGTGCTTTCCAAATCTTAGCAATTGTAAATTGCGCTGCTATGAATACAGGGGAACATATATTCTTTCTGATGTGTGTTTTGGGTTTCCTAAAATATATTCCTAGAAGTGAGATGGCAGGGTCATATGGGAGTTCCGTTTTCAATTTTTTTATGGACATGCCATTTTGTTTTTCATTATGGCTGCACCAGTCTGCTTTCCCATCATCAGTGTGCTAGGGTTCTCTTTCCTCCACAACCTTGCCAGCACTTGTCATTTATCGATGGTACCCATTCTGACAGGAGTGAGGTGATTCCTCATTGTCCTTTTAATTTGCTCAATGTCCTTTTGGTTTCTGGTACGTTGAAGGCGCTTGTTACATATTGACCTTTATACTCTGCCTTCACATGTAGGGTTTTGTAGTAGCTAATCATTAGATTTTCTCATAATTTCTGTTGAGTTCAAAGACCCATTTATTTGACTTATGAAGAATAATTTATGATCATTCCCTTATTGCTACTTTCTAAGCACAACAAAATGTAGTTTGTGTAGACATTATTCCTCAATTTCCTTTTTCAAGAGATATTCACAGGCTTGCCTTCTGAGTGCTAATGGTTCTGAATAAGACAAACCCCCTATTTTATTGAGCAATGAGTTTTGTGGTAAAGAGAACAGATATTCAAGGAAAAGGAAGTAAGTACCATTATGCACAAGAATGTTGAGAAGGAAAATATGGGTAGTAATTTAGGTGGAATCAGTGGGGGCACTAGAAAACTCTTTTATTCATAAAAAATCAAGGGAACCAAGGGGTATTAGCTTCAGGTTGAATGTTGGGAATGTGGCAGAGGTGCATAGATCTCGAGGAAATATTTTAGACCCAGAATATGTGAATGGCTCTTATGGTTGTCACTTTGTATCAGAGCCCCTGTGTGGCAGAAACCTTATTGGGATTTGTTTACAAAAGTAATACCAAATTTTCTTACTAAAGTTGTTTATGTGGATCAGTTACTATCCCATCAGTTAGGTTTACACAGCCAACTTGACTTTGGGACATCAGGGAATTTAAGCACTTACGATAATGAAAATAATACAGTTTAAAATGTTATATTCATGGACCCATTTAAGTAAAAATAGCTGAGTGATGTAAACATATTATAGATTATGTAAGGATTCTATTTCAAAATAGAAAAGATGAAATCATTTAAAACTGTAAGCAAAGACATGCAAT
Source organism: Myotis daubentonii (assembly GCF_963259705.1). NCBI lineage: Eukaryota > Metazoa > Chordata > Mammalia > Chiroptera > Vespertilionidae > Myotis > Myotis daubentonii. The sequence goes on along the minus strand of NC_081862.1, from coordinate 13,579,038 downwards.
TCAAACGGAGAAGTTTTACTTCTAGCATTTTAACCGGAGAAATAATAAAAATAATACAGACTATAAGTAAAATAACCAATCACTCTGAACGAATGATTCAATACTTTATTTCCAAGCTAGTGCACACTTGGAGACCACCTGTGCACACTTTAAAATAAATAAAACCTGACAATGCAAAAATGAAGAGAGGGCAATGCATGTAATCTCTCATCATAGGGGAGACATGTAAAAATTTGCTTATTTCTAGAGGGCATTTGAGTAACTTTTAATAATCAACATATATGGCCCACACCTTTTCCTCCACCTTAGTGGTTTCCTGAGACCCCACCCCATCTAATTGGCAGCTCCAACCAAGCTGTCTGTAGCAGGTTTTCCGTATGCATGGCCTGGCCTGGCTCAGGCTTCAGACCTCTCTAACACCTATAAAACAAGCAGTAGCTGGCATCAGAAAAAAATGTTAAAAACAACCCAAGATCCAGCACTAGCCGCAATCTGCAATGCTTCATGCTGGGTCTCTCCTGGGCATTTCCAAGCCCAATGCAAATAGGAGGCATCTCCAGACAGCCCCCTAGCTCCTGCAGGGTTTCCCTAGGCAGTGGTTGACTTTGCCCCTCCTGGGAGGCCCCAGGGACAGTGCACCTGCTGCACAGCTTCCAAACCTACCAGGTTACAGCTCTACACACCCACAAGCGACACACTCCAGGGGCAGACTCAGTGAGCACGAAAGCCCCATTGAAGCAAGCCCTGCTCTATAGGAGGGTCTCATGCACAGCACCTCTCCCACTGTGGTTCAGCTGGTCCTCACAGCAAATTGGCTTGCAGGTCAGTTCCACCCAGGGATGCCAATAGCAATCAAGGCTCACCTACAACAACACTGAACACACAGCCCACACAGGCACACCTGGAGGTGCTAGCTCAGGTATCTGGGCAGGCTGAGCCACTAAGCCCTATAGAACAGCAATGACACAAGGACACTCTACCTAGTCAGGAGACACAGAAAATCTACCTAGTACATAGAAAAAAACCAGGGAAGCACCCAAGATGCAGAGACAAAGGAATGAAATGCGAGCAAGCCAACTACTGCATACAGAGTTCAAGACAATGGTGATAAGTTTTCTCAATGATGCTAATGAGAGCTTCAAGGACGTATTGAAACAACAATCTTAGTGGGAACACCAAAGACATTAAAGAACCATGCAGAAGCTGGAAAGCTGTTGCTATCTTTGTGTTGTTGGTAGCAGGGGACTATAATAGTATTGGGCAAAGAGATCACAAGAGGCTGTGGAAGCAGCATCTCCTGCATTTCAGCCTGCCTGGAAAGAGGCAGGGCTACAGAAGAGGAGTCACCAGGCCTTAGAAGGCCTTTGGATGTTGTTCCATTCTTTCAGGGTGTTTTTTGGGAGGAGGAGGGAAGAATGACAAACTTCTGATGAGAAGTCTTGTAATTTGGCCAGAAAATAGGGAACTTGTACACTACAGGACTGCAGGGGCCTGACATGAGCTCCTGACCCTGAGGCTCTCAACTCCCTTGGCTTGGGCATTCACTCACATAGACATGCCGTGGTCAGACAGAAGACAGCTGGCCTTTTCAAGATGGAGGCACTGCTCAACAGAAGCCATGGGGCCTGTCCTGAGAATGTGAATGTTTATATATGTGTGCCTGTGTGGGGGGCGGTGGTGGGCAGGGGTTCCCTCAGACCAGCCTACATCCTCTCCAATCCAGCACCACTGGCTCCTAATTGCTCACCTGCCTGCCTACCTGGTCACCCCTAACTGCCCCCCAAACCCTGTCAGCCTGTTGGACACTCACTGCCCCTGCGTGCCAGATTAATCACTCCTAACTGCCCCTCCTGCTGTCTTGGTCACCACCCACTGCCCCTCCACTAACCTAATCTCCCTTCACTGCACCTGCTGGCCTAATTGCCCCCAATACCCCCTGCCAGCCTGGTTGCCCCAACTGCACCCCGCCTTTCCACACTGGTCACTTCTAACTGTCCCGCTGCTGGACTGGTCGCCTCTTACTGCCACATCCCCCGCTGACCTGGCCGCCCCCAACTGCTCCCCTGCTGGGCTGGTTGGCCCATACTGTCCCCCTTCTCTGCCTGGATTCCCAAACCCCCCCTCCCGCCAGCCTATTTTCCCACACAACTTGCTGTTCAGTTGTTTCTTTGTCCCTCACTAAGCCCCAGTTGGCCTGCTCTTCTCACGTAGCCTGCTGTCCAGGCGTTTGGACATTGCTCACTAACCCCGTGTCAGTCTTGTCTCCCCATGCAGCCTGCGTGTTCAGTCGTTTGGTTGTCCCTCGCTAACACCCTGCCAGTCTGGTCATAGGCAGCCATCTTGTGATGATGTGACAATTAATTTGCATATTACCTCTTTATTATATAGGAGCGTGGCATTGTGATCTGAGAAGGTACTTGATATGACTTCCGTCTCGTTGAATTTGAAGAGAGCTTGCTTGTGTCTCAACTGGTCTATCTTTGAAAATGTCCTATGTACACTTAAGTAGAATATATATTCTGTAGCTTTGGGGTGAAATGTTCTGAAGATGTCGATTAAGTCTGTCTGATCTAGTGAGTTGCTTAGGATTGTTGTTTCTTTCCTGATTTGTTTTTTTGCATAGAGGATTTATCCAGTGGTGTCAATGAGGTATTAAACCCCCTACTATGATTTTATTAATGTTGATCTCTCCCTTGATATATTCCAGTTTTTTGGTTTTTTTATGTATTTGGTGCTTCTGCAATGGATGAATACATGTTTACCAGAGTTACACTGTCTTGTAATCTTGATCCCTTTAGTTATATGATGTGGCCTTCCTTTTCTCTTTTGATGGCCTCCACATTGCGGTTTATTTTGTCAGGTCTAAGTTTTGTTTCCCCAGCTTTCTTTTCATTTCCCTGTTCCTAAAAACCATATTTCCATCTGTCCACTTTCAGTCTGCATGAGTCCCGTGTACTGAGGTGGGTTTCTTTAGACAGTATATATATGGGTCATGTTTCCTTCTCATTTCAGCCACTCTATGTCTTTTGAATGGAGCATTTAGTCCATTTATGTTTAAGATAATTATTGATAGGTACTTGTTTTAGCCATTTTTGTTCTTTCTCCTTATGGTCTTTCTTACCCTTCTATTTCTTCTTTTTATGACAGACCCTTTAGCATTTCTTCTTAGTCATAAACTCCCTTAGCCTTTTTCTTTGTTTGTTTGCTTTGTCTGTGAAGCTCCTGAAATCCCCTTCAAATTTAAATGTTAGCCTGGCTGGATAGAGTAATCTTGTATTCAGTTCCTTCCTTTGCACCAATTTTTATACTTCTCCCATTCACTCCTAGCCTGATGTGTTTCTGTTGAGAAATCATTTGATAATCTAATGGGAGGTACTTTGCAGGTAACTCTCTGACTGTGTCTTGCAGCCTTAAGATTCTGTTTGTGCTGTTACCATTGTAACAAAAATGTGTACTCATCTTGTTTGAGACTCTCTGTGCTTATGTGAGTTTTTGCTTCCCCATTTCAGGGAAGTTTTCTGTCATTGATTCTTCTAATAGGATTCCTAATCCTTGTTCTGCTTCTTGTTCTTCTGACACACCTATTATACAGAAATTAATTTCATTCATGATGTAGCAATGCTCCCTTAGGCTCTCCTCCCAGTTTCTAACTTTTCTCCAATTGCTATTCAGATTGTATTGTTCCCTGTTTGTCTCTGCCTGGTCTTCTAAAGCAGCAATTTGGGAGACAGAGAAGCTCCTTGGGGGCAGCACGCTTCCTCTCAGCTCCACTAGGGAGTCTTCAACTGCAGGGCCCCTGAGGATTCAAAGTGCACCCCAGGGCCTTTGTGCCAGGAAGACACGGCGAGAGGGATGGCCCAGGAGGCTTTTAGCTTCACCTCGATGCAGGAAAGTGGTGATACCCAGGACATAAGGGCACAGGAGGTTCAGAGGACAGCTTTGGGGCTGGAGCGGGAGACTTCATGCATGTTGGGGAGGCTGACACTCTGGAGCTGAGGTTGGACACAGGCCAGCAGGCTTGGCTTTATCTTGAGTGCAGGAAGGGGAGGACTGGGTGGTTGCAGAGCAGTGTATGCAGGGAGAGGAGAGTGAGGTGCAGCAGGGAACCCAGAGTGAGGAGCAAGGGGAAGACAAGGAGGGCCTGAGGGAGGAGTTGCAGGCACAGGCTCAGTTTGTCCTGTGGACAGAGGGCCTTCTGCAGGACAGACGCCATGGCAGGCCATGTGGGCAGGGGATGAGGTTTTCCTAGATCTGCAGGTGGGGAGGCAGGAGGAGGTAGTGAGTGAAGAGCTGAGGCTGGAGGCACAGGCCCCAGGTGACCCGCAAGGGAGTGACCACCAGGAGGAGGGGTGGATGGAGGAGCAATTAATTGCAGGGGAACAGTTTGTCCTGCAGGGGGAGGGGAGGGCCACATGAAGGCAGTGGAACAGGTGGAGACACAGTCCTAGGCCAAGGCAATTCCAGAAGAATATCAGCAAGTGCAGCAGGAGCAGGCCCAGTCAGGGCCTGGTGCCAAGTTCACCTGGTCCCCTCTGGAGGTGCTCCAGGCCGTCCAATTAGAGATGGAGCCCGTGACCTAGCAAGCCAGCAGGGCCTTGTCTCGGCTCAGGTGCACGACTGGGCAGAGGCTCAAGCCCTATTTCGAATGGAGAAGCCTCAAGTTCCGGCGCATCCCTGGGTTCTGGCTCACAGCTGTATCCTTGAGGGTAGAGGAGGAGGAACACAAGGAGCATGGGACAGTGCAGGAGACCGGTGTAAGCCGGGATGATTCCCATAGAAAAGAACATTGAGGACAAGCTCGGGGCAGTGCGATCAGTCTGGCCCAGGATCCTGGAGACACACTCTGTCTTATACAGGCACCATAGAAGCAGTAACTGGGAGTCCAAGGGAAGAGTTCCGAGGCAGAGGCACGCATACACCAGGGGCTGATGCCCGCAGACAGGGCTGTGTTGCACGGGCTCTTCTGGGACTAACTAATGCTGCCCTACAGGCCATCTGTATGTCCAATTCCTTAGTCAGAAGCAGGAATGTGTGATGTGTAACCTGTCAAGCCCTCAGCACAAAACAATCTGGTGGGCATCAGGGTCTGTCAGGAAACAGAGTGGTGCTGTGCCCCTTTCTGCCTTTTATGGAGAAGGAGTGGCCTTAAGGGAAGCAGAGTCCAGGCCAGGCTGCTCTTTCTAGCTGGTCCATGCCCAGCTCCCAGGGTGCAGGCTCTTTGACCCAAAGCAGTTTGTCAACCACCCAGAGTTGTTGGCGATGTCCAGCGTCAAAGATGACATCATGCACGGGCACATGATTGATTTGAAGGTCAGGCCTCCTCTTCCAAGGAGTGGTGGAAGGCAGGTGGGGAAATGGCCTGTCCCTGAAAACAGCTACAGGCAGGAGCCCTGGGCTGCGACTTCAATCCGTGGATCCACTTGCCTTCTTCAGGTGAGGGAAGTCAGGCATCCCTGGGATTGCTGCACCATTAGCCTGTGCTACTGCAGCAACCCCTACTTCTGCAACCATGTGATTGTGAAGGAGTATCTCATCACCCTCACAGGTAGGAGGAAGCTCCCTGCAAGGGCTGCAGCTGGTGGTGGGCAGGGTTGGAAGGCGATTTGCGCAGCTTCACATACCCATCTCCTGCAGGATACAGGGTGTCCCGTGCCACTCCCATTCAGTGGTCCCAGCATTGTGAACCAGAAGCCTCCAGCCACAGGCTCCAGGACAGCAGCGCCAGCTTCTTCTACTGGTTCTCTGACCACAGTGTGGCAGGATCAGGCAGGATTGCTGAGGTGGGATGTCACTGGCCATGCCAACATACAGCTTCTTGTGTCTGCCTGCTGCTTGGGTTTCTATTTGGGTCCGAGTACTCCCCTGACCCAGGTCTGTTTGCCCTACCAGATCATCAACAAAGACCTGTGGTTCAATCCCCTGAAGTACTATGAGAGGATGATGGGCCCAGTGAGCAGACAGGACGGGTGAGGAGGGGCTGCCTGGGCTCTCCCTTGGTGTGCTGCCAGGTTCCTGGGCCATTACTTCTCTCTCACGGGGACACCTGGATGCTGGGAGGGAAACAGCCTGTAACACCAGGTCCCTAGGGTATGTGCCTGAGGCAGGAACTACCAGTCCAACAAGGGCAGTGCAATTCCAGCTCAGGCAGGGGGGCTTAGGCAGGAGGAGGGAGTGTGCATGTCCACTGTCACTCAGAGTCAAAGCAGATTCCTTGAGCCACTCCTCTGAACTCTCCCTCTAGGCTGCTCACAGCACCTTCAGGCCTTGACACCTGCCCCTCAACAGGGGCTGGCATGACATGTTCTTCCTATACTCATTTCCACAGGTGTCTGCGAATCTTCCTCATGCTGAGGCCTAGGCTGCTGTGCTGCCACACCGCATTGCTCTATGGCTGCTCACCACCATCTCCTATTTCCCTAAGGTCTCCTGTTCCTCCTGGGGCCAGTGCGAGAGGCCTGCTCCTTATCAGTATCTTAGGGTGCAAAGTGTGGGCCACAGAGCTGGGGAAATCCTTGTTTTGCAGCCTTGTCAGAGGTTCTTCAATCCTTGTATCCATTTATGTTTCCAAGGAGAATACCTCATTCGTTTACCCTCCCTAACTGGAAAACAGTGCAGCATGCCATGACGAAATAACACACTGCTTCATTTTGTATGCAGTTCACTTCAAAGACTTTTTGCACTTGTGGTCATAGACACCCTGGGAAATTTAGGGCCATGAATATAACTCACCATCCAATGAGATTGCTTTTATGTGTTTGTAGTAAAATCTGACAAGAAATCCCATGTTGCAGAACACTTTCTTCTGAAAATTTTTTGTAATGTTAGTGTTTAAGGTTTTACAAATAGTAATACATATGTCTCTTTCTTTTTTTCTACTGACCTCCCCCCGGCCTCCCCTATCCCTAGTTACTTGTTCTCATCACCCACTCCCAGTGTCTTGCCTCTGTTGGCCTGTTGGTTGTGCTTATATTCTGAATATTTTAACAATAAAATATGTAAAATTTAAACATTTAAGTATATTGTAATTTAAATCAGCACTTATGAAACAACCTTGAATAATTCAAACCTCGCCTCCAATCCTGAAACTTCATAATGGTACCTACAATTCTTGATGCTTCCCCCAACCTACCATTTGCTTTTAGTCATTCTTAAATAACAGAAGCCAAATTCTTTACAATAAAATGTTGTCTGTACCTTATCATTTTTAATTTCAGAGTCTAATTCTTCTGTCACAGGAGCTTCCCCCCTGAATCCCCCAGTGCCCAGTCAGGTGATCTACTCTACTGCATGATTCACTCTCTCTTGTGTACATGGTGTATCCTGTGATCGCCCCCAGCACCACACTCAGGACCTCTTACCGGGGTGTCGCATCGGCTGTTGCAGTAATTGCTGTGCCCACATCATACCCATCTCCTGTGTGGCTGTAATAATCATCAGAGAGACTGAACTACCATAAGTCAGAGGGGGCCTTCGTGCTGGTGGTGCTCCAAGTGAGCCTCCTGTAAAGTCAGTGACCAAATAACAATACTTGAACCTCTTTATGAATAATTTTATGTCATTATGACAGGACACTAATAAAGTCTTAACTCTTTTGAAAACCTATGCTTTTATCTGCCTAAGCTAAAAAGGTGTCAATGAGGCTGAGGTAGACAATGGAGCTTACGTTCATTTAAAATACAGCTGAAGAATAATGTTTTAACTTAAATAATTGATTATGAATGAATATGAATGCACATTCTCTGGAAATGGGCTGTAATTCTGACCTTCATGTTATTTCTATGGTTCATGCTGTCGAATGCTCCATCTGATTAAAAATGTTAAATTACCCCCTTGGCTGCTGTGCCTAAGTTGGTGGAGCACCAGCCTTGGCACTGGAGGATCCCGGATTTCATTCCAGGTCAAGGGCATGTTCCTGGCTTGTAGCTAAACAATGGATGTTTCCTTCTCTCCCTCTCCCTCTCCCTCTCCCTCTCCCTCTCCCTCTCCCTCTCCCTCTCCCTCTCCCTCTCCCTCTCCCTCTCCCTCTCCCTCTCCCTCTCCCTCTCCCTCTCCCTCTCCCTCTCCCTCTCCCTCTCCCTCTCCCTCTCCCTCTCCCTCTCCCTCTCCCTCTCCCTCTCCCTCTTCCTCTCCCTCTCCCTTTACCTCTCCCTCACACCTTCCCTTCCATCGTTTTTGTTGAAAAAGGTCAACAATGGAAAAGATCCTCTAATGTGGATTAGCAACAAGACACAAATGCCACTTAAATATAATAAAACCAACATTGAAAAAATTCTCCAGGTGCCTAAAAGTGACTGAAAATCCCAATGCACCAATGTCTAAGGGGAAAAGAGATTGAGAGGCTGCAGGGCCACAACACAGGTGTAGAGTTGGTAGGGCCCTTTAAAGAGGCTAGTGACCCAACTTCCTGCCTGAGGAGGTCCTTATGGTACAGAGCCACAGTTTTAGTTTTCAGAGTGGTGGTGTTGACTTTAATAAAGGGAGATCTGCTCACTGCTTCTGCAATAACACAGAGGCCCCCAGCTTTCCCCTACCTGTCTCCTGTTCCTCTGCTCCTTGCTCATCCCTCCCTCAGGCATGATGTTCATCTTTCATATTCACCTTGCCAGGCCCTTCCCTGCCCCAGACTGAGGGTCAAAATATGTAGCAACAGGAACTGACATTGACCATCTAGCAACACCACCCTGCCTAGAGCTTCAGAGCAATAGCCCCCCTGAGACTGGGAAAACACCATGCCCTGGGATGTCTTGGAGGCTTGGGCCTTTGGCCTCCTCTCACCACCACATGCAGGTGGCTGTGATATTCCTCCTGTGGGCCCTCTGCCTGTGCTTAAGCTTCGCAGGTATTGGGAAGGGGATGCCCTCTGTTCCAGACAGGGATTCTGCCAGGATATGGCAGTTGGTAGGGGATCCTCTGGTGAAAGGCACACCCTCATCTTGTCCATGAGTGCTCTTCCTGTGTGAGGTGGGACGTCTGGGGGTACAAGGTGTATCAAAAGAGATTTTATTCCCTACACCTGGGTGCTGGTGGGATGAGACAGAGAAAGTTATCAGTCATGAGAGCAGAGAGAGAATTTTTATTTATTTTGCTAGCTGTAAGCCGCTCTGCTGACATGAGGGTCTGGTCTTTCCTTGGTTCCTCCCATGCCAGGTGTCTTCTGGTTATCTGGGCTATGCTGTGCTCAGGGCTGCAAGCTTGGTACAAGATATCTGCTAAGCAAAATAAGGTTTTCTCTGCCCTGTTTTATTCTCTTTAACCCTTTCTACAGCCCCTGGGAGGGGAGAAGTAGAAGGTATAAAATGGAGGACTGGGATGCCTGGGTGAAAAGGGAAACTCACAGCACCCACAAAGTGGCCCATGATTATTATTCTTAACAACTGACGAGGGAGACGTAGACAAGGCATGACAGAGGATGGCAGGTGGGTGATGCCTGGTGGTTGGCACCCAGGACAGATAATGAGTAAAGAGATGATGCATGCAAGACAGAGAATGGATTGGTGCTAAGAGATGATATGCACACAAGCGAAGCAGACAGATGCCCTGAGAGAAAAAGACAACAAATGCTGGTCTCCACGCCTTGCAACCTTCCCCGGAGGTCCTCTTTCGCTCCTGCATTTAGCAGGGGACTCTCCACCCTGCTGCCTGTGCAGCCACTCTGGCATAATGATAACATCCAGGATTCTCAGCCTCCCTGCTTCTGGAGCCAGGCCATGCCAGCCACTAGAGGGCCACACCTCTCTGAGTAGCTTTGAGCCATGGCTTCCCACTGCATGTGGACAAAAGGTGAGGGCCTCAGAATGTTGGGGACAATATAGGAAGTCAAGCCTGAAGAGGAGAATGCAGAGCTGTGCTGTGGCCTGCGGCTGGCGAGATGGGTAATGGACACTCATTCCCTGTTAGGCTGCTTCCTGTCCAAAGGCCCAGGAAGTTCCCCTGTAAACATGGATGAGCATGTAGAGGACTCCTGGGGGAGTGTGTGGAGGCTTGTTTCCAGAAATCGCCCTTTAGTTTCTTCCTAGGTGTGTCTTCTGGAGGCGGGGAAGGAGAGTGGGTGAAAGTCCCAGGCTTTGCCCTTCCATGAGGGGCAGGCAGGGAGGGGACAGACTGCATTTCAAGGACTCCTTTTACTGGCTATAGCTGTCTCAGAGTTGATGAGAATGTCTGACAATTTTTATCTTGGCAAGTCCCAAGGCTGTTGATTCTTTGTTTAGTGAGTGAGATAAAGTCCCCTTTCATCCCTTCCCCAAGACAGCAGGCTGGTTTGTTTTGTGGGCAAGACAAAACTGCCCCTCTGTCCATCCTCCTCTCTCACTCACGCCTTGGAAGTTCCAGGGTGATTTTGCTGAATAGTCTCTTATGTGAGAAGAGAGACATTAACCCAGCCATTGCAAACTATGGCCCGCGGGCCGGATACGGCCCGTTCAGCTGTTGTACCCAGCCCACGGAGGCGAAAGAGCGGAGGGTTCTCTTGCTCTCCCCTCCGCTCATTCACCAGCAGCAGTGTTAACATGGATTAGTTCACACAAACACTCCATCCATGCTTTTGTTCCAGCCCTCTGGTCCAGTTTAAGAACCCATTGTGGCCGTCGAGTCAAAAAGTTTGCCCACCCCTGTATTAAGCACTTGTTCTCAAGTGTCCTTGGTTAGGGAGGATTAAGGACTTCCTACAGGCTGTACAAACTGACCAGGCTTGATTTTCTTGTCTCAGTTTCTCTGTTCCACTTGCCCAGGAATTAATCTACCTCCTTTCAATCATGTTACAGTCCCAGGTAATAAGGAGGAAAAGTAAGACATTGTGAGTTTATTATGGGGTTGGTTCATGGAATGCCATAAGACAGATTAACTGTGGCATTTATTCCCTACAGATTTTTAGGAAGGTAATGAGGATGCAAAATGCTTTGTCTCTCTTTTTTTTTTTTTTACCAAGTTTCAGAAGATTGGTACTATACTGTGTCCATTATATTAATCTAAAGACCTAGTGAATGCAACTCAGTGGGCGGTCCCTCAGCCTGGCCAAAGCCCTCTGGCATTTCGGGAGCCCCTGGGAGATGTCTGACAGTGGAAGTGCGCCTAAGGTGTCAGTCCAATATCATTAGCACTCCCATGGAGACGGGAGAGGATCCAGCCACCACTGCTGTACTCGCCAGTTGTGAGCTTGGTTTTTCACTGAGGTGTGCTCCCTCTATGGGAGCTCACTGACTACCAGGGGGAAGCTCCTGCATTGAGTGTCTGCCCTCTTTTGGTCAGTGTGTGTCATAGTGACTGGTCATTCCACTGTTCTGTCAATTTGCATATTAGCCTTTTATTATATAGGATTAAGAGTCTCTGAGAGAATTTCTCAAAAACTTAGAGAAATTGAAATATCTCTAAGAGGTTAAATTTTAAGTGGCATGTGGCATTTAAAATTCTAAATTCCAGGAGGTTTGATAAAGGAGGTAGCAAGAAACAAGTCCAGAGGCTTTGCTTTTATTACCTTTGAGAATTCTGATGATGCGACAGATGCTGCCAAAGAAATGAATGAAAAAGTAAGTCTTTTGCCCTAACTGGTTTGGCTCAGTGGGTAGAGCATCAGCCTGCAGCCTGAAAGGTCCCTGGTTCAATTCTGGTCAAGGACTTGTACCTTGGTTGCAGGGACATCCCCAGGTGTGTAGGAGGCAGCTGATCAATGTTTCGAACTTGATAACCCTCTCTCATCCTCTCTGTAAAATAAATCAATAAAACATATTTAAAAAAATAAAAAGTAAGTCTGTAAATAAAATTCTAGCACTGTGGTTCAAGTAATAGTATTTCCAGGTTTCCTTCTGCTTGTCTTTAAAGTTTTATAATGCCATATGAGCCATGATTATTTAGTCATCACTATTTTTTTTTTTTCAAACGTGCTGGACTGTGGGGTTGGAAGGATTTTGAAATGTCCGTTTTGTGTATCAAAATAGTACATTAAGCTTAGTTATTTTAGTATATGAATACAAATGGAATCCTGCTTTAAGCCTTCAAAGCACTTTCTAATTTAGAACAGCCTGCCCACCCCAGACATATAATGTCAGCAGAAATCAGGTCACTGTTGGTAAGAAGCTAATATAATTGATGCAAACATATCCATAGCATTAAAAAAAGGTCTTGAAAATATGGTATGTGTGGTCCCTTTTCCCTCCAGTTGGAACAATTTTTTAAAAAAGTATTTGTATTGATTTCATAGAGCAAGGGAGAGGGAGACAGAAACATGAATGATGAGAGAGAATCACTGATCTGCTTCCATCTCCCTGTCCCCCACTGGGGATTGAGCAAGGGACTTGGGCTTGTTTTTTGACCAGGAATAGGACAGTGACCTCCAGGCTCACAATTGGATGGTCAACCATCACAGAAACACAGCAAGTGGACTAGGTATTTATTTCTTCATGACAGGAACTGATGTGAGTTAGGACATTGGGTGTGCCATAACTAAATGACCTTAACTTCCCTAACTAACTTTTCTCTGGTTATTTTTGAATCGTGCCACAAGACTGATTTTTGTAAAATGTATATATCCTGATTTATTTTAAAGTAGTGGATAAGAGTTCCTTTCATTGAGTCTTTAATGTACTAGTGAAGGAAATAGTCTTATTTCTCTTTGATCTTAAATCTACCCAATGTGTGTCCCATATCCTTCAAAGTTGTCGGAGATCGTTGTACAAGTATTCCTTAATATTACCCTGAAATTCACAGCATCCGGGCATCGTTTGGGGTACATATTTTCTTTGGTTCTGTTATATTTTCAGATATTTCCAACATATCATACCATTATTTTAAGCCACGTTCTTTTGGATTTATTAAGAACCACTCTTCCCTGGGACAAGGTAACATATGCAGATTTCTCTGTCAATAACCACGCTTGTGCTTTGGCTACACTTTTGATCTTATATTTAAGTTAATTTGTGTGTGTACTCGTTATGCCATATATTAAGTTGTTGATCTTCAATGACTTTTAGTACATAACTCACTTATGTGCCTGGCCTTTATTTGGAGAGACTGTTTTATGATACATTGAAGGGGGTCAGTACATATTGACCCCTTTACTTTACCTTTGTCTTTTAGGGTTTGTCAACAGCCAAGAGTTGGATGTGTCTCATGATTTTTCTTGAGTTCAGAAGTCCATTTATTTGATTTATGAAGAATGGTTGATGTTGTTTCCCTAGTTTCCAAGCAGAAGAAATGTAGTTTGTGTAGATATCATTCCTAAGTGTCTTCTTTCAAGTGGTGTTTTGTAGGCTACACAATGATTTTGAATAAGAAAAATATCCGTACTTATTGGGCACTTCTTTTCTATGGTAAAAATAACAAACATGCAAGGAAATGTAAATAAGTACAATCATGCATAAAAAAAGATAAGAGGAAAAATATAGGGGGAAATTATTTTTAGAAGTTATATTGGTAGGAGATAGTGTTTCTATTCATAAAATTAAGGGGAGCAAGGGATGTTTGTTGAATCTCAAATGTCGGGAAGGAGGCCGTGGTGTATAAATCTGTGGAAAACATTTTGGACCCAGAAAGCTCAAGTGATTCCTTCAGGTGGGAACTGTGTCCAGTGGCTGTTTAGTTTGTGTCGCTGCCCATCAGTGTCAGACATCTTGGTGGAATATGTGACTTCAGATTTGTTTACAAAAATAATTCCAGACATCCAAAGGGTTTTATGTGGAGCAATTACAGTGACCTGAGTTATGTTTACATATGCCATGTTGATTTAGCTAAAAGATCAACCATCATGAACTTATTGGGAGACTGAAAAATTTAGGTATGTATATTAATCAAATTACTATATTTAAAAGGTATATTTCTAGGAACACATTTTTAAAAAAATACTTTATTGTTTAGAGGATGGGTTAGCCTGGCTAGAGGTTCATCAATCTTGTTTATCCTTTCAAAGAACCAGCTCTTGGTTTCATTGATTTTCTGTTTTGTTTTTTTGGTCTCTATGTCATTTATTCCTGCTCTTATCTTTATTATCTCCTTCCTTCTGCTCACTCTGGGGTTTTCTTGTTGCTCTCTTTCTAGTTCCTTGAGATGTAGAGTTAGATGATTTACTACCATTTTTTTCTTGTTTTTTGAGATAGGCCTGTAGAGTTATGCACTTCCCTCACAGGAAAGCTTTCATTGTGTCCCATAGGTTTTGGATTGTTGTTCTTTCATGGTTGTTAGTTTCCAGGATGTTTTTAATTTCTTCTTTGATCTCATTGGTAAACCAATCAATATTTAATAACATGCTATTCAGCTTCTAGCGTTAGAGTATTTTGTATGGCTTTTATTGTAGATTATTTCTAATATTATGCCATCGTGATCTGGGAAGATGCTTGGTATAATTTCAATCTTCTTGAATTGTGGGGAGACCTTGTTTGTGACCCAATATGTGGTCTATTTTTGAAAATGTCCCATGAGCACTTAAGAAAGAACATATATTCCACGGCTTTGGTGTGAAATGTTCTGAAGATGTCAATTAAATCCATCTGATCTAGCGAGTCATTTATGATTGCTGTTTCTTTGCTGATAATTGGTCTAGAGTATTTATCCAGCGATGTCAGTGTTGTATTAAGGTCCCGTACTATGATTTTATTGTTGTCGACCTCTCCTTTGATATCTTCTAGGAGCTTTTTTATGTATTTGGGTGATCCTGCATTGGGTGGATAAATGTTTACCAGGGTTATATCCTCTAGTATTGATCCCTTTATTATTATGAAGTGGCCTTCCTTATCTCTTGTTATGGCCTTCAATTTGAGGTCTATTTCGTCCTATATAATCATTGCTACCCCAGCTTTTTATTTTTTTCATTTCCACTTGCCTGAAAAATAGTTTGCCATCCCTTCACTTTCATTCTGTGTGAGTCCCTTCTTCTGAGGAGGGTTTCTTGTAGACAGCAAATATATGGGTCATGTTTTTTTTTTTTTTTATCCATTCAGCCACTTGATGTCTTTTGATTGGAGCATTTAGTCCATCTACTTTTAAAGTTATTATTGAAATGTACTTGTTTGTAGCCATTTCTATTTTTTGTGCCTGTTTTCTTTCTTACCTTTTTATTTCCTCTTTTTACACCAGTCCTTTTAGCATTTCTTGCATTGCTGGCTTGGTGATGATAAACTCCCTTAGCCCTTTTTTGTCTGTGAATCTTCTTATTTCCCCTTCAATTTTGATTGATAGCCTTGCTGGATAGAGAATTCTTGGATTCAGTCCTTTGCTTTGCATCACTTTGTAAATTTCCGTCCATTCTTTTCTGGCCTGATGTGTTTCTGTTGAGAAATTATTTGATAATCTAATGGGAGATCCCTTGTATGTAACCTTCAGTCTCTCTCTTTCAGCCTTCAAGATTCTCTCTTTGTCCTGAACATTTGCCATGGTAATTATGATGTGTCTTGGTGTGGGTCTTTTCGAGTTTACCTTGTTTTGGACTCTGGGCTTGTGTGAATTTTTTCTTCCCCACATCTGGGAAGTTTTCTGATATTATTTCTTCCAATAGGTTTTCTAATCCTTGTTCCTCTTTCTGTTGTTCTGGAACCCCTATAATTTGCATGTTGTTTCATGTCATGCTGTCTCATAGCTCCCTTAGGCTCTCCTCCTGTCTTTGAATTTTTTTCAACTATTGCAGTTCAGTTTGGGGGTGTTTCGCTTCCCTGTCTTCTAATTCGCTAATTCGGCCCTCTGCTTCTCCTAATCTACTATAGAAACTTTCAGTGGTGTTTTTTATTGAAGCTATATCACTCTTCATTTCTTCTTGGTTCTTACATAATTTATTGATTTTTTTCATCCATTTCTTTTTGATTCTTACATAAGTTGTTTATTTTTTCTTCTGTTTCTTCTTGATTCTTGCATAACTTGTTGATTTTTCCCTCCATCTGGTTTATGCATTCTAGCACCCTTAATCTGAATTCTCTTTCTGTCAAGCTGCATGCCTCTGTTTCACTTAGCTGCTTTTCTGGGGAGTCCTCCTTTTCTTTCCTTTGGGGGTTTCTTTCTCTACCCATGTTTGATCTCACCTATATATCTAGATGTTGAGTCACTCAGGGGCTGCTCCTTGGGTGGCAGTGGCTCCTCGGGCTGTGGTTGCTCCTCAAGCAGTTGTGATAGCTGCTGTTCCTCAGTTGGCAGCCGCTCCTCTGGTGGGTGTTGTTCACAGCTGTGGTGGCTCCTGTGGCTGGCGGGGGTAGGCTTGACACACAGCTGCCGTTCCTCAGACCAAGGATGTGCTGATCACAAGGCTGCTGTTCCTTGGATGCGGGTGGGCCACACACACAGCTTCTACTCCTTGAACTGGGGCGGACTGCTCACATGGCTGCTGATCCTTGGATGGGGGCTGGCTGCATGCTGCCGTTGTTCCTCTGATGTGGTGGGCTGCTTGTGGGGCTACTGCTCCTAGGGCTTGGATACGTTGATTGCAGGTCTACTGCTCCTCACACAGAGATGGGCTGCTTGCAAGGCTGCTGATCTTTGGACAGGAGGGAGCTGCAGGCGAGGCTGCTCCTCCTCGGACACGGATGCGCCACTCACTGGTCTGCTGCTCGTCAGACAGGTGCAGGCTCTTGTGGCTCTGCTCCTCGGACTGGTGCGTGCTGTGCAGGGCTGCTGCTCCTCAGATGTGGGCGGTATACTCGTGTGACTGCTGCTCCTCGGACCGGGTTGGGCTGCTGCTGCTCCTCGAATGGGGCCGGACCACTCGCAGAACTGCTGCTCTTCAGGTGGGGGTGGGCTTCTCGCACAGCTGCTGTTCCCCAGATTGGGCAGAGTGCTCATGCTGCTGCTGCTGCTTGGACCAGGCCAAGCTGCTTGTGAAGCTGCTGCTCCTCAGACTAGTGCAGGGTGTGTGCAGCTGCTGCTCCTCGAATGGGGGCAGGCTTCGCAGGGGTGCCGCTCCTCAGATATAGGAAGATTGCTCATGCAGTTGCTCCTCCTCAGAGAGGTCAGACTGCTCGCATGGTTGCTGCTCCTCAGACAAGGAAGCAGGCCGCTCACACAGCTGCTGCTCCTTGGACAGGGGTAGGTCACATGAGGCTGCTGCTCTTTGGCTCGAGGCAGGCTGCTCATAGGGCTGATGTGCCCTGGACAAGTGTGTGCCACTCACATTACTGCTGCTCACGTGGTTGAAGAAAGAACGTGAAAAAAGTAGTAAATAAGGGAACAAACAATAAAAAAGGTGAACAAAGAAAAATGCAAAAAAATGCTAACAAAATAATAATAAAAACAATAAAAATGAAAAATTGAAATGTCATTCCTTAGGCTGGCTTCAGATCCCAGTTTTCAGGAATATCTGTGCTTTTAGCTGTTGTTGTTGTCATTGCTGGGACAGAAAGCCCTGCTATAGGCCAGACCCTGATAACTCCCAGGGACTAATCAGATTATTTTAATCCTTCATCTCATGTAGGGTGGCATCTGAATGTGGCTGTTTTCCTTGCCTGGGGCCTGGAGGGAGGAATTAGAGCCTCAGGAGAAAATGGCTGCCCAAGTCCTGGGCTCAGGGGTGACTCAGCATTCAATTAATTTACTGCCACTTCTCCTGGCCCACCTTCTCTTCCCAGCCTCTCCCCAGATTCCACTTGTCCACACCTTCACCTGCTCTTCAGCACAGGTGAGTGTCTGTATACAAAATGTCCTATGAACAGGGTTCATTGAAAACAAACAAACAAATGCCGGCCACAGAAACAGGGCAGGCTGAGTCTCTGTAAGCTCCTCTCTTACCGGCACTGCATGGTCTGGTCAGCGCTTCAGGCTGCCCCTTTTAGGCTCAGTCCTCTGTAATTATGAAAACCAGATCTCAAATCCCCCTGTACCAAAAGTCCCGCGGATCTCCTTTCCACAGTCAGGGGCTGTGCCTGTCCCAAGAGTCTTGGCTGTGTGCTGCATGGTCTCCTTCTGACCCTCTGGGCTCAGAGGTGTGGCAAACTTTCCTGCCCAGATCCCTGGTTTTTACCTTACCAGAGGAAATCTGCCCTTCCCAGCTGTAAACTGTCTCACCACCTGAGTGTACTTCGCCAATTCTGGGTGGGTGTTACTAGTTTCAGCTGCACACTCCATTTGCTCCAGGACAAGCCCTGGGACAGGTCTGCCTATTCCGCTGCCATCTTGGCTTCTCGAGATTTATTTTTTCAAATATAATTATTGATCCCCTAATTTTTCCCCCCCTTTGCCTGAAAAATATTTCTCTCCTTCCATTTTCAGTCCGTGTGAGTCCCTTATTATGAGGTGGGTTTCTCATAGACTGCATACATATGGGTCTTGTTTTATTATAATTTTAGCCATTTTATATCTTTTCAATGGAGTGTTTAGTCCATTTAGGTTTAAGGTGATTTTGATAGGTACTTATTTGTTGCCACTTTTCTCTTTATGCCTGGGTTTCTTCTGTCTCTTCAATTCCTTCTTTTTACAACAGTCCCTTTAGCATTTCTTGCATTGATGGTTTAGTAGTGAAACACTCCCTTAGATTTTTTTTTTCTGTGAAGACACTGAATTCCTCTACAGTTTTGAATGATAGCCTTGCTGGATAAGTATTCTTGGATGTGGTCCCTTGTTTTGCATCACTTTGTATATTTCCTTTCATTCCCTTCCTGCCTGATGTGTTTCTGTTAAAATTCATTTGATCATCTAACAGGAGAGCCTTTGTAGGTAACTCTCTGTCTCTCTTTTGCAGCCTTTAAGGTTCTGTTTGTGTCGTTATTGTTTGCCATTATAATTACAATGTGTCTTGGTATAGGTCTTATTGGGTTCATCTTGTTTGGAACTTTCTGTGCTTGTGTGACTTATTCTTCCCAAGATGAGGAAGGTTTTGTGATTATTTCTTCTGATAGGTTCCCTAATCCTTGTTCCTCATCTTGTCCTTCTGACCCCATTAATATACACATGTTACTTTTTTCATGTTGTCACCAATTTCCCTTAGGATATCCAACTGCTTTCTATTTCTATTTTTTCTCTCTAATTGCTGTTCAGATTGTGTTGTTCATGGTGTGTTACACTTCCCTGTCTCCTAAATCGCTGATTCAATCCTTTGCTACTTCTAGTCTACTACTGAAACCTTCCATTGTATTTTTTATTGTAGCTATTATCAATTTTTTCATTTTTCCTTGCTTCTTACCTAAGTTGTGGATTTCCCAGGCATCTGGTGTATGAACTTTATGACCCTTATTCTGAATTCCTTTTCGAACATATTGTATGCCTCCATTTAGTTGAGTTTCCCTTCTCGGCAATTCCTCCTTTTCTGTCCTTTGGGGTTTGTTTGTTTGTATCACCATTTTACCTATCATTGCAGAACCCAGGTGCCAGGGTGCGAGTGGCCAACGGCCACAAAGTAGTTCTGCAATTCAATTGTGCACTCCAAGACTCACAGGAGGTAGTGGAGGTGGTAGGGGGCTGAGCCCCGGTGTCCGTGGATCTGCTGTTGCCATAAATGGTCTTTGGCCAGAGTGGCTCTAGGATCTCAGGTGATGTCTGAGGCCCATCTGGGTGGAGGTGAGGCTGGGTTCCTAGTCATAGCAGCTCTCTCCTTCAAGATGGCTTGTTTTCTTAGAACCATATTTAACAAAACAGTGTATAACATAAAAACACTAAAGATTGTGCAAGAAGCCTATTAGAAATAGAATGAAGAAACAAATCAGAACTATGTAAATACAGAGTTGCAGTCATACTGGACATTTTTTCTTTCATTTTAACTACAGAAATAATAAAAGTAAGAAATCTGAGAATTGGTAGAGGAGGAATAAAGTACCTAATCATTTTGAATGAATGATTTTTGTTTTAAAAAATAGTTTATGTAAGACATGTACCCTGGAAAAAATGAAATAGATGTTGTCAAAACAAAAATGGAGTAACAGACACATTCTAAAAAGTAATCCACATTGCCCAGTCAGTATTGCTCAATGGTTGAGCATAGAATTGTGAAGCAAGATGTCTCATCATCTATTCCTGGTCAGGACACATGCCTAGGGTGCTGGCTGGTCCACCAGTATGAGACATTTAAGGAAGCCGCTGATCAATATATTTCTCTTTCATCTATGTTTCCATCTCTCTATCCCTCTCACTTTCTCTCCAGAAAACCAAGAATAAGCCTATTAAAAGACAAGAATGGAATGTATGTTTTGTTTTTTTTTCCTGGAATGTGTGACATTTTAGTGCTTATTACTAAAGGTCTTTGGAGAACTTTTATTAACCAACATATATGGTTCTGTGTTGAATATTTCAATGGAATATTGTTAATAATGAAGTGTTTCATAAACTTACCATGAGAAAGGATTCTATCATTTTTGAAGGAAATGCTTTGTTTGGGAGAAGAATTTGAGGTAGACCTTGATTTTAGTTGCAATAATAAGTAGGTTTCAAACAGTTGTTCATTTGTTCAGGTTAAATGTTATGTAGTGTTCATATTATATGTACTGTTTAGTCTGTGGGTGGAACAAACATTTAAAGTAGACTACACCAAGAAACCATCTTTTCAAAGTGGGGGTGGGGAGAGGGCACCACTTCCATCAAGAAAGAGAGGTGATATAAGAAGTCTGAGAAGTGAAAGAGGAGGAAGTAAGAGAAGCAAAAGGATATCCCTCAGGTGGAAATAACTTAGGTAATGTTTCAAAATCTAGGGATAGTAGGAGATCTGACTTAGGTAAACACATAATGTAATACGCAAAAAAGTTATCCTAGGCTTCTGTACATGAAGCCTATGTGATCATATTAACTCCTATAAATTCAATAAAGAGTGCAGAAACTGTCAGTAACTCAAATGTTTTTAAAAAAATTAAAAAATAAAAGATATGAGCATGAAACCATTATTTATGTGAAAACAGTGACATTCAATGAAGAGATACACCTCAATTTCATTCATATCTTTCAAAGCAATAGAAATGATACCATTCATTAGATTGAGAATGTATACTGATGATCATTATGATTTGTAATTGCTAAAGAGGTATAGCACTTATAATAATGAATGAAATATGTAATGTGTAAAAAAAATTCATAATGACTTACAGGGATAGAATTTAAACCTCAAGCTAAATTCAGTCTATTTTAGCATTACGTTTGCCTCTAGTCACTTCAACAGTTCTCCGAAGAACTCAATTCTATTGATCTTATGTTAGAATGTTACACTTTAGGAACAAGAAGCTATGTAGGTTTAAAGTTAAGATTCATACTTATTGAACTACAATAATTGTTCTGAAAGTACACTTCTTTTGTCTGAAAAAAGGACATCAGTTCACCTTAGAAAATACCCACTGTAATAAAAGTTAGTCTAACTATATAAACTTAAAGGACACACACTTCATTATTTAGAATTGGATTTGAAATACTAGATTTGAGTATAGGAATGTGCAACCCTGTACTGTGTAAAATAAAAATCTCTATTATTATTTTGATAAGAGGATCTTGTACCTATGTTTGCTGTAGAGAACTTTCATTTGGAAACTACATACGGGAGATGTCTATAGTATTCAATAGATAAACCAAGGGGTCTCTGACTCAGGAAAAGGCTAAAAACCAATGATTCACCACGTTTATTGATCTTTCTTTCTTTCTTGTATATAAGAAATATGAAACATGAATGAAAATGTTGATGAGCTATTTTCAGGGAAGTTGTCTTGTAATTTATTTATCTATTTACTTATTTTACTGACTATGAAAGGAAGGTATATTCATTTCAATATATCTTTAGCAGGAAAAGTTGGTTTCATATTAACCAGTTTTCCCAATTTCAAATATTTAGTGTTCATTTGTGATAATTAGGTGTGTGACATTTCACGGGAAATTTCCTAAAATGTTATTGCAGAGTTTGTGCAAGATGAAAGCGGATGTACCTGTATTTCCCACTGAGGTGATACTGAGAAGAGTTTGCCAGTTCATATTTGGCCACATATGAGGATGCTCATAGTTCTTCTTTCACAATACAAATTACAAAATTGGACGTTAAGCCTATTTTCTATTTAAATATGGAAAAAAAACATGCTTTCACACAGTGAAGTATTATACAGCTATAAAAATGGATTCTGAAGATGGTGGCGATATAGGCAGACACATCCCAGGTCGTGTCCTGGAGCAAAAGGAGTAAGCAGCTGAAACTAATAACACCCACCCCAAATTTGCGAAATTACTCAGCTGGTGAGATGGTTTGCGGCCTGGAAGGGAAGAACTTCCATAGAAAGGTAAAAAAAAACAAAAAAAACAACAACAACAAAAACAAACAAAAAAAAAAACAAAAAAAACAGGGATCAGGGAAGGAAAGTTTGCCACACCTCTGAGCCCAGAGGTTCAAAGGGAGACCACATGGCAGACAGGTGAGTCCCTTGGGACAGGCACAGCCCCTGAATGGGGAAAGGAGATCCGAGGGATTCCTGGCACAGGGGGATTTGACATCTGGGTTCTGTGACCACAAAGGACTGAGTCTAAAGGGGGCAGCCTAAAGAGCTGACCAGAGCATGCAGTGCCAGTCAAAGAAGAGCTTACAGAAACTCAGCCCTCCCCGTTTCCGCGGCCTGCAATTGTTTGTTTGTTTTCACTGAATCCTGTTCATAAGGCATTTCGGATACAGACACTCACCTGTGCTGAAGAGAAGGAGAAGGTGTAGACATGTGGAATCTGGGGAGAGGCTAGGATAGAGGGAGGGCCAGCAGAGGTGGCAGTGAATTGTGTGCTGAAACACCCCTGGACCCAGGATCTGGGCAGTCACTCTTTCTGGATGGTGGGACTCCTCTACCTAGCCCCCAGGTAAGGAGCACAGGCACACCCAGATTCCACCCTGAAGGAGATCAAGGATTAAAATAATCTGATCAGTTCCTGGGAGTTAACAGGGTCTGGCCTATAGAGGGATTTTCAATCCCAGCAATAACACAGAGCAGGGTAATGATTAAAGAACCAGCTCTGGACAGTTGACCTCCCCAAACCAGTTTTAAGTGCAATCGAGAAAATAAACCCTTGCTACTGGAAAGAAAAGCCATATAGCCTCAGAGGCCAACCCCAAAACACTGCCTCCCAGAGGCTGAGCCACAAACTGACTCTTAGCTAAACACAAATTAAGGCAGTCTGGGACACTAATATGGCCTGCTTTAAAATCAGGATTGTGGTTTACAACACAGAGGAACAGTGTATCCCCGGGAAATTCAACACTCTCCTGAATACCTGGCAGGACCAAGGTGAGCCAGACTGATGAGTAGAATAACCAAAGGACCTTCACTACTGCAATTTTTTTTTTCTTTTTCACCTTTTAACTAAGAAACCAATTTTTTTTCTTATTTTTCCAACATCTGCTTTTACAGTTTTAATTACTACATTTTTATTTTTAACCAGTATTATTACTGCTACCATTTTACCATTTTTTAAAGTGCCATTTTAATTTCTCTTTATTTTATTTTGGGATTAGTGTTCTCCATTCTATTTTCATTGTTCCTTTAGCATCAATTTTCCCTACCTCAATTTTACCTTTATGATAAAGCCCTCTCCCTCACTTTTCCCCTTTTGTTGTCCTGTTTCTTTTACCTATTCCTGCTTTATATTTTCCCTATTCCTTCTGTTTACCTCCTGTCAAAATTTCACCCTACTTATATATCCTATTTCCAATCCACTGCTCTAAATCCTTATACATATATCCCTTATCTTTCTTCACTATCCAATGTTTTTCTTCTTTTATCTTTCTATTGTTTTGTTGCTGTTTGCTTGATTGTTGAGTATATTGGGTTTTTTCTGTTGTTTGTTTATTTGATTTTTTGTGTGTGTCTGTGATTTTCAAGACTGGTTGTGAGGCTTTTTTGCTTTTGCTTTTTTTTCTGCTGGTTTTTCTCCTCCCTACAACCCCCCCACCCCCCCTTCCCCAAATTATTTTTGTGCTTCTGTTTTCCCTTCCCTCTCTTGATATTATTTGTTGTTTCTAGTTTGCATTCATCTCCAGGGAGCTGTTGCAGGAATTTATGGGATTAGTGGTGGTTCTATAGGAATTTTCTCCTCATATATATATCTCATCCCCTCTTCTACTTCATTCTTTCTTTTTGCTCTTTTTTTTCTCTTTCCCCCCCTCCTTTTCCCAATTTCATTTTTGCACTCCTTTATTTTTCTATTTTTCTTTTCTTTTCTTTTTTCTCTTTATCGTTTTCTTTCTTCCTTATCCCCTAATTCTCTTAATTTGGGTGCTCACTTTTATTTGGGGTTATTACTATCATGAATATATTTGTGTTCAGTGCCTGGTATGTGGTGGTGCCTTGTTGTGTTGTATTTTCTCGTTTAAATCAACGCAGTAGATCCAAAGAACAGCAGCCTGCTGAGCACCACACCCTCTGTCTGAGGAACAGCAGCTGTATGTGAAGCCTCCCCCCACCAGCCAGAAGAGCCACCACAGCTCTGAACAGCACCCACCAGAGGAGCTGCTGCCAACTGAGGAGAAGCTGCTACTGCAACCGCCCAAAGAGCAACAACAACACAAGGAGCCACTGCCATGCAGGGAGCAGCCATTGAACGACTCAATGTCTAGATATGACAGTGAGGTCAAACATGGGTAGACGAAGAAACCCCCAAAGGAAAGAAAAGGAGGACTCCCCAGAAAATTAGCTAAGTGATACAGGGGCATGCAACAGGACAGAAAAAGAATTCAGAATAAGGGTCCTAGAGTGCATAAACCAGATGGAGAAAAATATCAACAACTTATGCAAGAAGCAAGAAGAAACAGATGAAAAAATCAATAACATATGCAAAACGCTAGAAGAGACAGATGAAAATATCAATAAATTATGTAAGACCCAAGATGAAATGAAGAGCAATATAGCTGCAATAAAAAACCACCATTGAAAGTATCAAGTGGAGGACCGAATTAGTGAATTATAAGACAAGGAAGCATAACACGCCCAAACTGAACTGCAATTGCAGAAAAAAATTAAAAGACAGGATGAGAGCCTAAGGGAGATTTGGGACAACATGAAACGAAACAACATGCAAATAATAGGGGTTCCAGAACAAGAGAAAGAGGAACAAGGGTTAGAAAACCTATTGGAAGGAATAATATCAGAAAACTTCCCTGTGGTGGGGAAGAAAAAATCACACAAGCACAGAGATTCACAAACAAGGTGAATCCGAAAAGACCCACACCAACACACATCATAATTACCATGGCAAATGTTCAGGACCAAGAGATAATCTTACAGGCTGCAAGCAAGAGATGGAAAGTTACATACAAGGGATCTCCCATTAGATTATCAAATGATTTCTCAACAGAAACACATCAGGCCAGAAAAGAATGGACAGAAATTTAAAAAGTGATGCAAAGCAAAGGACTGAATCAAAGAACACTCTATCCAGCAAGGCTATCAATCAAAATTGAAGGGGAAATAAGAAGCTTCAGAGACAAAAAAAAATAAAATAAAAGGCAAAGGGAGTTTATCAGCACCAAGCCACCAATGCTAGAAATGTTAAAGGGACTGGTGTAAAAAGAAGAAATAAAAAGCTCAGAAAGAAAACACCACACACAAAAATAGAAATGGCTACAAACAAGCACCTTTCAATAATAACTTTAAATGTAAACAGACTAAATGCTCGAACCAAAAGACATTGAGTGCCTGAATGGATAAAAAAAAAAAAAAATGACCAAACATCTGCTGTCTACAAGAGACCCACCTCAGATGAGGGGACTCACACAGACTGAAAGTGAAGGGATGGAAAAATATCTTTCAGGCAAATGGAAAGGAAAAGAAAGCTGGGGTAGCAATATTTATATCGGGCAAAATAGACCTCAAAGTGAAGGCCATAACAAGAGATAAGGAAGGCCACTTCATAATACTAAAGGGATCAATACAACTAGAAAATACTACCCTGGTAAACATATATGCACCCAATGCAGGAGCACCCAAATATATAAAAAAACTCCTGGAAGATATCAAAGGAGAGATCGACAACAATATAATCATAGTAGGGGACTTTAATACCCCACTGACATCACTTGATAAGTCGTCTAGACAAACAATCAGCAGAGAAATAGCAATCCTAAATGACTCACTAGAACAGATGTACTTAATTGACATCTTCAGAACACTTCACAGCAAAGTTGTGGAATATACATTTTACTCAAGTACTCATGGGACAGATTCAAACATAGACCACATATTGGGTCAAAAGAAAAGTCTCCCCAAATTCAAGAAGATTGAAATCATAAAAAGCATCTTTTCAGACCACGATGGCATAATATTAGAAATAAACTACAATAAAAACAACTCAAAATACTCAAACACTGGAAGCTGAATAGCATTTTATTAAATAGTGATTTGGTGAACAATGAGATCAACGAAGAAATTAAAAACATTCTGGAAACTAATGACAATGAAAACACAACAATCCAAATCCTATGAGACACAATGAAAGCAGTCATGAGAGGGAAGTTTATAGCTCTACAGGCCTATCTCAAGAAACAAGAAAAAAATGGTAGTAAATCATCTAAATCTACTATTCAAAAAATTAGAATGAGAGCAACAAGAAAACCCCAGAGTGAGCAGAAGGGAGGAGATAATAAAGATTACAGCAGAAATAAATGACATAGATTCCAAAAAAAAAAACTATACAGAAAATCAATGAAACCAAGAGCTGGTTCTTTGAAAGGATAAACAAGATTGATGAACCTATAGCCAGACTCACCAAGAAGCAAAGAGAGAGGGCCCAAATAAACAAAATCAAAAACGATAGAGGCGAAGTAACAACAGACCCCACAGAAATACGAATGATTGTTAATGTTTTGCCCAGATTTCAAGATCCTCCAAGACAGACCAACAGGGAGCTGAGTCCGATGCAAAAGCAAAGAGTCCTTTTATTCAAGCCTGGGCTTGGTCCCCCTCCACCTCCATTACTGAATGCGAGAGAGAGCCACGAGTCCCAAGGGAACAAAGAATTTATAGGGCTTGGGGTAGGGGGTGGGTGCACACTCTGACCACTGATTTGGCCGATTCTGGTTGGTTGAGTGAGTGCCAGGGTCTAGTGACGCAAGGGCAGGGTGCAGCTAGGGTCTGGTTACACAAAGACAGGGGGGTGGCTAGCATACTCTTGGCCTTGGGCTAGTTTCCCCCGCTTTCCCATTGGCTGAGATAAGGGCAGGCTGAGTAACTGATATATTCTGTGGCTTTTTCAGGGAGAGGAGTTAGAGACACAGCTATCAGTTCCGTTCTGTCCCTTCATTCCCCCCTTGTCTTGGAACTTCCGGCTCAATCATGAGACAGACTGAACTATCAACTGAATTACATTTATATACTTCTTGACCAATTGGACTAGTCTGTTAATAATGCAAGGGCTGGAAGTCAACAGCATCAGGAGGATTATAAGTGGTTTGCGGAGGTCCGCTGTCTTCTTGAGGGTGTGTCTGGTTAGAGGTCACCTTCCACTCAGGCTCCCTGCTGTCCTGGGCACAGAAGGAGCTGGGCTGATGACCTGGCAGAGACAAACTATTACAAATGGTTTGGTGGAAGGGAAAGAAGCTTTAACAACTTCTATTTAAATAGGATTTTTCTTCTTAAAATTCCTCTATGGCTATCAAAAAGCCAAATCAAGACTAATTTATCTACTGTATTCAATTTGGCCTGATGTTTGCATAAACACAACAAGAATGGTAACTGATTATCTTTGCTGGAATTTCATGATTGAATCTTAATGTGCCCCATAGGGCCAGGAAGCCAAGCCATCCAGCTGCCATCAGGCCTGCCTGCAGTATTTGCTGCATTAGGTGAATTCCTCACCTGTAGCAACTCCACCTGAGCCCACGCTCTAGGCTTTAAGGCCCATCTCAGTAGCCCTCCTACTCGTTGCGGCCCAGAGTGTGTGTGGGTTCCACAGGGATGCAGAGGCGCCCTTATTGCTTCCCTTCTACTCTTACCAACCGCTAGTGATGGTAGGGCATGGGCCTGACGCTCCAGCGCCACCCATCTTCAGGGCTTCCAAGTAGGATATCAGGCTTTCTCTGTGGCACTCTTATTGGCTTCAAGTCTTCAGAGTTCAGACAGGTTTCTTTAAAACATGATACTCCAGTCAAAGTTTCCGGTTAATAAAATCACTATTGAAAACCGGTCTTATTGATTTCATGCAAAGACATGTATTGCCATGACTTTTTTTAGCATTGCCAAATTTCAGAGGAATTATATAAGGAGAAAAACATGCTGATCTGCTCTAAGATCTTCTGATTTTTCTCGTTAGTCCTCTTTCATGGACTCTTCAGAGTTATAACAAAACAGTAACTGCTGGATTTCTTTTATCAGTAACATTTTTTAAGAATAAACGTCAAAAATGCAAGACATAAGTTTTTTATCATTTGAATTCAGTAAGCTTCAAGGTCCCAAGTTCCCAGTGGTTCTGGAAAACCACACCTGAGGCTGGCAAGCAGGTTTGGCCCAGCCCTTGACTTTAAAACGACCATAATGCTTAAAGGAGTAGTTTGAGTCTGTCCCTTAGCGTCCGTCCAGTTAGTCCACAAAATCAAACAAAAGCACACAGACACCAAACAAACAAAGACACCTAAGAACAGCCTTCCGACCCCATGGAAGAAAAACTGAAAAAAGCCAGATGGGGGCTTTTACACCCCGCCAGATGGAGGTTCAAGGTGTCCCTTGACTCCTCCTGCCCAAGATCCACCTGTGCGTCCACTTAGATCTTATCAGGGCCAGATTGCAGAAGCGAGCTCGCATAGGACAGAACAGAAAACACACAGACACTTACCGCGGTCAGTCAGACTCTCCGGATCGGTGTCCCTCGTGAGTCTTGGGGGTTCGGGACGAGCCCCCAAATGTTATGCCCAGATTTCAAGATCCCCCAAGACAGACCAACAGGGAGCCGAGTCCAGTGCAAAAGCAAAGAGTCCTTTTATTCAAGCCCGGGCTTGGTCCCCCTCTGCCTCCATTACTGAATGCGAGAGAGAGCCACGAGTCCCAAGGGAACAAAGAATTTATAGGGCTTGGGGTAGGGGGTGGGTGCACACTCTGACCACTGATTTGGCCGATTCTGGTTGGTTGAGTGAGGGCCAGGGTCTAGTGACACAAGGGCAGGGTGCAGCTAGGGTCTGGTTACACAAAGACAGGGGGGTGGCTAGCATACTCTTGGCCTTGGGCTAGTTTCCCCCGCTTTCCCATTGGCTGAGATAAGGGCAGGCTGAGTAACTGATACATTCTGTGGCTTTTTCAGGGAGAGGAGTTAGAGACACAGCTATCAGTTCCATTCTGTCCCTTCAGTAAAAAAATACTATGGACAGCTCTACTTCAACAAACTGGATTACCTGGAGGAAATGGACAAATTCCTAGAAAAATACATCATTCCAAAACTCAATCAGGAAGAATCTAAAAATCTCAATAGGACAATAACTATGGAAGAAATTGAAGCAGTCATCAAACAGCTTCCAGCAAACAAAAGCCAAGGACCAGATGCCTTCACAGGGGAGTTTTACCAAACATTCAAGGAACAACTAAAACCTATCCTCCTCAGACTACTACAAAATATCCAAGAGGAAGGAACACTTCCAAGCTCATTCTATGAAGCCAGCATCATCCAAATAACAAAACCAAGTACAGACAACACAATGAAAGAGAATTACAGGCCAATATCCTTCATAAACATTGGTGCCAAAATGCTCAAGAAAATCTTAGCAAATCAGATCCAGCAGTACATCAGAAAGATCCTACCACATGAACAAGTAGGATTTATCCCAGGGATGCAAGGATGGTACAATATCCGCAAATCAATAAGCATGATATATCACATAAACAAATTGAAAGAAAAAAGAAAAAGGTCATATCAATTGATGCAGAAAAAGCATTTGACAAAATCCAACACCCATTTTTGATAAAAACTCTCAGCAAGGTGGGAGTAGAATGATCATACCTCAACATAATAAAAGCCATTTATGACAGGCCCACAGCCAACATCATACTCAATGGACAAAAACTTACACTATTTCCTCTAAGAACAGGAACAAGACAGGGATGCCCACTCTCACCACTCCTGTTCAACATAGTACTGGAAGTATTCGCCATTGCAATTAGACAAGAACAAGAAATAAAAGGCATTCTAATTGGAAAAGAGGAAGTAAAACTGTCCTTATTTGCAGGTGACACGATATTAGACTCACAAAACCCTAGAGAATCCATAAAAAAACTACTGACTTAATACATGAATTTGGCAATGTAGTAGGATACAAAATTAACCCCAAGAAATCTGAGGCATTTCTATATACCAGTAGTGAACTTTCAGAAAGAGAGATTATAAAAACAATCCCATGACCCATCGGACCAAAAAAATTAAGCTACCTAGGAATAAACTTAACTAAAGAGGTAAAAGACCTCTACTCAGTAAACTACAGGACGTTGAAAAAAGAGATAGAGGAAGACATAAACAGATGGAAGAACATACCGTGTTCATGGATTGGTAGAATCAACATCATTAAAATGTCCATACCACCCAAAGCAATCTATAAATTCAACGCACTTCCCATAAAAATACCAACGGCATACTTCACAGATCTAGAATGAACTCTCCAAAAATTCATCTGGAATAAAAAAAGACCCCGAATAGCTGCAGCAATCCTGAGAAAGAACAAAGTAGGTGGGATCTCACTACCAGATATCAAGCTGTATTACAAAGCCACTGTTCTCAAAACTGCCTGGAGCTGGCACAATAACGTAATACCCTTTGTAATACTTTAAGCAATTAAATAAATCAATAATAAATAAATAAATAAATAAATAAATAAATAAATAAATAGGAAAACAGTGATTTTTAATTATGTATTATTCAACATGTTTTCTTTAAATTCTATTAAAATAGAGTATAGTATTCTGATCAAAGAATTATTTTATAAATGAACTGTAGGCATTATATGATAACATACGTTAAATAACACTTTTTTGTGATGCATCATGTTTTGACTGTATATTTAATGTTTATCTATAACATTACATGTTTTAAAAGATTTAATTAAGATGAAACTAATTTGAAGACTAGTTGACACTCTTTTCTTGTATGTTAAACTTCTTTCCCTTACTATATCTGGATTCTCTGCATTCAAATTCCGATGTGTGTGTGTGTGTGTGTGTGTGTGTGTGTGTGTGTGTGTGTGTGTGTGTGTTTTGTTTTATTTTTGGCAAGTATATATAATGCTGCTTCAGTTTTTTCTCGGTTATCCAAACTGATTTTCAATAACTCTGAGCACTGTACTGAAGACATGACAAGATAGTATTTTATCATTTTGGGCTAACCAGCATGCTTATGACCATGATCCTGTTTAGGAAAGATTTATGCACAATAACCAGACTTGACCATTTAAAAAATGTTGACCCTACTCAAGTAGAATGATGTTATTTATAACACAGAGGATGGTAGACATACAATTAATCTTCACAGCAGTGGCTCCATGGATGGGTTTCCTTCCACTGAAAAGGGCTCCATCTTCAAGAAGTTGGGATCCTCCACCTACAAAACCTGCCCATTCTATTCCAAGGCAAAGCACTACTGAGATGTGAAGTCAAGGTACATGGTACAGCCTCTCATGGATTAGAGTAATGAGCTGTTTTAAAAGGAATGCTGCACTTTAATTTCAGGAAGCCAAGTGGAAAGTGAGTAGTGGATGGGCATCTGTACTGAACACTATCTTATTGTTTCATTGTTAGGAAATAATTCTTCAGCTTCTAATGAGTGAGGTAATAAGTAGATAACACCAGAGTGAGGAATGCATTCCTTTTAATCCATGTTGATACAGTGTCCCTCTTTTTTATATTTACTTTTTTAATATTTTAAGAAAAATGATTTTAGCATCATAATGGTACATTCAATAAATGTTAATATTTCCAGAAAAACTATTTTAAATGTAATAATTGTACATGCAATAAGCATTAATATTCCAAGAAAAACTATTTTAAATATACTA
Organism: Myotis daubentonii; assembly: GCF_963259705.1. Lineage (NCBI taxonomy): Eukaryota > Metazoa > Chordata > Mammalia > Chiroptera > Vespertilionidae > Myotis > Myotis daubentonii. The sequence continues at coordinate 13,547,183 of NC_081862.1, read as the reverse complement.
ATACTGGAGACGCAGTGTACAAATTCGTGCATGCGTGGTGTCTGGCCTGCACACCCCAATCGCAGGGTTGGCCAGGGGAAGGCGATGCAGGTGTTTGGCTGGCTGGCCCAACCCCGATTGAGTGGGGGATCAGATGAGGGAAGATGAAGGCTAGGGGAAGGGGCTGTGGGAAGCTTACTGGCTGGCGGGTCCTCAATCATTGCAGGGGGTGGGGGGGGGCGGACAGAACAGTGTGGGGCTGGCTCAGGGAGCAGCCCGGACAACAGCTACACAGTCCCAACCCATGGTTGATCTCCTGGTCAAACTCGTGTTTGAAGGGACAATTTGCATATTAGACTTTTATAATATAGTGTTACATGCAATAAAAATTAATATGTTAAGAAAAAAATTAAATATAATATTACCAAAACAGTGCAAACCTATTTTATCAGAAAAGTTGTAGGAATTATTAAATATCTGAAAATAATAGGATTCCTTCTACTGTATTCTAAAACATATTTTTTTTACTCTGGCACTATTTCATTCATCTCTTTCATCTTTTTTTTTTGAAATATTTTTTATTGATTTCAGTGAGAAAGGGAGAGGGAGAGAGAGATAGCAACATCAATGATGAGTGAGAATCATTGATTATCTGCCACCTGCACGCCTCACACTGGGGACCAAGCCCACAATCCAGGCATGTGTCTTTGGCCGGAATCAAACCTGGGATCCTTCAGTCTGGAGACAAATAATCCATCCACAGTGCCTAACCAGCTAGGGCTTTTTTTTTCTTTATTGATTAAGGTATTACATATGTGTCGTTATCCCCCATTCGTCCCCCCTACCTCGTACTCATGTCAACACCCCCACTGGTGTCTGTGTCCATTAGTCAGGCTTATATGCATGCCTATAAGTCCTTTGGTTGATCTCTCCCCCTAACCCCACCTTCCCCTACCTTCCCTGCAGCAACCGTTTGCAGCAAAGATTCAGGATCTGGAAAAGTGGATGAACTCAAATGAATACACTAGAAAAGAATTACAAATTTACAAGGTATGGGGAGCCAGGTGAAGATATTTCTCTCTAGTAAAGAGGCTCTCTGAAACCCAGGACCCATCAGCTTTTATTTACTTGAATACACATTTGCCCTTTAGCAAAACAAACAGGCATATCGATGGTAAAGTTTGGTAAACCATAAAAGTATTATCATGGTGCGAGGTTGCTTTCAGCCATTTTGCAAAGAGCAGGGTAACAAAATGCTGATTTTCAGCCTTGCTGAATATCAAAGTCCATTCGCCTTCTGTGGGACTTCTCTCATTGATATGTTCACTACTGTTGGTCTTTCCTCCACATTTCCCCCTTTTTGCTTTCTTAATTAATTTAGAAAGGTGTTTGCCATTAGCTGGGCTCAGATCCTTTTAGGACTTCATTCTGCATCTTCAGACTGGAAGCAAACATAGAAGAACAAGAAAGAAAGACACTAGTGGTTATTCTAAAAAGGAAATATAGGGAGATTCGACGACAAAGATTGAGTTCTTTCATGTCCTTCTAAATATTATTGTCAGGTATTTAAGGAATTCATTCATAGTAGGCTTCGTTTGGAGCCATTAGATTTTTATGGATCTCTTTCCCAGGCACTGTTAGGTTGTGACATGACAGCAATGATGTTCGAGTTCTGGATGGTGGACAAATGGTGAGAAATGACAATGCATGTCTGACCTTTTTTGGCTTTGTCATGGGCAACCTGCACCAATGCACAGCTGATGAGTGCTAGCATGGCAAGCCGTCTTCACCATCCCCCAACTCTGGATGTTTTCTTCTGACTCCTCAGTGTTTTGCTTGGGGCCACTGCTATCTGTGGTTGCAGTAGTCTGGTCAGTTCCTCTCTCAGATTCATGTTGCAGGAATTGGAGAAGTTTTCTGGAAAGACACAAGTATATCCTCAACCAAAGGTTAATAAAGGGACCCTTCTATAAACCAGACTCAGTATCTTTCCATTTAACCAGAACATTTTCCTTTAGCTTACTCTTTCACTAGTGTCTTTCCATAGGTGTCTTGCCATGAGCAATACAAGGGAAAAATTAAAAGTAATTAAGGCTTTGTGTAGTCTACTTATAGGAGATTTCACTATTCCCCCACTTTTGTTTTTCAAGTTGGGATTTAGAGGCCCTTGTAGCAGATATAACATGCAAGGGGGGCATTTCTTGATAATCTGTTTTGTCTGCTGTACAATATTTTGGCAGACTAACGTAAAAGTTGATGGGATTCCCCTGACCTGTTTCTTTAAAATAACTAATTGATAGGCATATTCATTTCCTTTCGTTAAAGGACGAGGACTTGTTCAAATGGTAGAGAGAGGCGTAGGTCACAGCCATTTAAATTGAGTAGTTGCAGTTCTGTTTACCAGGCTGGCAGCATAGGCAGATCTGCCGGGAGCCGGTCCGTGCATGCTGTTTTCAAGGGACCTGTCATATATGGCATACTGTTCTTAATATGTTTGCTCACCTTCTTGGCATTATGTGTGTTAACCAAGGTCTCTGAGAAAGGTTGTTTCCCCAGGCAGGGATTTTCCCCTGAACTTAGGGAGGGAATAAAACCTCTTAACTAAGTGCCAGGCGCATAATTAATCACTTTAACTAAGAACAATCATGCTTAAGCTACATAATCTTTACTCCCTGGAATGGAGATAAAAAACGCCCTAACCTTTGTAATAGAGATTGATAGGATTGAATCAACTGGTATAAATACAGATGTAATAAGACAGCAAGACACAGAACTTAGGAGACAGAACTTAGAACACAGAACTTAGAAGACAGAACCAAGAGAGACAGAACCTAGGCAAAGAACCGACACAGAACATTACCTAGAGACAGAAGAACTTCTCTGGAGAGAACATGGCAAAAGATCCTGTACAGAAACTGGCAGAACTTTGCTGGAGAACCTGGAGAACCTAGCAAGAGAACATGGACACAGAATCTGGCTGGAGATTCAAAGCAGAACCTCTCTGGAGATCCAGACCAGAACTTGGCTGGAGATCCTGGCTGGAGATCCTGGCTAGGCTGCTGATCAACTGAACACTGTCTCCGTGTCCTTCCTTCTTTGCCGACTCCGTGTACGCCTTGGGAACCCCTGGACCTGCTGGTGTTGGACCCGGCACAGATCAGAGATAATATGAAGAGGCTTTTGGAAATCCTGCAAGTCAGCATTGATCCTTTCTAATTCGATTCTTTGCACAGAAGTATGACTGGTCTGAGTGACTTGATCTGAATTCATTGCATCATAAGCAGCTTTACCATGAGATGAACTATCAGTAAAAACAGTGACTGCTCCAGGAATAGGTTTCTGCCTATTACAACTAAGTTCTCCTGAATATTCTTTTATTTTCATTTGCTAATTTAAATCAGTCTAACATAAGGCTTCTTTCCTAACTTCCTTTGTCATTGGGTGGGGACAGTAAATGACACTAATAGGGTTTCTGCTATCAGTCTTTGAGTATATTCACATAAGCTTTCTTTAAGGAGGTAAAATGCAAATTGTTTACTTTTCTTTCTGAGGCCTAATACATTTATTTTTAATTACAGTTTTCTAGATATTTGAAGGGAATCTCCTTCCGTTTTTTCTTCCAGAGAAATTTATAGGCCACAATTAGGGAGTTTCTTTTCAAAGCCTTTTTCTTTCTTTTAAATAGAGCTACAAACTTGGTTCCTTTTCAGAAATACCTATAAGAGTGACGTATGCTGGCCAATAGTGCAGTGCATTCAGATCAAGCAAAAGTAACTCTCTTTTTTATGGTTCTTACTAATGGTGAGATTTAATGTTTGAATAATAACTCTTTGTTTACCTTGTAAATAGCAGAAGAGATTTAAAAAATTCTCCTTTTTATTAAGCTTAAAATTTACTTTTAAACAGCATTCTTTTGGCTAGTGCTCATTTGCATAGGTACAGAAATTTTACTCTGGACTGTGTCATAACCAACGGCTAATCAAATATCTGCTTCTCATATAACTGAGTTTATATGAGACCTTGATTATATTGTAAAAAGCTAATTTGTTAAGTGACTAAAGTATGCATCTTTATTGAGAAAGCAAAGTAAGTAAAATTATACGTTTGACCTATGAAGTCCAGATGTTGCACTACCCCCTGGCCTATCTAAACATCAGGCTGTCAGGGCTCGCATGTAAAAATTCTGCTGCTGAATAATCCGATGTTGCTTAAGAAGTATTCAGCAACTTTGTCCTGCCCTCCCTTAGAGGTTGATACTTTTATAACATTTAAAATATGTGTATGTAAAGAGAACACAGTTATTAATTTTTATTTGATGAAGCTTCAAGTGATTTCAAGAATATAAGATCGGCGTAAATTGGTTTAAAAATATTTCTTTTCCAAAATATTTCTTTTAAGAAGAGTAAACCCTTGAATTATCCCAGGGCACTTGGAAAGTTTCAATGCTATTTCTTGGTTAAAGTCTTGAAATTTAACATGGAAAGACTATCATAAATATGTGTAACCCAAACATTACATTATACATTTGTTGTAAGTATTCTAAAACAGATCAATTAAATTTAAACTTGTTTTTATATTAAAAATTTGGTTCAGACCAAAGAATTATTCCTCTTTTTTAATCAATCCAATTAAATATTATATCCTAGGATGAAATTTTACCACACATGGTACACATAAGTACTACAATATATTTTGTACTACTATTTTATTCCAGAGAAATCACAGGAATTTTTTTTTTATTCTTCATTTTGTTTTGCTTTTTAATTAAATCTTTATTGTTCAGATTATTACATTTGTTCCTCTTTTTTCATCCCATAACTCCCCTCCTCCCAGTTCCCGCTCCACCCTCTGCCCTCACTCCCCACCCACTGTCCTCATCTATAGGTGCACGATTTTTGTCCAATTTTTTTCCAGTCTCTTCCCGCATCTCCCACACCCCTTTCCCCACCCCCCAAGAATAGTCAGTCCATTCTCTTTCTATGTCCCTAATTCTATTATGATCACCAGATTATTTATTCACTTGATTCTTAGATTCACTTGTTGATAGATGCATGTTTGTTGTTCATAATTTGTATCTTTACCTTTTTCTTCTTCTTCCTCTTCTTAAAGGGTACCTTTCAGCATTTCATATAATACTGGTTTGGTGGTGATGAACTCCTTTAGCTTTTCCTTATCTGTGAAGCTCTTTATCTGACCTTCAGTTCTGAATGATAGCTTTGCTGGATAAAGTAATCTTGGTTGTAGTTTCTTGGTATTCATCACTTTGAGTATTTCTTGCCATTCCCTTCTGGCCTGCAAAGTTTCTGTTGAGAAATCAGCTGATAGTCGTATGGGTATTCCCTTGTAGGTAACTGAGTTTCTTCCTCTTGCTGCTTTTAAGATTCTCTTTTTGTCTTTTGCTCTTGGCATTTCAATTATGATGTGTCTTGGTGTGGTCCTCTTTGGATTCCTTTTGTTTGGGGTTCTCTGCGCTTCCTGGACCTGTAAGTCTATTTCTTTCACCAGGTGGGGGAAGTTCTCTGTAATTATTTCTTCAGATTGGTTTTCAATATCTTGCTCTCTCTCATCTTCTGGCGCCCCTATAATTCTGATGTTGGTACACTTGAAGCTGTCCCAGAGGCTCCTTACACTATCTTCGTATTTTCGGATTCTTTTTTCATTTTGCTTTTCCAGATGGGTGTTTTCTGCTTCTTCGGATTTCGAATCTTTGCCTTGATTCTTGCGCTCCTCTGGTCTGCTGTTGGGTGTCTGTATAATATTCTTTATTTCAGTCAGTGTATGCTTAATTTCTAGTTGGTTCTTTATCACAACATCGAGGGTCTCATTAGATTTCTTGAGGTTCTCACTACATTTATCGGCGGCTTCTAGACAGTTCTTGAGAGACCTTAAAAGTGTGGTTCTGAACTCTATATCCTCCATGGACAATTTTGTCCTGTTTCTTTGTCTCCACATTTTTTATGCTTTCTTGGTGCACCCCCTAGTGTTCTTTGTGCACAGTCTTGTTGTAGTTAAGCCTTGATTGTTGTTGGCAATACCGGGGGTGATTTGACCTCCAGGCTAACTGGCTGAGAGTCTGCTGTGTCTGCAGTGGGAGAGCTTCTGTGCAGTGGGAGAGCTTCTCTAGGGCGGTGCTAACCTAGCATTTGCCTGAGGCTATCCCGCAAATGGCTGTGTGCAGGGCTTGGGTGGGGCGGGTCCCCGGGGATCTACAGGGCGTGCCGGAGCAAGCAGTTATGGCTGCTCTCAGTTCCGTCCCTGGGGGATCTGCCTCACAGAGTCCCAGCAACCGCTGCAAACCTCAGAGAGAAAGCTGTCTTCGAGTTCTGACCGAAGCCCGACAGTCCCGCTTCTCCCGTTTGAGTCTGGGTCCCTAGAGACTCGCCCGGATCTGGATTTCAGAGTCTGAAACTCCCTCCCGATTGAAAACAACAACCGCGCCCTCCGCTGCCAGCCCGCTCCGCACACACTCCACACCTGAGTATTTCACTTCAGCACTGCGCCTCCTCTGAGTCTGGGTATGATATTCTCTTTCCTCCTAGTTGCAGAATTTCCACTCAGCCAGCCTTCCTGTGGTTCTGGATGATGTCCGTTCCGTCTTTAGTTGTTTTTTGAAGTGGTTGTTCGAGGCAGCAATCTGCGGCGTTGACCTATGCCGCCATCTTGGTTTTCTCTCTATCTATTTTTCTTGATAATGAATTTCTATACTTTATGCATTTTATCATTACAACCATATAATTTCTCCCAATTTAATTTGAACTTTTAACTCTTGGAAGCCTTAAACTTTAGGTGGCAAGTTAAATACTTAGCATTTCTTAGATTAGTAATACCTTCACATTTTTAAGGATATATTTCCAATAAAATTAACAAAGACTTATTTAATTAATACATTCAAATCTGTCCTTCATTTTTTCATTCTAGGCAAACTCAAATTAATATTTCAGTAGTTTGTTATTTCAAAACATTTAGAGATTTATTAAGTTTTATTCCTTAATGTAACCAACTCCAAATTTTTAAGTTACCAAAACTTTAGAAGTGTATGTTTACACATATGAGGTTGCCAAAGAAGTAGGGGGAGAAGGGAAGAAGGCCTGTAGGCATTTGAATTTTAAAACCACCACATTTTTCCTTCAGAGGTTAGATATAAGGTTGCTCTGCCAGGTTCTCTGCTTTTACAGGGAGAAGATCCACTGGTCCTTTCCTCCAACAGAGAGTGCAATCAGCCTCTCCTCAGTGACTGCACCCTCACCATCAATATATTAATTTATCATTACTACTGAAAAGCTTTGCCACAAAGCCTTCATATTAGTTATATCTATCTATTTAACTTTTAACAATTTGAGATTCCAAAGCCAGTTATCACCATCTAAGGTGTTTTACTTTGGCAAATTTTGCAGCAGAGAAAACTTACTGGCTTTCATTGGCTTTAATGTTAACCTTGGAATATGGTCCATTATTATTTAAGAACTGCCCCTTATTATGGAAACACTAATCTTATTGCCTAAACACAGCCTGTATATTTTCCTTGTGTCATTTTCTCCATCTTATAAAGAAAAACAGTCTTGGGTTTGTACTATAGCATCTGTGAGGAGATAGGGGTCAGTCCAAGAGGCCACCCAAAATCGGGTGGGATGCGACTTCACGTTAAGGTAGTGTTTTTCTCTTCACGGGTACAGAAACCCCAGAGATATCCCTTAAATTGTGAGGAATGTCTCATCTATCCAAATTTCAAATGACGGTCTGGGAAATAAAATGAGGCTTTTAATAACACTCTCGAGAGTGGGCATACATTTTACGGGATCACCAAAAGACTAGTAATTAATGGGTTGGGAGGTGTTTTAGATATTAATAATGACCTGTCCATCTACTGTTTCTTTTCTTATTAAATTAAATTGAACGCATGCTTAATAGACTAACAATAAAAAACCAAGACAGATTGATAATAATCAACAGACCAGTGCCCATAACATAGAGACAAGGCTTCATAAATCAGAGTAGTTTTCATGGGTCTTATCGTATTCTGCTCTTCATGGCATTGACTGTACTCTAAAGTTATTTTTGATAAAATCTGCCTGTCCCAAGGTGTCATATGGTAATTTTCAGACAAAGCATTAAAGAGTCCTTTTTTTAAAATGACTGTCAACCCCATTTTTTCTAGCTGCTGAGCCTTTCCACACTAAAGGTGGAGGAACCAGGGCTTAGGTATTACAGACTTTTGATCCCCAATACGAATTAGGCATAATGCAGTGCGAACAAGAGCCCACATAGTTTAAGATGAGAAGGTTACCTTTTTTCCTTGAGCCTGATTTAAGAGAGTATCTTTTGATATTTTAATTTCTTTATCCTTGAGCATGCAAGTAAATGTTTACAATTTATTATTATTATTATTATTATTATTATTATTATTATTATTATTTATTTATTTGCTTTATACTCAAAGTTTTCCTCATTATAGCCTGGCAGAAATAAAAGATTTTCCGCCCACTTTATGTTTCACAGTTTCCAAAGCTGGCATGGGCTTTGTGCACAGAGAATTTTCCCCTCCTTTTCAGTGCACTTCTCAGCTTTCTGGTGAAATGTCTTCCTTTTTCACTCTGGTGAAATTTCTTCTCCAGATGCCCCACATTGGGCGCCAGAATGCTGCAACCTTTTGCAGCAAGGATTCAGGATATGGGAAAGGAGGTGCACAAAAATGAATACACTAGACAACAAATATAAATTTAGAAGACATTTGGGAGCCAGGCAGAGACCTTTCTTTCTAGCGGAGAAGCTCTCTGAAACCCAGTACCCATCAGCTTTTATTGACTTGGCTTTACGTTTCTCATATATGCCCTTTAGCAAAGCAAACAGGCATATCAGCAGTCAAGATTGCAAAACATTAAAAGGGTTATCAGGTTAGGAGATTACCTTCAGGCATTTGCCAACAGCAGGGTAATATAATGCTGATTTTCAGCCCTGCTGAATATCAAAGTTCATTAGCCATCTATGGGAGATACATATACATATACATATACATATACATATACATATACATATACATATACATATACATAAATATATGTAGGTATGTGTGTGTGTGTGTGTGTGTGTGTGTGTGTGTGTGTGTGTGTGTGTATACTAGAGGCCCAGTGCACAAAACTTTGTTCACTGATGCAGGGGTGTCCCTCAGCCCCACTTGTGCCCTCTCACAATCTGGGACCCCTCGGGAGATAACGACCTGCTGGCTTAGGCCTGCTCCCATATGGCAGAGGGCAGGCCAAATCTCTAGGTGCAACCTCTGGTCGGGCTTAAAGCAGGGCCTATTGGGGAGTTGGGACGCTGCCCACTGTCATGCACAGAGCAGGGCGGATCGGGAGGTTGTGATGCCACCCCCAATCATGCTCAGGGTAAGGCCGATTGGGGGGTTGGGGTGCCACCCCCTGTAGCACTCATGGCAGGGTTGATGGGGAGGTAGAAGCACCACCCACTGTCATAGACAGAGCAGGGCCCATCATGGGGGTAGGGGCTCCATACCCTGTCACACACAGAGCAGGGCCAATCAGGGTGTTTGGGAGCTCCCCCCTGTCATGCACTGAATAGGGCCTATAGGGGAGTTGGGGCACCGCCCCCTGTCACACACAGAGCAGCTCGGATCAGGGGGTTGGAGCACCACCCCCTGTCACACTCAGGGCAGGGCCCAGGAGGTGGTGGTGGCTCCACCCTGTCACACACAGAATAGGGCCCATGGGGGGTTTGGGGTGCCTCACCCTGTCACACACAGAGCTGCAGGGCGATCATGGGGTTTGGGCACTGCCCCCCCTCAGGCTGCTCCAGGGGCCAGGAGGACTCACGGCTCTGCTGATCAGAGTGCTGGGAGGCCTCGCAGCTCCACTTGACACAGTGTCAGTGAGGACTTGCTGCTCCTCTGATCCCTTTGCTGTGAGGCCTTGCGGCTCCGCTTGACACAGGGGCAGTGAGCATTCACTGCTCCACTGATCCAGGTGCTGGCAGGCTCCACTGATCCCGGTTTCAGGAGGCCTCACTTCTCTGCTCATCCCGGTGCTGGGAGGCATATTACCATCTTACTATGTAGAATAGAGGCCTGGTGCATGGTGGGGGCTGGCTGGATTGCCCTTAAGGGTGTCCTGGATCAGGGTGGGGTTCCCGTTTGGGTGCCTTGCCAGCCTGGATGAGGGGATGATAGCTGTTTGCAGCTGGACACACCCCCTTCAGGGTCGGGGTCCCCACTGTGGTGCCTGGCCAGTCTGGGTGAGGGGCTGAGGGCCGTTTTCAGGTTGGTGGTGACTGAAGCACCCAACCTGTCCGTTTTTTCTTTTTTATTGTGGGATTTGTTTACCTTCTATGGCTGTCACTGGAACTGAGAGCCAAATTTAGCTCTGAGGCTTGGCTCCAGTGCGGAGGCCTCGGCTGCTAAAAGCAGGTATCTGGGTTTCTTAGGGATCTATTATCAAAACTCTGTTGTAACTCCAGTTCTGCCAGCTGGCTGAAAGAATGGGGTTTGTTTAGTGTCTATAATTGCAACATAGTTGCTTAGAGTGCAAGCACACAGCCCAGCAGTGGCAGGCGGGGAACCTTGGCTTCTTCCTTCACTGGAGCAAGATTGCCTCCTGTTCGCTTCAGCTGCCTGGCGGCCAACCAACACCATGGTTGGCAGTTAATTTGTATATTGCCCTGATGAGCCAATGGGAAGCATGTCAGAGGTACGGTTAATTAACATCTTTGTCTGTTATTGGAAAGGATATGTTTATGTATATGTATATGTATATGTATATGTATATGTATATGTATATGTATATGTATATGTATATGTATATGTATATGTATATGTATATGTATATGTATATGTATATGTATATGTATATGTATATGTATATGTATATGTATATGTATATGTATTAACTACTGTTGGTCTTTGCCTCCAGCACCTTAATCTGAGGTTTGACAGTCTGATCGATTCTTCTTTGTGTCTGGATGTCTTGTTGCCCATCAGTTAGCATAGTTCATTATATTCCACAAATGAGTGAGACAATGTGATATTTATCTTACTGTGACTGGCTTATTTTGCTTAGCATAATGTTCTCCAAGTCCATCCATGCTGTTCCAAATTATAAGAGTTAATTCTTTTTTATAGCAGTAGAGTTTTCCATTGTATAGGTGTTCCACCGTTTTATAATCCGTGCATCTGCTAATGGGCACTTAGACTGTTTCCAAATCTTAGCTATTGAAAATTGGGCTGGTATGAACATACAGTTGCATATATCTCTCCTGATTAATGTTACTCATTTCTTGGGATATATATATATATATATATATATGAGGGTACTTAATCAAATGGGAGCTCCATTTTCAATTTTTGGAGAAAACTCTATACTGTTTTCCACAATTTTTGCAGCAGTCGGCATTCCCACCAGCAGTGCACAAGGGTTTGCTTTTTCTTCGCATCCTCTCCAGCACTTGTGGTTTTTTATTTTTTTATTTTTTTCTGACAGCTATTCTGACTGGTGTGGACTGGTACTTCTCTCCTTTTGATTTGCATCTCTTGGACTGTTAGTGCCTTTGAGCATTTTTTCCTATGTCTCTTGGCCTTATGTAGGTCCCCTTTCAAAAAGTGTCCATTTAAGTCCTTTGCCGATGTTTTAATTGGATTGTTTATCTTCCTATTGTTAATTTGTGTGAGTTCCCTGTAAACTTTGGAATTCAACACTTATCAGAGATACCACTGGCAAATATGTTCTCCTATGCAGTGGGCTTTCTTGTTGTTTTGTTCAGGATTTAGTTTGCCGTGCAAAAGATTTTTATTTTGATGTAGTCTATTTGTTTATTTTCCCCTTTGTGGGCATTGCCTTCGAAACTGTGTCAGTAAAGATATGCTAAGACATATGTCTGATATTTTGCTGCCTATGCAATCTGCTAAGATTTTTTTATATAGATTCCCAACTAACGTTCAAGTCCTTTATCCACTTTGAGTTTATTTTTGTGTATGGTGTAAGGTGGTGGTCTGGTTACATTTTCTTGCATATTTCTGTCTGATTTTCATCATTTATTGAAGATACTGTCTTGACGCCATTGTATGCTCTTGCCTCCTTTGTAAATTAACAATAAAGCGTAATGACTTGGGTCCACTTCTGGGTTCTCTGTTCTGTTTCAGTGGTGTATATGTCTTTTCTAGTACCAGTAGCAGGCAGTTTTGAGAATGGTGGCATTATAATATATCTTAATATCTGGTATTTTGATCCTTCCACATTTTTTCCTTTTTTTATTTCTTAAAGTATTACAAAGAGTATTATATATGTCTCCTTTTTTCTCCCCGCCCTTGACAATCCCCTGGCCTCCCCTACCCCCCAGTGTCTTATGTCCATTGGTTATGCTTATATGCATGCATACAAGTTCTTTGGTTGATCTCTTACCCACCCCCCTCCTGCCCTCCCACTCTCCCCAGCCTTCCTGCTGTAGTTTGACAGTCTGTTCGAGGCAGCTCTGCCTCTGTATCTATTTTTGTTCATAAGTTTATAATGGTCTTTATTATCCAGAAATGAGTGAGAACATGTGGTATTTTTCCTTCATTGACTGGCTTATGTCACTTAGCATAATGCTCTCCAGTTCCATCAATGCTGTTGCAAATGGTAAGAGTTCCTTCTTTTTTACAGCAGAATATTATTCCATCGTGTAGATGTACCACAGTTTACTAATCCATTCATCTACAGATGGGCACTTAGGCTGTTTCCAGATCTTAGCTATGGTGAATTGTGCTGCTATGAACATAGGGCTGCATATGTCCTTTGTGATTGGTGTTTCTGGTTTCCTGGGATATATTCTTAGAAGTGGGATCACAGGGTCAAATGAGAGTTCCATTTTTAGTTTTTTGAGGAAACTCCATAGTGTCTTCCATAGTGGCTGCACCAGTCTGCATTCCCCCCAGCAGTGAACAAGTGTTCCTTTTTCTCCACATCCTCTCCAGCACTTGTCGTTTGTTGATTTGTTGATGATAGCCAGTCTGACAGGTGTGAGATGATACCTCATTGTTGTTTTGATTTGCATCTCTCAGATGATTAGTGACTTTGAGCATGTTTTCATATGTCTCTTGGCTTTCTGAATGTCCTCTTTTGAAAGGTGTCTATTTAGATCCTTTGCCCATTTTTTGATTGGATTGTTTATCTTTCTTTTGTTAAGTTGTATGTGTTATCTATAAATTTTGGAGATTAGGCGCTTATCAGATATGACACTGGCAAATATGTTTTCCCAGGCAGTGGGTTTTCTTGTTGTCTTGTTGATGGTTTCTTTTGCTGTGCAGAAGCTTTTTATTTTGATGTAGTCCCATTTTTTTATTTTCTCTTTAGTTTCCAATGCCCTAGGAGCTGTATCGGTGAAGAAATTGCTTTGGCATATGTCTGAGATTTTGTTGCCTTTAGATTCTTCTAGTATTTGTATGGTTTCCCGTCGTATATTTAAGTCCTTTATCCATTTTGAGTTTATTTTTGTGTATGGTGTAAGATGGTGGTCTAGTTTCATTTTCTTGCATGTATCTGTCCAATTTTCCCAACACCATTTATTGAAGAGACTATCTTGACTGCATTGTATGTTCTTGCCTCCTTTGTCGAATATTAATTGAGTATATTGGTTCGGGCCGATTTCTCAGCTCTTTATTCTATTCCATTGATCTATATGTCTGTTATTGTGCCAGTACCAGGCAGTTTTGAGAACAGTGGCTTTGTAATACAGCTTGATATTTGGTATTGAGATCCCACCTACTTTGTTCTTTCTCAGGATCTCTGCAGCTATTCGGGGTCGATTTTTATTCCAGATGAAATTTTGGAGAGTATGTTCTAGGTCTGTGAAATATGTCATTGGTATTCTAATGGGAAGTGCGTTGAATTTATAGATTGCTTTGGGAAGTATGGACATTTTAATGATGTTGATTCTACCAATCCAAGAGCATGGTATGTTCTTCCATCTCTTTATGTCTTCCACCATCTTTTTTTTCAACGTCCTGTAGTTTTCTAAGAAGAGGTCTTTTACCTCTTTAGTTAAATTTATTACTAGGTAGCCTAATTTTTTTGGTGCGATGGTAAATTGGATTGCTTTTTTAGTCTCTCTTTCTGCACATTCACTTTTGGTGTATAGAAATGCCATAGATTTCTTGGCGTTAATTTTGTATCCTGCTACATTGCCGAATTCTTTTATTAAGTCTAATAGTTTATTTATGAAGTCTTAGGGTTTTTTAAGTATAATATCATGTCATCTGCAAATAAGGACAGTTTTACTTCTTCTTTTCCAATTTGGATGCCTTTTATTTCTTCTTGTCCAATTGCAATTACAAATACTTACAGTACTATGTCGAACAGGAGTGGTGAGACTGGGCATCTCTGTCTTGTTCTTGTTCTTAGGGTAAATGGTGTTAGTTTTTGTCCATTGAGTATGATGTTGGCTGTGGGTTTGTCATATAAGGCTTTTATTATGTTGAGGTATTATACTTCAATTCCCACCTTGCTGAGAGTTTTCATCAAAAATGGGTGTTGAATTTTGTCAAATGCTTTTTCTGCATCAATTGCTATGACCTTGTGGTTTTTTTCTTTCAATTTGTTTATGTGATGTATCACGCTTATTTATTTGTGGATATTGTACCATCCTTGCATCCCTGGGATAAATCCTACTTGATTTATATGTATGATCTTTCTGATGAACTGCTGGATCCGATTTGCTAGGATTTTGTTGAGGATTTTGGCATCTATGTTCATGAGGGATATTGGCCTGTAATTCTCTTTCATTGTGTTGTCTTTACCTGGTTTTGGTATTACGGTGATGCTGGCTTCATAGAATGAGCTTGGTAGTGTTCCTTCCTCTTGGATTTTTTGTAGTATTCTGAGGAGGATAGGTTTTAGTTGTTCCTTGAATGTTTGGTAAAAC